>NC_045732.1:44874676-44974595 GCF_009834535.1 Camelus ferus | reverse complement strand
TACTTACTCTTTACAAATTGTTACAGAAAATAAAAGAAGAGAAATATTTCCCAAATTCTATAAAGCCAATATTTTCCTACAAATAAAAGCAGAAAAAAGCATGACAAGAAAAGAAAACTACTGAACTTTATGCAGAAATCCTCAATAAAATAGTACCAAATCAAGCCCAACAACATATATAAGGGATCATATTATGACCAAGTAGAATGTATCCTAGAAATGAAAAGTTGGTATAAAGTCTGAAAATCTATTAAAGTCACCGTATCACTAGAATAAAGGACAAAAACCACATGAACAGACACACAAAAAAGCATTTGACAAAATCTAACACCCCTTTATGATTTAAAAAAAAAAAAAGGCCAAACTAGGAATAGAATGGAACTTCCTCAACCTTATAAAGATCTTCTACAAAAAAGGCACAGTTATTATCATACTTAATGATGAAAGCTTGAATGCTTTCTCCCTAAGATAAACAATAAGGCAAGGATATACACTTCCACCACTTCTTTTCAACATTGTATTATAGGTTCTAGAGAGGGAAATTATGCAACAAAATTAAAAAAAAGTCTTCTAGGTTGTAAAGGATACATGATGTGGAAATATTTTCTCCTATTTGAATACTGTATCTGATAAGGCATGTGTGGATATAATTTATAAAGAACTTGTACAACTCAAAGATAAAAAGACAAATAACCCAGCTGAAAAATGGGCAGTAGATCTAAAGGAATATTCCTCTGAGGGAGATATACAAATGGCCAGTAAGTAAATGAAAAGATGCTTAACATCATTAGCCATCAGGAAAATTCATATCAAAACCATGAAGAGAGGAATTATGAATACAACCCATTCAGTCACTCACTGTCTGCCAGCCCAGTACTAGGAACCCAAAGACTGAGTTTTAGGAAAACATTTCCAAAATAAAAGAAGAATGCAGAAAGAAAGAAACCATAACAGTTCCCTGGGCGGGGTCCTGAGAGAATTCCAAGGTAATTCTAATGATGAGCAAAGTGATAAAAACCTGTGGGGTGAAAGAAACCTCAGTGGGTTCTCTTAAAATCATTTGTGTGGAATTTGACTAAGATTGAAGTTTCTGAAGACCAGGTGGGAGCAGAATCGAAGAAATGTTCCCTTTTAATTGTTATTTAATTTTTTGTCTGCTGAGGTCTGGGAAACATGAAAAAATAGTAATTGGAAGATAAAGAAAAATCATAAACTCAAGAAAGCATGCCGTTGATTTAAAAATAACAGTTTTGACTTGTTACCCAGACAGGAAGGGTGAAAAAGCAGAAGGAAACCATTACTACAGCATCATGCTACTTTTCATGATTGGAGTCATGGTCATAATTCTATTAGCATTACTCACTTTTGCTAGTATCTATCAAAATTCTACTATGTGAATGATAAATAACTGATAACAGTGAGATTTGGTGGGTTTTGGTGTGAAACTTGGAAATTATGAATACTTAGGCCCAGTTTTGCTGGACAAAAAATGTTGGCAAGGATGTGAAAAAAGGGAACTCTTGTTCACTGTTGATGAGAATGTAGATTGGCATAGCTACAATCAAAACTGTATGAAGGAGATGGAAAAGAATATGAACAAGAATATATATAAAGAATGTATATATATGTATAACTTTGCTATACACCAGAAACTAACACAACATTGTAAATCAACTATACTTCAATAAAAAACAAACAATAAAGTTATGAGGGAGCTTCAAAAAACTAAAAATAGAACTACCATATGATCCAGAAATCCTATTTCTGGGAATTTATCCAAATAAAACAAAAACACTGAGTAGAAAAGATATATGCATCCCCATGTTCATTGAGCATTACTTATGATAGCCAAGAATGCAAGAAATCTAAGTGTTTATCGATGGAAGAATAGATAAAATAAAGAAGATGGACACACACACACACACACACAATGGGCTACTATTCAGCCATAAAAAAGAAGGAAATATTGCCATTTGCAACAACATGTATGAACTTTGGTGGGTACTATGCTAAGGGAAATGTCAGACAGAGAAAGACAAATATTATATGATCTCATATGTGGAACTAAAAACAAAACAAAACAAAACAAACAAAAACTAAACTCATAGATACAGAGAACAGATTGGTGGTTGCCAGAGGCAGAGGGTAGGGGGTGAGTAAAATGAGTGAGTGGGGTCAAAACATACAAACTTTCAGTTATAAAAAAGTCATGGGGAGATAATGTACAGCATGGTGACTATAGTAAGTAATACTGGATTGCATATTTGAAAGTTGCTTAGAGAGTAAATCTTAAAAGACCTCATCATAAGTAAAAAATTTTTGTAACTATGTGTGGTGATGAATGTTAACCAGACTTATTGTGGTGGTCATTTTGCAATATATACAAATATCAAATCATTATGTTGTACACCTGAAACTAATATAATGCTATGTCAATTATACCTCAATTTTTAAAAAGTAAAAAAAAAATCTATTCTGATCTATAATAGCCATTTGTAAAAAATAAAAAAGAAAAAGAATGTCTGAAGTGAGACTACTTCTAGAAGAGAGGGATGGGTAGCCTAAGTGTGGCACCAATAAAATTACATGGATTTATCCTGACTGTAGCATAAGATTCTTCAAGGTCAAAACAAAAGAAGAACAAGGTAGTTATCTAACTTCTAATAAAACAGAGTAGTGGAGAAGGATGAAAGAGTCTTCTAAGAGTGCTTGAATATTTTAATATCTTGATCTGGACAGTGATTACACAGATATATAGATAATTGAGCTGTACACACAAGAGACATGCATATTATTGTATGTAAAACACCTCAATTTAAAATGCAATAAGAAAAAAAGAACAGTACTTCTGCTTATGGACAATATGGAGTAAAACACAACAGATTTACCCTCAAAGCTGAGAGAACCAAAAGATGCTTCAAACTGTATAATACATCAGTTTTCAAGATACTGGATCTCCAAAGATCCAGCAATGGAATCAAATGAGGCAAGCTCAAAGATTGCCCCAGTTTATTGCCTTGAGAGATTTTCCAGGGTATGGTGCAGGGAAGGAGAATTGAGAAGACGTACTCCCTACATTGAGAAGATGGGGTTGAGTGTCAAGAGAGACCTAGGTGGCTAAAATTTTCAGGAGAGAGTACTAAAGAAGACAAACTGCACAGAAGTAAAACTCCAGAAGTCTACTGGAATTTCCCTTCATTATTCAGCAGAGGACTGATCAGAACATGCATGAGAAGAAAGTACCCAAGGCCAGATAATCACCCAAGAGGATTACAACTAACAGTGTCTGAGGTGAATGCAGGGCCAGAAATGATGCCTGTTCTCACCAGCCACACTGAAAACCTTTAAAATTCATGAGGCATGGGGTCAAGTACCCAGAAGGGTAGCTTCAGAGTACTGGGGAATCATTAGGCCTAGTTTGAGCACTACTCTAGTCCTGTAACAAAACTTAAAGAGGATCAAATTATTTCCAGATATCTTAACAATGTCCCAGAACTATGTCAAGAATATTCATAGGAATACAAATATATTTTGCACTGAACAAGGTAAAATCTACATTATCTAGCTAGTCGTCAATTAAAAATTACAAAGAATGAAAAAAAGCATAAAAATATAAACTGCATTGAGGAGAAAATTCAACTGGAAGTGATCCAAAGCTGATAGAGATACTAGAATTAGAAGACATAGACATTTAAATAGACATTATAATTGTATTCCATATATTCAAAAAGTTAAGTAGAGGCATGAAATATATGAAAAAGACCCAAATAGATATTCTGGGGATGAAAACTAAAATTTGCATGATGAAAAATGTGATGGATAGAATTGATCGCAGATTGGATATTGCAGAAGAAAAGATTAATGTACTTGATGGCAAAAACTATCCAAAATGAAACACAGGGAGAAAAATGAATCATAAAAAATGAACAGAGTATCAGTGAGCTGTGGGAAAAGTAGCTAATGAATGCATAATTGGAGTCTCTGAAAGAGAGGAGAAGTGAAGGAGACAGAAAAAAAATTGAAGAAATAATGGCTGAAAATTTGTGAATTTGATTTAAAAAAAAAACTATATCCAAAACATGGAAACAATCTAAATGTCCATCGACAGATGAGTGGATAAAGAAATTGTGGTATATTTATACAATGGAATACTACTCAGTCTTAAAAAAAGAATAAAATAATGCCATTTGCAGCAACATGGATGGATCTGGGGATCATCATTCTAAGTGAAGAAAGCCAGTAAAAGAAAGAAAAACACCATGTGATATCACTCACGTATGGAGTCTAAAAAAGAAAAAGATGCAAATGAACTTATTTGCAAAACAGAAACAGACTCACAGACATAGAAAACAAACTTATGGTTACCAGAGGGGGAAGAGGGTGGGAAGGGATAATTGGGAATTTGAGATTTGCAGATACTACTATATATAAAATAGATTAACAACAAGTTTCTTCTGTATAGCACAGGGAACTATACTCAGTATCTTATAGTAACCTATAATGAAAAAGAATATGAAAATGAATATATGTATGTATATGTATGATTGAAACATTATGCTGTACACCAGAAATTGACACAACATAGTAAACTAACTATACTTCAAGAAAAACTATAAACCCACAGAATCAAAAAGGTAAATGAATTCCAAGCAGAAGAAAAATGAAGAAAACTACACCTATGCACATTATGATCAAATTGCTTAAAACCAGGGAAAAAAGAGAAAATCTTAAAAGCACTCAGAGATAAAAGGCGTGCTATGTACAGGGGAATAAAGATAATGATGACATCAGATTTCTCCTGGGAAACAATGTAAGCAAGAAGACAGTGGAGAAACATCTATAACATACCAAAAGGAAAAACAATGTCAAGGTAAAATTCCTTATCAGGCAAGAATATCTTTCAAAAGTGAAGGTAAAATAAAGACGTTTTTCAGACATACAAAAGCTGAAATAATTTATTACTGACAGACTTGTCCTTCAAGAAATACTAAAGAAAGTGCTTCACACAGAAGGAAAGTGATACTGGATGGGAATATGCATCTACAGAAAGGAATGAAGAGGGCCAGAAATAGTGTGATATTTTATTTATAATAAGAAATATATATTTGGGCTTTATCCACTGTTCCTAGTACATAGCCTCTAAAAGTCTTATAATTTCTTTTATAAGAGCCATAGGGGCATCTTCTGTTTCAATATTTGGTCTTTTGTCCTCAGTTAATGAAATAGTTTTAGAGCATAAAGGTGAAATGGGTGTCTTGTTATTCATAACAAACATCTTTCAAGCACATCTGAGATTATGTTAATGAGGTGACTTTCAGGAAGCCCCTAAGGATGGGGGGTTGGTTGCCAGGAGAACCAACCTTGATTAGAGGGTTGGAATGTTCAGTCACCAATGGCCAAAGATTTAATTCATCACACCTATGTATTAGAGATTCCATGAAAACACAAATGGATGAGTTCAAAGAGCTTCCAGGTTGCTGAACATCCCGAAATGTGAGAAGAGTGGTGTACCCAGGAAGAGCATGGAAACTCTGTGCCCCTTCCCACATATCTTGCCCTGTGCAACTCTTGCATCTGGCTGTTCCTGAGATATCCTTTTATGATACACAAGCAATCTAGCAAATAAATGCTTTCCTGAGTTCTGTGAGCAGCTCTAGCCAATTAATTAAACCTGAGGAGAGGGTTGTGAAAATCTCCAATTTATAGTTAGCAGGGCAGAGGCACAGGTAACAACTTGGACTTGGAATTGATATCTGAAGTGAGGGAGGCAGTCTTGTGGGACTGAATCCTTAACCTGTGACATTTGATGATATCTAGTGTCAGAATTGAGTTAAATTTTAGGATACCCAGCTGGTGCAGAATTGCTTGTGTGGGGGACCCCCTCCCCCACATCTCTGGTGTCAGAAGTGAAGGAGGCACATGGCAGTGTGTTTTTCCTCTGGAAATGGTATCCAAAAAGAATAACTATATAAAAGTATTTTTCTTATTATTTAAAACTTCTTAAAAGAAAATCGACCATTTAAACAAAAAGAATAATAATGTATCATAAGTTTTATAACATATGTAAAAATAAAATGTATACAACAATGGAATAAAGGCCAGGAGGGAAGAATGGGCAGGCTATTTGAAGGATCTGATATTATATATACCCAAAGTGGTATAATATTACTTGAAGGTAGACTTCAATAATTTAAACATGTAGGCCATGAATCCAAAACTGACCACTAAAATAACAAAAAGTTACAGGTAATAAGTTAACAAAGGGGATAAAATGGAATCATAAAAATATTTAACTAATGGGAAAAAAGCCAGAAAAAGAGGGAAAAGGGAAGAGAACAGATGAGACAAAAAGAAAACAGAAAACACTAGATAGACTTAAACTAAATCATATCAATAATGACAAAGTGTAACTGGTCTGAACACCCCAATTCAAAGTTATAAATTGATATATTGGATAAAAATGCAAGACACTAGTATATGCCGCCTATAAGAAATATACTTTAGTTTTAAAGGCACAAATAGACTACAAGTAAAAGGTTTGATAAAGATATACCATGTTAACTCTAGTGGAGAAAAACCTGGAGATGCTAAATTTATGCAGCAAAGTACATTTTAAGGTAAAGAATATTATCACAGAAAAAGAAGGATATTTAATAACGATAAATTAGTCAATTAGAGGACATAACAATCATAAATGGTTATGTATCTAATAACAGAGCTTCAAAATATATGGAGCAAAACCTGATATAACTGCTGTGTTAGGAAAAAAAAACAGTCCTTTTCTTGTGGTTCTCCTTCACTCTCACACTACTTTCACACTCTGACACTAGATATGTGAGTGGGTTTCCCACACCAAGCAATTATGTGACATCAGCTGGGTGTCCTGCAATTTAACTCAATTCAATTCAGATCTGACATTATCTATCTGGAGATAGTGTCAGATCCCACAGGTTAAGGATTCAGTCCCACAGACTGCTCCCACTTCACTTCAGATGACAATCACAAGTCCAGGTTGTCACCTATGCATCTGACCAATGTGGTATAAATCTGAGGTTCCCATGACCCCATCTTCAGGTTTGATTAATTTGCTAGAGCAGCTCACAGAACTCAATGAAAGACTTATATTTACCAGTGTATTAAAGGATATAATAAAGGGTACAGATGAAATGCCAGATAAAGAGATACAGAAGGTGAGGTCTGGGAGGATCCTGAGCACTGGAGCATCTGTCTCCATGGAGTTGGGATGCGTCACCCTTCCAGTACAGGGATGTGTTCACCAACCTGGAAGCACTCTGAATACCATACTATTGGGATTTTATGAAGGCTTCTTCATGTAAGCATAATCAATTATTAACTCCATTTCTACCCCGTCTCCCCTCTCTGGAGGATGGAGGTGGATGGCGCTGAGAAGCCCAAGCTTCTAATAGAGGCTTAGTCTTTCTGGTGACCAGCCCCTATCCAGAAGTCCACCCAGAGTTGCCTCATTAAAACAAAAGATGCCCCTAGTGCTAGGAATTCACTGAGGAATTTGTAAGAGTTTCTGGAGCCCTGTGTCCAGAACTGGGGTCAAAGACCAAATATTCAAACAAAAGATGTTCCTAGTTACTCTTATCACTTGGGAACTTAGAAAAGTTTTAGGAGCCTTGTGCCAGAAACTAGGGGCTGAGACCAATATTCATATTTTCTATTACCTCACCAACTGCAAAGAGAAATATTCAAATTCACAATTATAGTCAGGGATTTCAATATTCCTATCTCAATAACTAACAGAAAATATCAGCAGACTATCAGCAAGGATATGAAGCTGACTTGAACAACACAGTCAGCCAGCTAGACTTGATTGACATTTACAGAACTCTACCCAGCAACAGTAGAATACACATTCTTCTCAAGTACACATAGAACATTTAACAATATAGATTATATTCTGTGTAATAAAAACAAATCCCAATAAATTTTAAAGGAATAAAATAATACAAAGTGTATTCCCAGACTATAAAGGTATTAAATTAGAAACAATAACAGAAAGACTCTGGAAAATCCCTAAATATTTGGAAACGAAATAATAAACTTATAAATCACTCATGGATTATGGGATAAATCAAAAGGGAAGTTAAAAAGTATTTTTAACTGAGTGAAAATGAAAACACAATATATCAAGTTTTCTGGGATGCTGCTAAAGAAGTACTTAGAACAAATGTTGAATCATGTTGTATCTCTGAAACTAATATAATGTTATATGTCAATTATACCAAAAAAAATAGAAGTACTTAGGAGGAAATTTATAGCACTGAATGTCTATGTTAGAAAATAAGAAAGATTTCAAGTCAATAACCTCCTTAGGAAGCCAGGAAAAGAAGAGAAAATTAATCCCAAAGTAAGCAGAAGAAAGGGCATAAAAAAGATGGAAACTGATAAAACAGAAAAGATAAAAAAATAGAAAATGATTAATGAAACACAAGGCTGGTTCTATGAGATCAATAAAACTGGTAAAGCTCTAATCAGAGCAAGAAAGAAAGAAAGAAAGAAAGAAAGAAAGAAAGAAAGAAAGAAAGAAAGAAAGAAAGAAAGAAAGAAAGAAAGAAAGAAAGAAAGAAAGAAAGAAAGAAAGAAAGAAAGAAAGAAAGAAAGAAAGAAAGAAAAGAAAGAAAGAGAGAAAGAAAGAAAGAGAGAAAGAAAGAGAGAGAGAAAGAAAGAGAGAGAGAAAGAAAGAGAGAGAGAAAGAAAGAGAGAGAGAGAGACAAAAAAAACAATTGACTATTTCCATCTAAATGGGGCAGCAAAAATATTCAACAGTGAATATTATCAATAAGTAAAGAACTCTTTCAAAACAAACAGAAAACAAACACTATAATATAAAAATTACCAAAATATATGTAACGGCATTAACAAAAAGAAAAAAATTATAATTAAGATATAAAAAAATCTATCCTCATTAATAAATCAGTAAATACATAATAATGAGCTAGTGCTTTGTGCCAAACTTATTGGAGAATATTTTGTTTTTTAACTTCATCAATTTTCAAAACTCTATTTCCCAGGTTTATCGAGATATAATTGACATATATCATTGTGGAAGTTTAAGGTGTATATTGTGATGACTTGATGCATGTATATATAGCAAAATGATTACCACAGTAAGGTTAGTTAACACATCCATTATCACATATAATTATCATTTTTTTGTGTGCTGAAAACTTTTAAAATTTACTCTTAGCAACTTTTAAGTATCCCATACAGTATTGTTAACTGTAATCACTATGCTATACATTAGATCCTCAGAATTCATTCATCTTATAATTGGAAGTTTGTACCCTCTGACCAACATCTCTCCACTTCCCCCACCCTAGCTCCTGGTAATCACCACTGTACTCTTTTGTGAGTTTGGGGTTTTTAGATTCCAAATATAAATGAGACCATACACAAAATAAATAAATAAATGGGGAAGCAGCTACTCAGTTTTGACTCATTGGTACCACTAAGGAATGCAAGTCTCAATAAATTTTAAAAATATCATGTTACCAGCACTTCTAATTTTCAAGAGAAAGTGGAAGCTCCTATTTTTATGTGAAATCTCCAGAGTTTTAAATGTTGGAGATAAATTAAAAAATTTTTCAGCACTATGAGGGTCCAACACAATCCATTGTAGGCCTCCAGGCACTATGTCATCATGGAATAACATTGTAAACAGAAGTTGAGAACTGTGATACTTCATTTCTTACCAAAAATTACTAGAAATTAATTCTAGCTGTATTACTGAATCTTTGTGTGATTAAATAAGTTAATATGCCTGCACTTGGTTTTATCTGGGTCCAACCCAGTCGTTCTCAATCTTGGCAGCACAAATTGCCTAGGGGACTTTCAAAAATACTGATGACTAAGTCACACCTCCAGATATTCTGATTTGATTGGTCTGGGATGCAGGCAGGGAAACTGAATTTTTAAAACCCTAGGTGTTTCTAACTTGCAGACAAGGATAAGAGTCTTTGACATAGACCGAGGTCAGAAGGAATGAGTGCTTAATGGGGCAAATTACCTACTGAAGACTCAGGGAAATGAAGATACAATTTTGCTCAAGGGAAACTCAGCTTTTAGCATTTCTCTTTAGTCCCAATCTAATCTTTTTAGGATGGTATTTTCAACTTCCTTTCAAATATATCGTCTACATTCATTTACCTGATGATCACCAAACATTTCCTCATTCATTCAACCCATTCATTGAATGCTTTGTACTCTGTATTAGGTGCTGAGATTTCAAGAAAATAAGATATAACTCCTAGGCTTTGAGGTGCCACAATCTAGTAGAGGGAGGGAGTAGACATGTAAACAAACCTTCTTCCTTGTCGTAATCTGCTATGTACTATGTCATTCCTCCTCAGTATGAACAGTAGTCCCCCCTTATCTGCAGGAGATATATTCCATGACCCCCCAGTGGATGCCTGAACCCACAGATAGTACTGAGCTGTATAGATATACGCTATATTTTTTCCGAAAAATACATACCCTGATAAATTTAATGTCTAAATTAGGCACAATAGGAGACTAACAACCACAACTAATAATAAAATAGGACAATTATAACAATATACTATAAGAAAAATTAAGCGAATATGTTCTCTCTCAAAATGTCTTACTGGACAAATTTAAGACTTTTTCCATCTTAACTAAGCACTTATCACACACTGTGGCCCTAACTTTTGCAGTTGGAGGTGTGACATCAAAACTGGCATGAATTTCTTTTTCCTTCTTCAAAAGCTCTTATTGCAGATCTTAGCAATCTTAGCATATGATTTAAAAAAATTTTACATACTGCTGTCCAGTTTTCCCAACACCATTTCCTGAAGAGAATGTCTTTATTCCATTGTATATGCTTGCCTCCTTTGTCGAAGATTAGTTGGCCAAAAGTTTGTGGGTTCATTTCTGGGCTCTTTATTCTGTTCCATTGGTCCATATGTCTGTTTTTGTGCCAATACCATACTGTTTTGATTACTGTAGCTCTATAGTATTGTCTGAAGTCTGGGAGAGTTATTCCTCCAGCCTCTTTCTTTTTCTTCAGTAATGCTTTGACAATTCTAAGTCTTTTGTGGTTCCATATAAATTTTATTATGATTTGTTCTAGTTTGGTGAAATATGTCCTGGGTAATTTGATAGGGATTGCATTAAATCTGTAGATTGCTTTGGGCAGTGTGACCATTTTAACAATATTGATTCTTCCAATCCAGGAGCATGGGATATCTTTCCATTTTTTATGGTCTTCTTTAATTTCCTTCATCAATGTTTTATAGTTCTCCGTGTATAAGCAGCATGTAAATCAATGAAGCTGGAACACTCCCTTACAACAGACACAAAAATAAACTCAGGATGGATCAAAGACTTAAACATAAGACAAGATAGAATAAACCTCCTACAAGAAAATATATGCAAAATATTATCTGACATAAATCTCAAAAATGTTCTCCTAGGGCAGTCTACCCAAGCAATAGAAATAAAAGCAAGAATAAACATATGGGGCCTAATTAAATTTACAAACTTCTATACAGCAAAGGAAACCATAAGCAAAACAAAACAACACAACAACCTATGGATGGGAAAAATTTTTGCAAATGATGAAACCGACAAAGGCTTGATCTCCAGAATATATAAGCAGCTCATATGACTTAATAAGAAAAAACCAAACAACCCAATCCAAAATGGGCAGAAGACCTAAACAAGCAATTCTCCCAGGAAGAAATACAAATGATCAATAGGCACTTGAAAAAATGAGGCTCAATATCACTAATTACAGAGAAATGCAAATCAGAACTACAATGAGGTATCACCTCACACCAGTCAGAATGGCCATCATTCAGAAGTCCTCAAATGATAAATGCTGGAGAGGATGTGGAGAAAAGGGAACACTCCTACACTGCTAGTGGGAATGAACTTTGGTGAAACCATTATTGAAAACAGTGTGGAGATTCCTCAAAAGACTAAGAATACACTTACCATATGACCCAGTAATCCTGCTCCTGAGCGTATATCCAGAAGGAACCCTACTTCAAAAAGATACCTGTACCCCAATGTTGATAGCAACACTATTTACAATAGCCAGGACATGGTAACAGCCTAAATGTCCATCAACAGATGACTGGATAAAGAAGAAGTGGTATATTTATACAATGGAATACTACTCAGCCATAAAAATGAGAACATAATGCCATTTGCAGCAACATGGATGTCCCTGGAGAATGTCATTCTAAGTGAAGTAAGCCAGAAAGAGAAAGAAAAATACCATATGAGATTGCTCATATATGGAATCTAAAAAAAACCCATAAATACAAAACAGAAACACTCATAGACATAGAACACAAACTAGTGGTTGACAAGGGGGAAGGGGGTGGGAAGTGATAGACTGGGATTTCAAAATTTGTAGATACTGACAGGCATATGTGGAATAGATAAACAAGATTATACTGTATAGCACAGGGAAATATATACAAGATCTTGTGGTAGCTCACAGTGAAAAAAATGTGACAATGAATATATGTATGTTCATGTATAACTGAAAAATTATGCTGTACACTGGAATTTGACACAACATTGTAAAATGACTATAATGCAATAAAAAATGTTAAAAATATTTTAATGGAGGTACTGGGGATTGAACCCAGGATAAACATGTGCTCTACCACTAAGCTATATACCCTCCCCCACCTCTCAGCATATGATTGTTTTCTTTCCTTAGTAAGAACTTTTACCTTTTTGCTTAAAAGGAGAATTTTACAGCTTCTCTTTGGTGTATCTGAATTGTCATCACTACTCTTGTGCTTTGGGGCTATTATTAAGTAAAATAGGGGTTACTTGAATGTAAGCACTGTAATATTGCAACAGTCATTCTGATAACTTAGATAGTAACTAGGTGACTAGCAGGCAGAGTACGCTGGACAAAGGGATGCCTGAGACAAAGCAGGACAGCTGTTGACTTCATCACCCTACACAGATGGTGCACAATTGTTTATTTCTGGAATTTTCCATTTAATATTTTTGGACTGCAATTGGCCGTGGGTAACTGAAACCACAGAAAGTGAAACTGCAGATATGGGGAGACTACTGTAGTCAGTTCTTTTTTTTTTTTGGTTTTATTTTTATTTTTATTTACGTTTTTATTGAGTTGTATTCATTTTACAATGTTGTGTCAAATTCCAGTGTAGAGCACACTTTTTCAATTACACATGAACATACGTATATTCATTGTCACATATTTTTTTCGCTGTGAGCTACCACAAGATCTTGTATACATTTCCCTGTGCTGTACAGTATAATCTTGTTTATCTATTTTGCATATGCCTGTCAGTATCTACAAATTTTGAAATCCCAGTGTATCCCTTCCCATCCCCCACTCCCTTGGCAACCACTAGTTTGTGTTCTATGTCTATGAGTCTGTTTCTGTTTTGTATTTATGTTCTTTTTTTTTTTTAGATTCCACATATGAGCAATCTCATATGGTAGTTTTCTTTCTCTTTCTGGTTTACTTCACTTAGAATGACATTCTCCAGGAATATCCATGTTGCTGCAAATGGCGTTATGTTGTTGGTTTTTATGTCTGAATAGTATTCCATTGTATAAATATACCACTTCTTCTTTATCCAGTCATCTGTCAATGGACATTTAGGCTGTTTCCATGTCTTGGCTATTGTAAACAGTGTTGCTATGAACATTGGGGTGCAGGTATCTTTTTGAAGTAAGGTTCCTTCTGTATATATGCTCAGGAATGGGATTACTGGATCATATGGTAAGCATATTCCTAGTCTTTTGAGGAATCTCCATACTGTTTTCCACAGTGGCTGCACCAAACTGCATTCCCACCAGCAGTATAAGAGGGTTCTATTAGTCAGTTCTTGATTTCCACTGCAACTTCTGCCATCTTCATGGGCAACTTCAACATTTATTTGGATTATCCATCCAAATTTAGCCTCAAAGCTCCTTGATGCCCACAACTCCAACAGTCATTAACTCTATCCACCTTAAGCTTCAAACTCTGTGACCTTTACTCTGGGTTCACTGTAATGTTATTTGTCTCTCAAAATTCATCGATGATGCCTTTCTTAAAAATTTGATACCTTTCTATGTCTTTTACTTCTACTATTTAGCACTGTTAGCCTATGTCCCTTTCTCTTTTTCTTTTGGTCTTTTTTTATGGAAGTATATTAAGTTTACAATGTGGTGTCAATTTCTGGTGTACAGCATAATGTTTCAGTCATATATATACATACATTTTTTGTTTTCATATTCTTTTTCGTTATAGGTTACTACAAGATATTGAATATAGTTCCCTGTGCTATACAGAAGAAACTTGTTGTTTATCTATTTTATATATAGTGGTTAGTATCTGCAACTTTCTTCTTGATGTCCCCCCAGGAGCATCACACTTTAGGTACAGACTATTTCAAGGATAATTTCAGGTGATTAGTAATGATACCCTGGAGTAATATGTCAAGAAAAAAATTCAAGGTCATATCTGAGATCAAGAAATAGCATGTGCTGGGACAAAGGTATAGGTCAATGGTTGAGTGCATGCTTAGCATGCACGAGGTCCTGGGTTCAATCCCCAGTACCTCCATTAAAAATAAATAAATAGATAAATAAATATATAAACCTCATTATCTCCAAAAAGAAGTAGGGTCTGTCTACATATATAGGAAGAGGGTTGCAGCATATTTGCCTTCCTAGCTTTAATGCTGTATATCAAGACCTCAGTGTTGAGAAAATCACACATGTAAAAATTAGGTACAAAATTCTGACATTAGCTACCATGTTCCAAACCTTTGAACTCTCACAGCATTTTGGCAGTCCTAGCCCTATGGTATTTATCTTATTACGGCTCTTATAGTAGCTGCTTGTGTATCCACTTCATCCTCCTGAATTTTTGACAAGCTCCTTGAAGACAAGAAAAATGGCTTGCTCACTTGTTTCTCCTTGCACTGCTAGAGATAATACAAAAATGACAATAGAAATTATATTTATGGGGTGCCAGGCACTGCGATAAACTATCTTAACTAACAAAATCATCTCATTTAATTGTTAGAACCACCTTGTGAAACAGCACTATCAGTATCCCAGTTTTACAGATGAGGAAACTGAGTCCCAAAGAGGTTAAAGTACTTGCTTAGGTCTATTAACTAGTAAATAGTAAATCTTGGACTAGACACTAGGCTTGACAAGATAGACACATTTCCCCTTGTTCTTCCCACTAAGTACAACTAAAACCCTTACACGTGATAGGTGGCAAGAAGAAATCAGACATGAAGTAAAACACAGTAGTGAGTTCCTGGATTTTTTTTTTGTCTCATAGATCCAAGACTGGGTGGGACAAAATCTAGTAACCCAGAAATGTCAATGGGTATCTTTACAAGAAAAGCTTTCTTTCTGTAGCCAAAGAACTGGGAAAAGATCATGGGCATCAGCATAACAAGATAGAAAACTGTAGGCAATTACTGCCCCACTCCAGCCAAATACCATAGAAAATAATGTGGCCTTACCTCACCTCACCCCTTGGTCAATAAAGACTGAGCAGAGAGCTTAGACTTCCATTCTGATCTGGCTGTAACAAGGCACTTCTTTCCTGAGTCAGTGTGGTTTCAGATGAAGCCTAGTGTGGAGCTGGGACATTCATCCTCACTCAGTGATAAGGAAGCATTCTCCCACAGTTTTAGTAGAGACCACATAGGGAATAGTAATGAGGTTTCCCCCTACAACATCCAGATAAATTAGTCTCAGTGTTGGCCTTGTGGGGAGCCTGAACTTGTGCCCACCTTCCAGCAGTAATGAGGAGCCCCTTCCTTCCCAATTATCAGGGGAAGCTGAGTGAGGATCCTAGACTTCCATACCCACCTGGCAATTACAAAGCAGCACTCCCCCTTCTCCCATTAGTATGGTGTCAGAGAAGGTCTGCTGAAATGAAAGATTTAAATAAGATGCAGTGTCTCATAACATGATACAAAAAATATCCAACACAAATCACTCATCATATCAAGAATCAGGAAAATCTCAACTTGTATGAGAAAATACTAATCTACACATGCCAACACTGAAATAACACAGACATTGAAATTATCTGAAAAGTATTTTCAAAAAAAACATTATATAAATGTTTCAAAGTGCATTAAAAACACATTTCAAACAAATGAAAAGTAGAAAATCTCAGCAAAAAAAATATAGTCTCAGTAAAGAAATAGACAACATAAAGAAGGCTCAATCAGAAATTTTAGAACTGAAAATACTAAAACCAAAATAAAACCACTGGATGGACTCAAAACCAGAATAGAGAAGACAGAAGATTGACTAAGTGAACTTGAATACAGAACAAGAAAAATTACCTAATACGAACAAAGAGAGAGACTATTAAAAAAAAAAAAAAAACTAAAACCAGCCTCAGGTACTTGGACTACTACAAAAAAACTAACATTCCTATTATCAGGGACTCACAAGGAGAAAGAGGGTGGAGTTGTAAGTGCAAAGAAATACTGGAAAAATTTCCCAAATTTGGAGGGAAAATTCTCAAAAGGAACGAGAGAGAAATGATGTGTCATATATAAGGAAGAAACAATTCTGATTTGCAATAGCCTTCTCATCAAAAATGATGAAGGCTAGAAGGAAGTGGCAAAATATTTTTCAAGTGTTACAAGAAAAGAACTGTTAACATAGAAATCTATATCCAGAGAAAATATCTGTCAGAAAAGAAAAGGAGATCAAGACAATTTCACATGAAGGAAAACTAAGAGAATTTGTCTCCAACAGACCTACCTTAAAAGAATGGCTAGAAAAAAATTCTCTAAATAGAAAGGAAATGACGAAAGAAGGAGTCTTGGAACATCAAGAAGGAAGAAAAAAACAACAGAAAGAGGAAAATTAGGGGTAAATACAGTAGACTTTCCTTCTCTTTAGTTTTCTAAACTATGTTTAAAAATTGAAGGAAAGATTATAGCATTGTCTTCAGTGGTTCATAAAGTATGTAGAGAAATAGTTAAGATGCTTATATTATAATAGGGGAGAGCAAAGGGAATTAAAAACTGGAAAGTTTTCTACGCTTCACTTGAACTGGAAAAAAAGGAAGACATGGGTGAACTGTGGTAAGTAATGTATGTATAATGTATAGTGTAATAATATGTATAATATATAATACTTAGAACAATAACAAAAAGTCTAAACCAAGAGATACACTCAGAAATGCTATTGATAAATCAAAATGGAATTCTAAAAATAATATAAGTGAACATCCAGTCCATGGACTCATTTTTTTCCTGCTCCTCTTTTCTAAGTATAACTATAAACTCTGGAAAAAATGCAAGAAACAGCCAAAGGAGAACTCTGAAAGGTGGAAAAAGGAAGGCAAACTAGTTAGAGACTCTAGGACCATGGGAACAACATAGTGGCAGAGTGTCTTAGGATCTCCCCCTCTCCCCACCCACACACAACAGAATAAGGAAACCCAGGTCTGGCATTTCCCAAACTCCAACCTGTCAATAACAGAAAGCCAAGGTAGGCTCATTTCTTACCTGAACTGAATCAAGTACCATCATGAACACCAATGGAGCCTGGTGGCAATGGTCAGGAGGATCTATCAGGAGACCTGCTGATAATAAGCAGCCAGGGGAAGTGCATTTCTTCTCTGCTTGGCTACCCTCCCCTACAAGAGACACAAGGCAACAGGGTGGCAGGATCCAGAGTGTTTCCACCAAAACAAGCACCCAGGAAGCCTCTTCATCCCCAGGGTCTGAAACATCCTTGGCAAGAATTTGAAAGCAGTCATCATAAAAATGTTTCCACAAGCAATTTGAAATTCCCTTAAAACAAATGAAAAAAATAGAAACTCTCAGTAAGAAATAATATAATACTGAAATAGGAAAGCTCAACTCAATAGTAGAGTGGAGAAGACAGGACAGAATCAGTGAACTGAGGACAGAATCAGTGAATTGAGGACATAATCAAGAAAATCTATTCAATCTGAACATAGAAATAGACTCAAAACAAATCAGAGCCTCAAGAATCTGTGTCAAAATAACAACAAAAAAAATCTGTCTGCTGCTGTTTACAAGAAACTCACTTCAAACTCAATGACACAGGTAAAGTGAAAACATAGAAAAAATATACAATGCAAGCATGAACAAAAGGAAGTTTCTTGAGAAAATTGAAGGGAATGATAAACATTTTGTTAGAGAGGAAAAATAAAATGAGAGGACTCACAAATCACTAATACCAGGAATAAAATAGGAGATATCACTAAAAACCCTACATATAAAACATAATCAGGAATACTACAATTTTACACTCATAAATTTGACAACTTAGAAGACAAAGACATACTCCTCAAAAAATCACAACCTGCCAAAACTCAACCAAGACAATATACATAATCTGATAATCCAATTAGTCCTACAACCATGAAAGATATTGAATTTGTGATTAAAAAAACTCTAGAAAAAGAATCTCAATGCCAAGATGGTTTCACTGGACAAGTCTACCAAACATTTAAAGAATAATTAGCACTAATTTACACAGTTTCTTCCAGAAAATAGAAGAGAGAATACTTCCTGTATCATTTTATGATATAAGAATTACCCTAACTACAAAACCAGACAAAAACAGTACAAAAAAGAGAAGTAGATGAATATAAATGCAATAAAACAATAAAATATAAAAAATAGAGTCTAAAAATACAAAAAATGAATTATATACCATTATCAAGGGGGATTTGTTCACCACTGTATTCCTAGAACATAACAGTTTTGGGCACATTATAAATTTTTAGCATTGATTTGTGCGATGAATGGATGAATTAATTAATTAATTCTTACTGGACCATTCTTTCCACTCAGCAGTCCCAAAGTCAGCTGAAATGCAACATGACTGAAAAATTACTTATTAATTTATATGTTCCTCTTCCCGCTCACCATGATGCCAAATAATCAATATTAACTGAAAGAATAAATGTATCAATTAAAGATAGGCCACCACCATCCAACCACCAAAGTCCAAACTGAAAGGCTAGAGTGGTAAATGAAATAGACCTTGGAGTCAAACAGAATTGAATTCAAATTCAGTTTTGCCATCTGTCAGATGTGTAAACAGAAACAAGTTTCTTAACTCCTCTGAGTTTCCAAAGAGCTTTTTCTTGCCATCTACCATCTGACTGCTAAGTCAATGCCATATTTTTAAGATTTTTATGGGTTTTGTTTCTACAGCACTCCACTTTGGGTAACAGTAGCAATTTCATTCAGGTTCAGCTAGATTTAGGCTGTTGTAATAAAACACACCAAAATCTCAGTGGTTTAACACATCAACATATATATTTCTTGTTCATTGTACATGTTTATCATGGATCAGGAATGGTAACTGCTCTGCATTATTATTTTTTACATATATATACACATATTTTTCTTTTCAGATTCTTTCCCATTATATGTTATTACAAGAAATTAAATACAGTTCCCTGTGCTGTATAGTAGGTCCTTGTTGGTTATCTATTTTATATATAGTAACATGTGTCTGTTAATCCCTAACCCCTAATTTATCCTTCCCCACCCTTTCCCCTTTGGTAACCATCATTTGTTTTCTATGTCCTTTAGTCCGTTTTTGGTTTGTAAATAGAATTTGTATCATTCTTTTTGTAGATTACACATATAAGTGATATATGATATTTGTCTTTCTCTGACTTCTTCACTCAATATGATAATCTCTAGGCCCATCCATGTTGCTGAAAATGGCATTATTTCCTTTTTAATGGCTGAGTAATATTCCATTATATATATATGCACATGTATATATATTCGCTCAGGGATATAGGATGATGGAAGCTACAATTTCCAAATTTCATCAGTTATAGCAGTAGGAAGAAGAAGGCATGGAGAACCAGCCATTGGTTCTTAATTGCTCCCCAAAGTAAGTAAGACTTTGTACTTCCCCTCATATTTCATTTATCAGAGAAATGAACATAGCTATGCTTAACTTCAAGGAAGTATGACACACCTCATTACACAGAATTTCCCCATTTCACAGATTCAAAATTGATGAAGAGTGGTAATACTTACCACATATTTAATTTAAATAAATATTACTAAATATTTGTCTCACATGGCATATATGATCCATTAGCAAATCCTTCCAACTTTACTTTCAAAATGTATCCTGAATCTGTCCATTTCTCATCTCTTGCAATATTAATCTCTGCCACAGAATGGGATTTCCATAAAGCAGAGGCTGAGATGGAGTTAGAAGTGCAAAAATTATCTTTTTTATAATTATATTATAAACAGAACCAGAAATTTGTTAGAATGAATTGGTTCACACAATTATGTAGAATGAGAAGTCCCTAGATCTGCAGTCAGCAATCTGGAGACCCAGGTAGGCTGACGATTTAATTCCAATCTGAATTTAAAGGCTTGAGAACCAAGAGACCTAATGGTGTAAGTTCCATTCTAAAAGTTGACAGGTTTGAGACCAAAGAATACCTGATTTTTCAGTTGAGTACAAAATCTGGAAAAAACTGATATCCCAGCTTAACAGGCAGACAGAAGGAATTCCTTCTTACTCCATATGTTCTATTCAGGTTTTCAACTGATTGGAAGAGAACATCAGACAGGGTAATCCACTTTACTCAGTCAGCCAATTCAATTGTTAAACCTCATTAAGATACACTCACAGAGACACCCAGGAATAATATTTAACCAAATATTTGGGCCCCCAGGGGACAAAAAATTAACCACAACAGGAAGTAACTCCTGTAAAATGAAAGGAAAGAAGGAAAATTGAGCAGAGAGAGCCATCAGAACATGACACAGAGCTGGAGAAGTCTCTCTCAGCACAGAGAAGAGCTCTAGGGCAAATATTGCCTGGTAGAGGACCCCATGTTGAGTGAAAATGGTTAGGCCCTTGTATAGCCACTTGGCTCTGACAATGGCTGGGAGTCACCCAGTAAAAATCTCAACCTTGGGACCAGTTCCAGTCAAGATGGCAGAAAGGTAGGACCACGAGCTTGCCTCTACTCATGACTACAACGAAACCACAACTGACTGCTAGACAACAATTGGAAAAAAGACTGGAACCTAGCAAAGAAGATCGTCTTCAAAAGGAAATATAAAGAGGGAACCACAGCAGGACGGTAGGAGGGTCGTGCTTGTGATATAATTGGGCCCCATAACCCCCAGGTTGGCAACCCACAGACTGAGGAATAATTAAGTTACAGAGGCCCTCCCACAGGAGTGAGAGTTCTAAGCCCCATGTCAGTCTCCCCAGCCTGGGGTTCTGGCATCGGGAGGAGGAGACCCGAGGACGCCTTATTTTGAAGGCCAGTGGGGTTTAGCTCCAGGAATTCCCTGGGACTGGGGAAAACAGAGACTTCACTCTCTTGGGAAGTGTACACAGAATCTTATGTGCACCAAGGTCTAAGGGCAGAGGCAGTGATTTCATAGGAACCTGGGCCAGACCTGCCTGCTGGATTTAGAGGGTCTCCTAGGGACATAGGGGATGGTTACAGCTAACTCAGGGTACATAAAAGCTGATGGCTGGCATTCCAGGAGTGTTAATCTACATGAGCTTTCCTGGAGGCTGACATCTTGATTGGATCATTAGCACCAAGACCTAGCCCCACCCAACAGCCTGTAGTGAAGCCTCAGGCCAAACAATTCAGGGTGGGAACACAGCCCCACCCATAAGCAGACTTCCTAAGCTACAAAGGCCTCTAGACACAGCCCTACACACCAGAGTTCCAGGACCAAGCTTCACCCAGCAGTGGGCAGGCATTGCCTCCTCCTGCCAGGAAATCTGCATAAGCCTCTAGTACAGCCTCATGTACCAGGGGCAGATACTAGAAATAAGAAAACAACAATCCCAAAGCCTGTGGAAGGAATCCACAAACACAAGCCAGACCCTACACTGGGACCAGCTGGACCCTGGCCCTTGGGTGACAAGAGGAGTGCACTGCTGGGACACATAGGACATCTCTCACAGAGGACCACCTCTCCAAGGTTGAGAAATGTAACTAACCTACCTAAAAATACAAATAGATAGATAGACAATATGAGGCAGCAGAGGAATATCTCCCAGGCAAAGGCACAAGATAAAAATCCCAGAAAAAGAAATAAGTGATGAGGAGATAGGCAATTTATCTGAGAAAGAGTTTAAAGTAATGATGGTGAAGATGTTCAGAGACCTCAAGAGGAGAACAGATGCACAGAGTGAAGTTTTTAGCAAAGAGCTGGAAAATATAAAGAATACCTAAACAAAATTGAAGAATAAAATCAATGAAATGAATAACACACTAGAAGGAACCAAGAATAGATTAAATGAGGCAGAAGAACAGATCAAGGAACTAGAAGACAGATTAGCGGAAATCACTACTGCAAAACAGAAAAAAGAATGAAAAGAAATGAGGATAGTTTAAGAGAACTCTGGGACAACATGAATCACACTAATATTTGCATTATAGGGGTCCCAGAAAGAGAAGAGAGAGAGAAAAAAACTGAGAAAAATTTTTGAGAGATAATCACCGAAAACTTCCCCAACTTGGGAAAGGAAACAGTCACCCAAGTCCAGGAAGCACAGAGCATTCCATACAGGCTCAACCCAAAGAATAATGCACCAAGACATGCAGTAATCAAATTGACAAAAATTAAGGATAAGGAGAAAATATTAAAATTAGCAAGAGAAAAGCAACAAATAACATACAAGGGAACTCCCATAAGCCTATCAGCTGATTTTTCAGCAGAAACTCTACAGGCCAGAAGGGAGTGACAGGATATATTTAAAGTGGTGAAAGAAGGGAAAACTTACAACCAACAATACTCTATCCACAGCAAGGCTCTCATTCAGATTTGATGAAGAAATCAAAAGCTTCACAGATAAACAAAAGCTAAAAGAATTCAGCACCACCAAACCAGCTTTACAACAAATGTTAAAGGAACTTCTCTAGTCATCAAACCATAAGAAAAGAGAACAAAAAGAAGAAAGAGGGGAAAAAAAGACCTAGAAAAGATTGCTTTGGCAGTTTGGAGTCTTTTATGGTTCCATATAAATTTTGGAATTTTCTGTTCTAGTTCTGTGAAAAATGTCGTAACAGGGATTGTGACATTGGATCTGTAGATGGTTTTGGGTAATATAGTCATTTTGATAATGTTGATTTTTCCAATCCAAGAGCACAAGATATCTTTCTATTTCTTTGTATCATCTTCAATTTCCTTCATCAATTTTTACAGTTTTCAGAGTATAGATAACCTCTTTGATAAAGTTTACTTCTAAGTATTTTGTTCTTTTTGATGCAATGGAAATGTTTATGCCAGTTATAAAATTATGGTTTTTGAAGTGGAAAAAAAAAGTGAATGAAGGGCTGTAAATGGCAAAATATCCTTCTTTCTTATGGGTGAGTTGTATTTGATAACATACATATGCTGCATCTTCTTTATCCATTCATCTATTGATATGAACTTAGGATGCTTCCATATCTTGGCAGTTAGGAATAATATTGCTTTTCATAGCAGGGTGTATGTGTCTTTGTGAATTAATTCTTATTTTGTGGTTGACATTATTCCTTTCTTAACTATGTAAGTTTAAAATGCTAAAGCTCTAAATGTTCTTAGAAAAAATGATCAGTACATATATGTAAATTTAAAAATATGTGCAGTATATTGTGTATATGTATTTACATGTAATACATTGTATATGTGCAGTCAAATTGTAACAATTCTACCTAATAAAACTGAAAAAGAAAAAAAATTTTAAAAAGAACTGCTGCATCACTGACGCACTTGAAGGTACAAGGATAACACGGTGTGAAAAAGTATGGACATCATCATCTCCACATGGATTAGTGATTTGGAAGAGTTGGATTCTAAATTTTAAAATCTGTGCATGACTGAGGCATTGTGCTGTGCATCAGATATTGACACATTGTAATTGACTACTTCAACTAAAATAAAATAAAATAAAATAAAATAAAATAAAATAAAATAAAACTTATTAGAAATACCTTATACAAAAATCTCAACCTTGGCTGCCACTCTCTTGTTCAGTTACTGGGTGGGGCCCACCAGAGAAGATTAGGACTTCATTTGGAAAGCAAAAGTAGACTCTGAAGGAGCTAACAAGTAGGAGGTTGTCAGTTAAACAAATTCCTCTCACTTGGATGACAAGTTTCATTTTGCAGATGAATATAAGGGGTGCATCTCAGATACATGAGCCATAACATCATGATCTAAGTCACCACAATTTCTTACCTGGATAACTTCAATAGCCTTTTAGCTCATGTTCTTGTTATGTCTCTTGCCCCTCATCTCTCACTCCTGTGTCAGTACTCCTCACAATAGCTTGAGAAATAAATCCCTTACGCAACTCAACAACCACCTATTGCTTTCAATCTTCCTGATAAAAAAAGTTGAATACAATGACCATCAAATATTTAGATGATCAATCACTGCATTTCCTATTTATTCCACAGTTCTCTGAGAACTTATCACCATGTCAGAGAGATCTTCCTGACTGTCACATCAACTGGAGAGAGCACCCCTCCATTCTCCATCACCTCATCATATTTTATTTCATGCCAAAACTTATCAAAATGATTCTCATAAATACCTATTAAAATGTACATATAGACTAATATAAACATAAGTACACAAGAAATTTAAGGTCTTGAGAACACAAATTATATAGATTTTGTTCTCTGCTGCATGTGTTGCTTTTAGAACAGGGGGTTCTACCTCAGAGTCTCTAAATAAAAATGTGTTGAGGGGCTTGTATAATTCTTACCATGTTTCCTTCCCTGATGAAAATGTGATCTGCATGAGGGCCAGGACTTCATCTATTTCACCTGTGGATCTCCAGATCATAGAATAGTCTCTATCTATTTTTTGGTAGGTGTAGAAAATAGTTTGTTGTATGAATAAATGATAACTATTGGTCCCCACTATGTACTAAGCCAACTGATAGATATTGCATATTATTAGAAAGGAAGATGTGGTGCCAACATTTATATACAATAAATACAAAGGAAGAAATATACACTATAAATTATGGAAAGGTATTTAATGGAAAAAATACTCAGTGCTATCAGGATATAAACTCAAAGTTTGCTCAGGAAGTCAGGAAAATATTCTAGAGAAAGTAACATTTACATGGACAAATTCAGGATAGGGAGGGATTAGCAAAGGGAAGGAGGAGAGTAAAACAGTGTTCTAGGCGGACAGAACAGTACGTGCAAAGGCCCTGTGGCAGGAAAGAAATTGGCACATTTGTTAAGCTGAAAGGACTACTGACATTGTATATGTTAATGCCAAACAAAAAGCACCAAGACACAGGGCATTAAATAAGTTGCATTTATTACTCACTGCAGTGAAGAAATGAAGGACGTGGGGAGCCACACATGGGTGTCAGGAAGATCATGTTAGAAAGGACCTATTATGGGAATCGAGATTTGGCTGAGTGATTCGGTTGCTTATGTCCAACAGGACAACAACATGGATTAGCTGGAGCAGCAGGCCCCGTTATCAGCAACACGGAGGCCTCCTTGTAAGTGTCAGGCAAGTGCCACATGTCAGCCACTGAACTATTCCTTCCTATGACTAAAGAGCAGAGAGATTTGGGGGAGAGTGGCACAGGAACCTGGAGAGGTAAGCAGGGTCAGACCACGCAGGGCCTGGAAGATCATGTTAGCAAAGTTGGCCTTTATCTTCAAAGCAAAGGGAAACAGAGTGATGTGCTTAAATCTGTGTGTCAAGGACTGTGGAGGGTCTGAGGATTTATCCTACTTGCAAGCTCACAAGCTCATTTGCCACAGATTGACGGATCCTGGCAGAAGACAGAAGATTCCCGGGTGAGAGACAAAGGACATTATACTGGCAGCAAAAGCAGTAGCCAGGGCACCGAGTTTGCACCAGCTCTCCATGTGCCCAAAGTCGCACGGGGATGATGAAGGTAGACTTGCCTGGACGCCTGCACAGGCAGAGGGTTGTGACCTGGGACGGGAACCCTGAGCTTGGGAGTTGTACCGCTGGTACAGTGAGCAGAAGCAATCCTGCTCTCAGGGGGAGGCCTTACCTCATCCTTCAGGATTGCTCAGCACAAATAAAACCCTGAGAAATCTCCCTGGTTAAGGGTGATTAGGGCTTTAAATTCCTGGCATACCTTCCATCAAAACCACAAAGGAACACTCAGGGCCCATAGTGGACTTCCTCTCCCAACACTGCTGTTGAAAAGGTCAACATTTGGAGAACCAGCTCATGACTTGGAGAAAACTAACACGAACTCGCTGCCTTACACCACGTCTGACTCATACCCATCGGGCTACAAACCTGCTGTAACTTACCCTGTGTTGACCCCGACATGGTCCTGCAGCTACGGCCCCACTTGGTCCCCCTATCAATGGGGTGGGGGAATGGAACACACCCTGCAGTAATTCCAGTGAAAGAGTGTGTACAGAGACAGCGGCACTTTGATGAGTGAAAAGAAAAGGCACCCAACCTCACGAGGAAGGAAGAACAGGTGGAGGCAAGGAGGATGGTGTGCTGGGCTGAGGACGTGGAAGATGCCTGAACCCGTGGGCACTGCTGCTCCACGGAAGCTTAAAAATGGCCCCTGAAGAGGTGGTTTTTGCGTGTAGACAGGATGTGGGCCTGGTGGAAAGTGCACAGGACCCAGAAGAGAGGCACCAACTCTTCCCAGTAAATTGCAGTCCTGCTTCTTAGAGAAAGCCTCTCCCTGCATTTTCTAGGAGAGATGGAGCTCTTGATATACTTGGTTGCCATGGCAACTGAGGTACTTGACCCAGCTTCTGCCAACCACGTGTCTCACCAGGACCAATTTTTTACCAAAATGGGTTCATAATAGTCAGACACTTTGCTCTGAACTTGCTGATATTACCTGCGGGTGGGTGAGTGGCTTTCAGGATGGCGACAGCTCTGGGGGTGGTCTGGGGCACATTACTCCATCCAAACCTGTAGGAGGAACTCTCCTGTTTATTCTGCTGTGGTCGACGGTTCTCTGTAATGTGAGGCTTGTTTGTTGTGCTCCTTATATCACCTCAATGCTATTTTAAAGGAGGATTTAATCATTCGAATTCTGAGACAATGTCTGCTCATTGTTAATTATAATGTAATACGACTACAGTCTCGTTAATAATTTAACGATTATATTCAACATGTAACGATTTGTGGCATCGTACTAGGTAATATGCTAAGCACTTTACACATAAAATCTCACTGAAGTTTCACCAAAAACGGGTAAGGTTTTGTGGGTTTTTTTTTTAACCTCCATTTGATGATGAAGAGACCGAATCCCAAGAGAAGTTAGCTACTGGCACACAGGTAAGACATGACAGCAGGGCGGGAGTCCAGAGCCTGCAGCAGGTGTAGTGAGTCCCACAGGACTGAACCTGCACCGCAAATGGGTCCCTGCATTTTTGGTTTAATGCCGCCTTCTAGAAATTCGTAACCTCTTTTCTCTGAATTCGTGCTTGTAGGTGGTGTCTGACCAGACAATGCGGTAGGAACTGGGGACCCGGAGCCTCTGTTCTCCTGAGGCCCAGTCCACCAGCTCCCAGCCTCACTGGGACAGGTTCTCTGCTGTGCACTCACCCAGCCACCCACCCAGACTGCCCTCCCCTCCTGCCCTGGCGGGTGTCTTGTCCTCACTCCACCCTCTGGTGGGAGCCTGGGTGTGGGCCCAGGAAGGGCCAGGGTGGAGAGTGCCGGGTCCAGGGTGCGGCCCCTAGACACCTGTGAGGAACTTCAGGACATCAGACAGCAAATACAAAACACAACGACAGGTCAAAGAGAGACTGTGGGAGAAAGGTGGGGGAAAAAAAGCTTTCACTGCTTTCGGAATGAGAAACCACACATTTTCATTTTGCAATAGGCCCCTCCTTATATAGCTGGACCTGCGTGGTAGACGAACACAGTTCAGATCGCACAGCTCCGAATCCCAGGTTTGCTTTGTCTTTTCTTCTTGCCTTTAACGAAAAGAAAAAATTGAATAGATGAAAATTACAGTCATAGTATAAATCCAAAAACTTCAAAACACACAGTCAAAAATGTGCCTCTCACCCCAGCTGTGGAAGCACCCAGTTCTGCTCCCAAAGGTAACAACACGTTCTGCCAGGTTCTTCTCTAGCCTTCCTTTCAGAGGTACATTATGCATAGACAAGCGTACACGTGTATTTCAACCTGTCTGCTTTATGTACAAATAGCCAACAGCATTGTGGGCCTGCATTTTCCATTTTTAATGTACCTCGGAGGTCTTTCTGTCGGATCATGATGAGGACAAATGTTGGAGAGTGCTGGTCATGTCATGGTTTTAAGAGCTCTAAACCTGTTGGTTTAACCCTCATCAGACCCACTGGAGGAAATGTGACCCTTGTTTACTGATGAGGAACGAAAGCTCACAGAATGTGAATAACGTGCCAAAGTGATATGGCCCATAGTGGGAAGAGCCAGGATCGGACCCATGCACTGCAGTTTCAGAATGCACACTTAACCCCTAAGCAGCTACATAACATTCTTTAAAACAAAACAAAACAAAACAAAAAAACCCAAAACAGCTACATGGTATCCTTTTACATAGATGTATCCACCTTTATTTATTTACCAGTCTGCTACCCATGGACACTATGGGTTTTCCAATCCCCGATGATACTGCCTTGAATAAGCTTATATGGGACATCATTCCACACACGGGCAAGTATATCCAGTGGATAAATTCATAGAAGTAGGATTTCGGGATCGAAGAGCAAATGCACACAGCACGTTGCCAGATGCTGCTAAATTTCCCTCTCTAGGTCTTATATCAGTTCACACCCCCTCTAACAATGCAGGAGCATTTCTGTTCCCGCACAACCTCGCCGCAATCGTGCATCTCAAACATTTGTGTATGGGGCAACTTGATAAACCACGATACCTCGTTGTAGTTAAAATACACGTTTCTCTTCTTATGAGCAAGGCTGGGGGGTTTTAAAACACGTTAAAGCCACTGTGTATCTTCCCTCCTGTGAAAGTATTTGTCAGACCAATAGCAGAGACTGACTAGCTGTTCTCCAAACCCGTTTCCTTTTCCTGCTGGAAGGTTCCCAGCCTTCCAGCACCGAACTGTGGCCTGTGGGCTGAGTCCTGGCCAAGGGAAAGAGGACCTGAGTGAGGTACAACATAGACCAGCATGACTCCTACAAGCCTCCCGTGAGAGCCTCCTCTTTTCTTTCTTCCCTCATCTGCTGGCAAAATGCTTGTACCCGAGTGACCGACGTAGCCAGTGCTGAAGGTGGCAGAGCTCCTTCTGTCAGTCTGGGTCCTGAATTTTTTTCCAAAAGCAGAGCCTGTCTCCTAAACCTGCCTTCATTTGGAATTTACACGGGCGGGAAACATTTCCGTAGTGCAAGACCACTACGATTTGGGAGTTTACCTGTTACAGCGGCTGGTGTTATGACAAGCAGTAGAGAAGCCTTTGTGCCGTTTTTCAAAAATGAGTCAATAAAACACCATTCTTATTAGGAAATCAGCCCATTGCCTGTGACATGGAGAGCAGACACTTCTTGAAACTTGGCCTTTTGAGTTTCCCTTTACATAGATTTAGCCGGCTGAATCTCTATTCCGTCTTGCACTGAAATATATCACTTTTTCCTTTCATGAATTTTGCTATGCAACATGCCTCGAAGGACCCTGTTCATTCTAAAATTATATCGACAAACCTTTAGAGAGTCTCTTCTATATCTCTGTTTCTGAAGGTGTTCCGTCATGAGTGAATGATGACTTAACAACATATATTTCTGCATCCACTGAGGAGATCGCGTTTAGTTTGCCTTGCCCTTCCGTCTGTTAGGGTGAAGAATTACATTGACTTATGTTCTAATTGGTAATTGTATGCTGTGTTTTCTCTATGTTGCTGGTCTTTTTCTTTCTTTTTTTTTTTTTTTTTACAAGTATTTGCTTGCGATATTTTCATCCATGTTTATGAGACAAGGTGGTTTGCAATTTAACCTTCTCAAAGTGTCCTGACCAGTTTGGATACCAATGCTATGCTTCATAAAACACGAAAATGTAGTATAGCCTGTTTCCCTATTCTCTGAATATTTTGTGTAATACTGGAATTATCTCTTATTTAAATATTGACAGAACTCATTTTTGAAGCTGTCTGGGCTTAGAGATCCCTTTGTGGAAAGTTTTAATTTCATTCACTTCATATTTTTAGTTCAAACCATGTTTTTCAAATGTCATCTTCTCTCCGGTTGATTAAGTTGTATTTTACTGTGTGTCCTCCTCCTCTTAAATTTCAAGTTTATTTGCATAAAGGTCTCTAGTGATGTCACTCTATTTGACTCCTGGTATTACTAATTTGTGCCTTTACTCATTTTTCTTTATAAGTCTCTCTTCTTACCGACTATTAAAGGACCAGGGATACACTGTGTTAAAATGCTCTGTTGTATGCTTCATTATTTTGGCTTTTATCTTTACTGATCCTTTGTATTTCTCTGTGTTATCTTGCTATTTTTTAACTTGTTGAGGGGGATGCTTAGCGCTTTTTCTGCTATTCTTCTTGTCTTTTTTCTTTTCTAAAATGTATTATATTTCTTGAGCTATAACTCACATACAGCATTATATTAGTTTCAGGTGTAAAACATGATGATTTGATATTTGTGTATATTACAGAACGATCACCACGATCAGTCTACTTAACATGTGTCACCATTCACAGTTACAAAACTGGTGCTTTTGTGCTGAGGACTTTTAAGGTTTGCTCTCTTAGCAACTTTCAAATACACTCGACCCCCAATGGATGCCTGAATCCACAGAGAGTACTAACCTCTATATGTACTATGATTTTTCTTTACATAAGTACCCATGATAAAGTTAACTTATCAATTAGGCACAGTAAGAGAGTATCTAAATTGCCAACACCACTACGCTTGCACTTTGGGCCCATAATTAAGTAAAATAACGCTTCCTGGAACACAAGCACTGCAAAGCCGCCCCAGTGGATCTGATAACCCAGATGGCTGTACTACAGGGTGATTAATGGGAGGGATGTGCTGGACGAAGGAGTGATTCATTTTCAGGTGGGACAGAGCAGGACAGCAGGAGATTTCAACACGCTACTCAGAATGGCGCAGAATTAAAAAGGTACAATTTGTTTATTTCTGGAATTTTCCACGTAGAATTTTTAGACTGCAATTGATAGCGGTAACTGACACTAAAGGGAATGAAACTGAGGATAAGGGGGGACGACTGTATGCAATGCGGTACCATTAACTCTAGTCACCATACTGTACATTACATCCCCACGACGTTTATTTTGTAATTGGAAGTTTATACCTTTTGACTTCTCTGGCAATCACCAATCTGTTCTCTGTATCTACCTGTTTGGTTTTTTGTTTGTTTTCGTGTTGTTTTGTTTTGAAATTCACATATTAGGTGAGATGATATGGTATTTGTCATTCTCTGTCTGACATATTTTCCTCAGCATAATGCCATTGAGGTGCATTCATGTTGCCCCAGACGGCAGATTTCCTTCTTTGTGACGTAGTAATATCCCACTGTATATAGATAGGTACACCACTATTCTTAATCCTTTATCCATCGATGAACACAGGCTGCTTGCATAACTTGGCTGTTGTAAAACACTGCGATAAACGTGGAGGTGCAGATATCGTTCTGAAGTAGTGTTTTCATTTTCTTCAGATAAATACCCAGAATTGGAATTGCTGGATTCTGGAGCGGTTCCCTTTTCAGTTTTGGAACAACTGCCATACGCTTTTCCCAACTTGGCTGTGCCTGCTTACATTCCCACCAACAGCTCACAGGGGTTCCCTTTTCTCCACATTTTCACCAACACTTGTTCTTTCTTGGCGCTTTGATAATAGCCATTCTGACAGGTGGCAGATGAGATGGCTTTGTGGGTTTGACTTGAATTTCCCTAATGATTAATGATGTTGAGTAACTTTTCACGTATATGTTGGCCAGCTCCATGTCTTCTTCTCTTTTTTCTAATATATGCTTTTAAGGATATAACTGTTCACGTAAGTGAGCTGTCTTCCCAAGTTTGCTCAGTGACATCTCCATTGCCACCTGGTTGAATGTGTTTCATCATTTGCACACAGCTACATGATGCAAAGTCAGGCTGAAATGGGAGCTGATTTACTTCTGGTTTGGTCATCCTGACTCACAGGGTGGAAGCCACTGGGGTCTCTGCTAAAAGTGAGGGGTGTTTGACCACCACCACCACCACCACCTGCACCTCTGAGATTTCAAACACAGCTCAGTTTTACAGCTGTTTACTTTTGGGTAGACAGTGCTGGACAGAAAGTGTTTTCAGACGTAAGCTTGCTCTGCTGGTCCTGCCTTGTCCTAAGAGACTCAGTAATTGCACACAGTAATTCCTCAGCGTCCTCTTAGAACTGAGTTGATTAAAACTTCTTTTCTTTATACATCCCCTGAGCTTAATAGTTACTCTCAGCAGGCACCCTGTCCCTTACCACCTACTTCACATTTATCAGAATCTGAAGTCTGTTATCTGAGTGCAGGTGCTGAGTACAATAAACATCACTTAGACCTATCTCATTTGCTATTTATTCAGTTCTTCTCTGTTTCTGTTTCTCGCATGAGTTGGCTATGGCTCTAACCCATACCCTATTTATTTCAGGATGCAGCTTTCATTGAAGATATGACTAGCTTTTAAAGTTTTTGCTTGGAGGTAACAGAACACATTACACAATATTTTGTGGAAGGCTTGGATTAAATGTTTCTGTCATATCAATACCTGTAAAAGATATAATGTGACCTACTGTGTGTGACTTTCCATTTGGATGGCATATGCCATAGACCAAGGTAAGTCACGTGGATGTGCTTGAGTTCAGCAGGGACATACAGCCGTTCTGCTGGGGAAATCAGTTCAGGGTGTGCTGGTGAATATTTTGCAGAATAATACAACTGGCAAAACTTGGTTCGTTTGTCCTTTTAAATATTAATCCTTTAACATTGATGAAGCACTTGCTAGGGATCCATCTTGGGAATTCAGTGTACAGTTGAGTTCTGCTTTGCAATCCAATGAGAAAATATGTTATCAATTCCTGACAGTAGAGTGTTGAAGTTCCCAATGATAATACTGGGCTTGGCTGTTATTCCTTTCAGCCCTATCAGCTTTTGTTTCATGTAGTGTAGCGACTGGTTCTGGCTGCCTACACACTTAGGGTTCCTATGACTTCTTGCTGGATCTCTCCGACCGATACCTCATGTAACATGCCATCTGTGCCCAGTAATCTTTCTGATCGGAAGTACACGTTCTCTGATACTGATACAGCCACTTCTGTTTCTTAAATAATTAATGTAAGCATGATGTATATTTTCCCCATCAACCTACTTTAAATCTACCGGTGTAGTTGTTTTTTGAAATGCTTTTCGTGTAGACTGAGTATATTCAGGTCACTTTTCTTTCATCATTTCTGTTCATGTCTGCCTCTAATTGGTTTACTTAGAAAATGTATACTTAAAGTAAATATCTCTCTTAAAATGAGACAAATTAACTTATTTACATTCAGATACAGACTCACAAACATAGAAGACAAACTTGTGGTTACTAGGAGGGATAAGGGGTGTGTGGAGAGATAAATTGGGAGTTTGGGATTTGCAGATATATATATATATATATAAAATAGATAAACAGCAAGGTCCTACTGTATAGCACAGGGAACTATATCCAACACCTACTAATAGCCTACAATGAAAAAGAAAATGAAAAGGACTATACACATAGATATGTGTATATATAACTGAATCACTATGCTGCACATCGGAAATTAACACAGCATTGTAAACTGACTATACTTTAATTTTAAAAAAGTAAATATTCCTCTGTTAGGACTTAAGTCTACACTTTCAGCTTTTTTATTTTTCTTCTTTCCTCTGATTCTCATTCTTGTGTTTCATGTTCACCTTTCTCTGGTTTCCCTGACTATCTCTTAGAGTTTCATTTTGATTTCAAAGGGCACAATCTCTCAGTTATAAAATAAATAAGCTCTGGGAATCTAATGTACAGCATGGTGACTACACTTAATAATAGTGTATTGGATACTTGACATTTGCAAGGATAGCAGAGCTTCTGTGTTGTCACCACACAAACAAAAACGGTAATTAGTGAGGTGATGCATATGTTAATTAACTTGATTGTGGTTATCATTTCATTATGCATATGTCTATTAATTCAGCACATTGTACAACCACCAAAACAAACGGAGATTGAAGAAATGGCATGGCGCTTCCTTTTGTGCTCCGTGGCTTAAGATGGAAAATCTGCTGTCCCTGGAATTGGTTTTCCCTGATAAAGAACATGTCATTTCTGTGTCTTTCATTTCTCGATTGTTTTCTTTTTCTTTTGTCTTAAGCTTTCAGTAATTCAAGAATCTTGTGCCTTATCAAAATTACTCTGGGTTTATCCTATTTGGAGTTCACTCATTTCCCTGAGTTTGTAGCTTTATGGGTGTTCAATTGTTTTGTTTTGTTTTGTTTTGTTTTTATCAAATTCGTAAAGTTCCAAGCCACTAGTTTTTGAATATATTTTTTAAAATAAAATGACAGTTCATATCTTAAATTCTATGTGTCTAGAGAATCCTAAGATGGCTGGAAGTACTGTAACATGATGACATCATGCTTTTGAAAATTCAGCCTTACGTTTTAGCACAGTTCCTGATTTCCAGACTATGGGGAAGGATATAAGACAGTCCCCATCTACCCAGAAGCAGCTTCAGCTCGATAGGACAAGCCTCTGATATTACTAATCTTTTGGAACATACTTTAGAGCCAGGTCTGCATATTCAACTTTAAGCAACAGATTTAAAAATCATGTGTGGATCATTTCCGCTTCCAGCCATGGCCATGATGAAAGGGCTTGTTACAGTTCTAATACATCACAGACAAAAATTAAAAATCTGGGGAAAGAAAAAAAAGTCTGCGTGTAGGCACCAGAGGATGACTTTTGTGTCCAGCACATCAGGGCAGAAAGTTCTGGGGAGAAGGGAACCTCACTAAGGGGAATCCCACAGTCTTGGGCTGCTTTTTCCCCTCAGGGAACTTGCTGAATCCTAAACTGCCCTGGGTGGGAGCCCAACATTCTATGGGCAAAACACCCATGAAGAAGCAGGGAAGACATTTGCTTCCAGGAAATTCATAGGGCTGGGAAAACTGCTGCAGTCAGACTTTCAAACCAGACAATACTGAGCAGTCACGATCTCAGGGAGAAGAAGAAGGGCAGGCAGAAGGGAGACCTCCCTTGGGTGGGTTTCTTCCTTGAGGCATTTGTTTGTACCTAAACCGCATAGGATCTGAGACTCAGAAGATGAGGAGACAGCTGGCCCAAGTCTCAGCAGTTTCCTCAGGAGTCCCACGGTGTATTAGGGTACAACCCTGAGTGCAGAACTCACCCAAATGCTCATCCCCAGTACACATCCCAGACTGCGAGTTGGGACCCCTGGAGACCTGTCACTCAGGAGGAGGGAAACCAGGGGTTACCCACGCCCGATAAAGCCTGAAGCGTCCTCAAATCACCTCAGCTCCTGACTGGATTGTTTGTGGCCGCCCCACACTAGCTGCTGCCAGAGAGGGGGTGAAACTTCTCCGGAGGGAAGAGCATCCTGCAGAGAGGCAGCTCTGTTTTCAACAATGTCGGACATTTGTTTGTTGTTAATTTTTAACTTTTTAGGTATTTATGTATTTTTTTTAGGGAGGATGTACTTAGGTCCATTTATTTGTTTATTTTTAGTGGAAGTACTGGGGACTGAATCCAGGACCTTGAGCGGGCTGAGCGAGCACTCTGCCACTGAGCTATGTCCTCTTCCTCATGTCTGCCATTTAGATCAACCACCAGACCTATCAAAACAGGTTATGAAAGAAGAGAGAAGAAAACACCCAGAAGACCCCAATATTGGAATTATCAGACATGGGCAGAGAAATAACTATGACTAACATGTTCCAGAATATGGATGACATAACTGAGGTCTCATCAGAAAACTGGAACTTAAAAATCAAACAAGTGCAAACACTAAAAATCGGAAAACTAAAAAATACACTCACTGACATTAAGAACTCAGCATTTGAGGAGGTATAGCTCAAGTGTTAGAGCACATGCTTAGCATGCATGAGGTCCTGTGTTCAATCCCCGGTACCGCCTCTAAAAAGCAATCAATCAATCAATCAATCAATCAACAGACCTAATTACCCCCCTCAAATAAAAAAAAATTAAAAATTAAAAAAACCCTCAACATTTGAGTGTCACAGCATATTAAAAGCAGCAAAATAGAGGGAGGAGAGGAGAAAGAGCGGGGGCAAGGGCAAGAAGAGGGCTGACGGGTGCATAGAGTTTGTTCCTGAGACCTCTGAGACACATGTGACTTCTGCTTAGAAGGGAAAAGGACAGACCATAGTTTAGGGGCGGCTAATATCTGGAGAGCCCTTGCTGTGTACTGGTCAGTCCACTGGGGCTCTACAGTCATTATCCAGAGACGGACTTGGTCGCTCTTCTACACGCTGCATCTGCCCCCAGGAGACTCTTCTGCCTCCTGATCGAAGAGCACTAAGAATTTTTGAATCAATTTATTGTGGTGTGTGTGTGTGTGTGTGTGTGTGTGTGTGTGTGTGTGTATGTGTGTGTAGAGAGAGAGACAGACAGACAGAGAATGAAGTTTACCATTTGGACCATGTTCAAATGTACAACCATGTACAATTCTGTGGAATGAATTAGATTCACAGTAATGCACAAAAATCACCTCTCTTTCCCAAAGCTTTTCATTGATAAGCACAGAAACTCTGTTTACATTGAACAGTAACACCCCTGTTCTCTCTTCCACCCAGTGTCTGGTGTCCTCTAATCTACTCTCTGTCTCTATAAATTTGCCTAGTCTAGACATCTCCTATAGGTGGGATCAGACAATGCTTGGCCTTTTATGTATGTATTATTCAACTCAACAGATGTTTGCCGGGCTGGCCATCTTGTCTTAATGACACTTTAAAGCATACAAATAACAAGGTTTCCATTTTCTTTTGGGTTGGTAAGGAGAATGTAGAAGCAGCTTTTCACAGCCCACTGTAGTCATGTGCACAATTCCCTGTATGCATTTTCAGCCACATCTCCGGTATTTTAGGGGAACATTGAGATTCTCCTACAAGCCTGCCAAGTAATAGACATGATGTTTCAATCAATGAGCGGGTGAGAATGTTCTGAATTCTATGAGACAAAAGAGAATTAAAAGGGTTTTTCACCACAGACCATTTGTTTTCTACTCAGGATTGGATGAAGTGAAATAAGAAATTATGTACACTGATGACTCAGACCTCTAAGGGTGAACTCTCTTCTCTCAGTGACGAATTACTTCAACATCAGAGCAGAGAAATGGTATACGCCTCTCTGACCCTCATCAAAGAAACTCGGCCGTCTCAGGTGAGGAAGATGACAAAACAAACAAACAAACAAACAAAGCAGAGGTTTTTCCAGACTCACTCTCTGTGGACACAACCGGTTCACCATTTCTCTCCCTTTGTGTCACCCCTTTTAGATAAACACCCAAGGAGATTGACGGCGATAGCACCCAGCCTCTCCACGAGCTCCTTCTCATTTCAGTGTCTGAAGCCTTTGCTTCCTCTCTTGCAGAACAGATTTTACAGCTATTAGGCAAGCACGGAGCTAGCAACAAGATCGAGTAGAATTCATAAAGCAGGGACCGCCTGCTGTCTGTGCTGCTTCCTTGTCCTTACTTACCTACAGTATCTACTGTGAGCAGGAGTGGTTCCACCTTAGAGTGCGGTGCCCTGGTTTCCCAGGGAGAGTTCGGTAAGTCCACAACAGGTTTTCAGAGGAAGGATGTAATGTCACATGTCAGCTGGTGAGTCTGCAGTGTTATGATGTCTCTCCGTGGATGTTCTCATGATCTATGAAAACCTCGACTGGAAGGTAATGGTATATTTTAAAAACCCCCAGAGACTAGATCCTGCGTGTTTTTCATCTGGACGGGAATCTCCCCTTCTTCCCACGGTCTCCAGAACCGACTCACAGAACAAGAACTCATCAGTCTACAAATGGTGCTGAGGCACGTGCATGTACTTAACTAGGGGCTAGAGAGAGTTCAGTTGGCAGGATCTACAGCTCACGAGACCCAAGTATTACAGGGTGGAGATTAAGGACAGAGGGGAATTGGGTCACAAGTTTCTGGCACTGGGTCAGATACAGCAGGGGAGCAAAGGAGACAGGAAAAAGAACAGCTATTTGCTGGTAGGAACGGCCATCTCCTGGCATGAAATGGAGGTCTGGGGCATAAGAAAGGCTTTCAGGAACTGTCCTCGATGTTCCGGCAGGACCCGAGCTGGACTCTGCAGGTGCTCATGGGACAAACGTATACCAGGCTCCTTCCTTGTGACTAGATGACCAGACCTGCTGGCCATGGGATAGGCGTGGCAGCACCTCTGTCGATGGTCACACCATCAAGCCTCACCCTCCTGAGTTAGGTCCTGCATGCCTTCGTCAGCGCACAAGTTGATTTTCTGTGATTCTAGTTTTCACCTGTGACCCTGGTGCGCAGCATGGACGGTGTGGGGCAGGATCAGCCCTGAGCTGCTAGGGGAGCCCTAACTCTGTCAGCATCCTCTGCCTTCAGAGTAGAGCCAGAATCAAAATAGGCTCCCTTTCTAGATTGGAATGTGCCCAACACAGTGCTCAGCAAACACTGGACTTCTTTTGCTTCTCCTGTTAATACTTCGCACGGTGATCTGGGTAAACCAGGGAAGTGGCTGTTATAAGCCCTGGCATGTGGGCAAAGTAATTTCACTGTGCCACCACTGGCTAATCAGAATTCGAACTAGTCACCTGCCCCCCGCCTCTAGCAGTCTCTGGTCCCTCAGGCATGACATGGAGATAATGCCAGTTACCGGGATTATAGCATCGTTGTGAGGAGTGAACAAGACCGCAGGTGTGAAAGTGCTTGGGTGGAGTCTGTGACTCAATCCTGTGCATTTACCCCCTTCAGTGCATGTTCAGTCGGTGCCATTAACTGGTTTTTGACCCTAGGAGCTCTGATCCTGCTTTCTCACGGGATTTGTTGGTTTCTGACCCAGTGGCCCTTCCTATCCATGCCCGATGGTAAGAAAAACTGACTTTGTTGAAAGAAGTAGTGAGTTCAGCCCCTGGGTGGGAGTTGGGACTTCTCCCATCCACTCACGGCCATCCCATTCCCCTTTGTTTGATAATGATGGCTCCAGACTGCACTGCAGCTAAAGGGGGCCCTAGGACCCAGTTCTGCCCAATGAGATGTATGGGGATGCGTTGGGGGCTTCTGCGGTATATGCCATTTCTTAACAAGAAGGACGGATGTGGGACACGGGATGCTGGTACTCGGAATGGGGCAGAGATGCCTGGAGCTCCTGCAGGGACGCCTGTGTGACTGCATGAGGTTATCACCTTAACCTGCTGAAGAGTGGAGGGGGTGGATGGAAGCTGTGGTGTCCGTGGCATCCCGGAGCAGCTGAATCAGAGAACGGGTGCTTCCAGACTTCTTGTCGCAAGGGGGGGAAATGGTAAGGCTCTATTTTGTTATAACCTTTGGTTCTAAACTTTCACTTAACTCATTTGAAGTTAACTTTTACAAATACTAATACTGGTGCTATATCCAGAAACTCTGATTTCATTATTCTATTCTGTAACTTTACAGGGTCTTCTCCCCGCAGCCTTTCCTGTCAACTGGGATTTAGATCTAGTCCTCTTCTGATTCAGTCGCCATAATTTGGCAAGAATGTCTCAGAGGCAGTGTCGCATTAGCCCGTCGGGAGGGGAATGCTGTACGGTTGTCCCTCTTTCTGAAAGGCGAGCAGATATTGGTGCTCATTGCCCAGAGCGCTTGTGTCATTTGAAGATTTAAAAAGAGAGATTCTCATCCTCTCCACTCTTCTTCGTTTATTCGATGGAATCCTTCTTGGAGGAGAAACTTCCCTCATCCATTATTTGGTAACCAATGTTTTAGTTCGTGTGCCACACACAGGATAATTGTTTCATTATTTGCCTCTGCCTACCCAGTTTCACAATAATGAATCCGTTTCCTAGCATTTAGCAACAGTGACCGTGAGGTCTTTGTTCCTTTCGAGCCACTCTGGACCCAACGTGTATTCACAGTTGATGTGCTTACATCCGTTTTAGTTATTATTCTTACTGACGCTCCTTTTGTCCCCACGTGATGCAGACTCATAATCGGAACCTGCTGCCACGAGGGGCCAGTGCCAAGCAGGCGCTCAGTCCCTGCGTGCTGGAAGTACGTCAAAGATCTGGGCAAAGTGTCTTGACATCACACTTCACCGTTTTGTTAAACTGCGTTCTATTACTGTGCCCGTCGCTCCACCAGATGCTGGAAACTGACATTACCCCTCTGCTGTCTCTGGTGTTATTCACGTAACACTGCATCTGGAGACAGAAGAATTAACGCTCGCTCTCCTTCACTGGATCTTTGTACTTTACCTAAAGGACAAGTGATTCAACTAAGCTCATGGATTTGATTATCTTTCGGCTTACGAAATTCGTTTCCCCACATGACTACTAATTCTCCCTCACACTGTCTTCTCCGTGCTCATGGGTGCCATCGTCTGCTGTTGCTCTACTTCCTGGAAGCGTACGGGGCTCAGACCTCGTCTTTCCCTGACACATCTCCTCCTCCTCGTCCGACTGGCTCTCCGATGGAAGCCGTTTATCAGTGAATCACCGAGTGTCTTCACTTGGCTCCTTCCTCTCAGCGGTTTTTCCCATCATGACTGTGCATGTTTAGGGCTGAGACTTTGTGTGTCCTGGTCACATCAATGACCCTATGCTGACCAGCCTCCTTTTCCCCAGACTTCAATTTTCTGATTTCTAAGGGGCAAAATCTCCACAAAAATGAGCTCCACAGAAAATCACTGGGACATTCTGAAGCATTCAGCGTCTGGGATGAGTAAAACATTTGTCCCCAGGATTTCTTGAATACAGGCTGCTTCTTGAGACGTCTTAGATTAGAGGTAAGGGAGTTAGACAATCCCTTCAACTCATCCCACTGCTCTGGGAGATCACAGCCATCTCTACATGGGAATTGTCAGGACATACGCAGGAACCGGTTGGCCACTTTGTTAAAATTTAGAGATAGTTTTTGACCTTTTACACCCAAATAAGACTACTTTTTGAGTGGGCTCCTCCAGCACTGGGCTATCAGGCAGCTCAGTTCTAGATAAGGATTTCACTACTAAAAATTTAGTAGCAGGTTTGAGTAATGGTATAAAATAAACCAAGGTGAGTGAAATGTTCCCAGTTTTTGCAGTTCTTCCTTTTCTCTATCAATTGTTTGCCAATTCATCTGCAAGCAGTGGGATCATGTCTGTTTAGAAGGGGATTGCTTTAGAATTGAGATACTTTTTCTTTCCTGTTTAACCTCAAAATTAGACTGCTTTTGCATGGCTACTCTTGTGGTTGAATATCAAGAATTTCAGCCCTGCCTAAGGTTGCTCTCCAACACCTTCTGCAATAGTGGTAGGCAGTGTTGTCCAAAAAATGATGAGACTGCTGAATGACTTATAATTCCAGACTCTATAGTTTTTTTCTGTGGCCTCTTTGTATCTTTGCAACTAACACCATAGGGTGTAGCTGTAGAAATGGATTCAAACAAGGCCTGACAGAAAAAGAAAGCTTTTACTCAGATGCAAGTCCCCCTCAGTGCTGTTGCTATGGGAGCTGATGCATCCTGATTTTGTTGTTGCCATAGTAACTCATGCTTTTGACCCAATCTTGTTCAGACTCGATACACCAAAGGCAGCTTTTCCTCAGCTGCCAATACCATCTCCTTTTTCAGTTCAGAGTGAGCCAATAGAGCCAACAGAAGGATTTTCCCAATGATATTCACTACCCTATAAGTTATTTGTCACCAACATTGGGAAAGGATGGCTTCTAGGATTTTTATGGTTGTTAGCAGGTGTATGCACATATATGTATATGTGTACCATGGGGATGGACAGGATGGAGCACACCAATTGCTCCCTAAACTGTTGGAGGAGCATCCTGGTCATATATTATTCATGATCAGAATGAACTGGAATAGACATTTATTGTTTATTGAGCATTTTATAACTACCAGGTTCTTCTCCTTGTCCTTTGTAGGTAGATTGATTAGCAGTAGCATATTCTTTAATGTATAATAAACATAAAATAATAAATACATGAGATAATAGTGCACAGCTCACAGCAGACAGGAACAGAGAACAGACCACCTGATAGGTGAGAAATGGTTTTTCAATGTCATTTTAATTTACATTTTTGTTACTCAGAATAGATACAATCATTTCTCATAAATTTAAAGGCCATTTGTATGTCTTTTTAAAAAAGTATTTGTTCAGCTCTTTTGCTGTAATGGATTTTTGGTCCTTTTTACTTGACTTTAAAGAGTACGTTTGTTTGAGATATGAGCTCTTTATTTTTTACATATTTTAAAATATTTTCTCCATGTTGATCACTTTTTTTTATAAAATCCATAGTTTATTGCTATTTATGGAAATATAAGTATTACATATTTTAAAGGCTCAAACACACTCATAGAAATATACCAAACAGAATAGGTACCATGAGAAGAGGGATAAAGTGGGAATTGAAGCTGTAAGAACCAGCATACAGTGACAGCAACATTATAAAAACTTCTGTTAAAACTGGAAGCAAAGGAATTTATCTGGCCATGAGTTGTTTGGCTATAATATAACTAAGTACTTTATTTTAAAATGAGCTACTTGTTTCCATTTTGTTTATCTCTGTGATTCTATCTGCTTTTCAAATCTGGATGAATTTTAAAAGGTAGCAACAAGAAAATTGATACAGCATCAAGATAAGAACCTATTGATATCTAAGTTGGAAGCTTTGATTTCATTATATAGTAATTTGTAGATGACCCAATATGACTCAATACCTGAAAAATATTGGCTCATTCAATTTTTATTTCCTTGTCTTTTTTTGTTTTGTGTTTTCCCAGACCAAAATGTTTCTTCTTCTTTATTTGTATGTAGGTCATTTATCAGCTTTTCCTTTGACTGTGTTTGGATTTTGATTCTTTTCCATACTCCCAGGTTATTACAGAATCTACTTGTATTCTCTCCTAGTATTGAGAGTTTTATTTTTTACATATAGATCTTGAAATCGTTTGGAGATTATTATACTTTTTATGGTATGAATTATAGATCAAATGTTACCTTTCATCAAATGACTATCCAGGTGTTCCAACAGCATTTATTAAAATGTTTATCTTTCTCTAGTCATATGTGATGTCACCTTAATTATGTATAATGTTTTAATATGTACATGGGTGTATTTCCAAACTCAGTGCTCTGTTTTACTGGTCTGTTCATGCAAATGCCATTATCATATGGTTTTAACTATTGAGACTTTATAGTATATTTTATTATTTGGTTTGGTTAGTCTCCCCTCATTGGTATTTTTTTCATAGTGTGTTGTAATTTTTCTTGTATGTTGTTGTTGCTGTTTTTCTCCAGAGGAACTTCAGAATCAACTAACTTGTCTTTCTCTAGGAAAAACAGCAGCAACTTGCTGGTATATTTTTTACTAAGAATGAATTAAATTTGTGAACTAATTATATCTTAATGATATTGAGCCTTCTGATCCAAGACCAAAAGATATTTTTCCTATTTTTTTATAGCTTTCAAGAGTCTAAACTTTTCCTCATATATCTTTTCCACATTAAAAGTTTATTCCGAAGAATATTATCTTATTTGTTGATATTGTAAATAATATTTTCTTTTCCATTATATCTTGTTTCTGGTTATTGTTTATATTTATAAAAAGTCATTGATTTTTAAATATTAATTTACACCCTCCTAAGTTTACCAAATCTTTTACTGTTTTAGTTTTATCACTATATTTCTCAACTTGTCCAAGAAAAATATCATATAATCTATAGAGTTTCAATTGTTTTTCAATTCTTATGCCTATAATTGTTTTTTTGTGTGTGTGTTTGGCTTTTTAATTGTGTTGGCTAATAGTTCCACTATGAGTTTGAATAGTCAAGACTGTGGATAACTTTTTTCTTGTTCTTGACTTTAGTAGGAACGCCTCTTGTGTCTCTCATTAGAAATTTTAGTATTTACTTTAGTATTAGTTTACATATATAATGGACACTTCCTTTGTGCTGGTGTTTGTGTATCTAGACAAATACAATATATATAATGTATATATGTATATATAGGAAGTGCCCATGAGCCTCCTGTTTTGTTGACTTTTTCTCTCTCTCTCTCTCTTTTTTTTTTTTTTTTTTTTTTTTGTTCTGGTTCCATTTTTTAGAATGAATGTTGAATTTCATTGAATTCCTTTCCAGGATTTTTGGAGATTTTAATATGCTATTTCCTCTTAGACCTATCATAAGGTGAATTATATTAGTGGATTTCCTAATTATCAACTCATCTTTGATTGCCCAGAATAAATCCCACTTGTTCACGATGTATTATTTTCTCAATGCGGTATTAGATTCCGTGCACTGATAATAAATTTAAAAGATTTGCATCAATATGAATAAAAGAAATTGTTCTATAGCTGTCTTTTTATTACTCTATCTTTATTCAGGTTTTGGTATCATTGTTGTACTCACTTCATAAAAATAATTTGAATTTCTCCTTATTTTCTATGTTTTGGAATATTTTGTATAGCACTAAGAGTAATAACATGCCACATTATGATTAGTTGGTGGTTAAGATTTGATAAAATTCTGTGAAAATTTGAAGGCTTGGTGCTTTTCTGTGAGGTAGTTCTTTAATAAATCTCCCCATTTCTTCTATGAAAATTGGTTTCTTTAACATCTCCATCTCAATTGGAGTCATTTTTGCCTAGGAAATCATACTTATCATTTAGGTTTTCAATTTATTGTGCAGAGAAGTTCTTTGTTATTATATTTAATTTTTTCTGTTATAATAGTTATTTTCCTCATTTCATTTCTTATTTTGTATATTTGTGTTTTCCACTTGTTTCTTATTACATTAACTAGTAGCTGATTCCTCATTGTTAATTTATTTTAGGAACTCAGTATTTTGACTTAGTTTCATTATTTTTCCATTTCTTCTATATTTAATGTTTTCCTTTATCATTGCTTCCTAGTGTTTTCCTTTGGTTTATTTTGGGTTTTTTTGCCTAACTTTAGGAGTTGAAAATGTAAGTCATTAATTTCATCTTAAAATTTTATTGATAGAAATATTTAAATATTGAGAAATATTTATACTTAATATAAATATTAAATTTCCTATAATAACTGCTAAATATATTCCACATATTATGACATGTGGAGTTTCTATTATCATTGCTTTTTTTTAATGCATCAATTTTGGTTTGTACTTCCCCTTGCACTCAAGAGCATTTAGTAGAGTTTTATGGGCCCAGCATGTTTCCTCTATGCAACTCTGCCATACTTAAGAGAGTTTTAAAATTTTCTAATGCTAGGACTTTTTTTAACCTTCATTATATTATGATAAAAGAATGCTGGTTGTATTATTTCTACTTCATTGAATTGGATAACACTTTCTTGTGACCTGGCATATAGTAAAGTTTTATGAACATTCCTTGTGTGCTTAAGAAGGTATTTTTTTTATTACTTAGTTGTAAAGTTTGATATATACCCAGAAGGTCTAATTTATTGATAATGTAGAATGAGGTCCAGTTTTTCCCAGGCAGACGTTTGGTGGGCTACCTTGGGGGAATGGAAAGAGAGAAGTTTAGCACACAGGAGTAGGGAAGGGTGCTTTGATCTAGGGACCGGTACATAGCCAGAGACATAAGATTCTCTTGACAATCATAAGCACTCATTTATTCAATAGATATTCTCAGTGTTCCTATAACAAGCCATATTTCATTTAATTCAGGTTTCTGTTTACAAGGCACAGACAGGTCTAACCACAGCTAAAATCCCTGTCAGTCTTGTTGTTACATTGCTTGAATTTTCTTGTTAGCACTTAGTACTCCTCTGCTCATACTTAATGCTTATTTTCTCTAATATCTCTCTCCCCACTAAAATATAAATTCAACAGGGGAGCAGATTGTTTGCCTGTATTTTTGTTTTTCTATTCTATCCACTAGAATCCTGCCAGTCACATGGTACACTCTAAAAACATGTTTGCTACATAATGTATGAATAATACCAACCCGTGCCTTCAGGGAATAAAACATCTGATGTGGGGGCGGGCACAGTAATATATTTTTATAAGAAATCAATCAAATATGATGTCACTACACTTCACAACAACATCCAACATTCAGCATATATTGAATAAGCATCTGTTTTGTTCTCACTCAGGTGCTGGCCACTGTGGATACAGAGATGAATGCAGCACAGTCCCTGATCTCAACTAGTATCAGATCTAGTAAGAACATCTCAACTATGAATTGTTACGCATTCAGTGACAATTCATAATAGCTTCAATAACTTCAATAGCTTCAATAACAACAACCACAAATCCAAAACAAATCAACTGCAAGAACAACAAAAACTAACAACTTAAAAATGTTCTCCTAGAACAGTCTACCCAAGCAATAGAAATAAAAGCAAGAATAAACAAACGGGACCTAATCAAACTTATAAGCTTCTGTACAGCAAAGGAAACCATAAGCAAAACAAAACAACAACCTACAGAATGGGAGAAAATTTTTGCAAATGATGAAACCGACAAAGGCTTGATCTCCAGAATATATAAGCAGCTCACATGACTTAATAAGAAACAATCAAACAACCCAATCCAAAAATTGGCAAAAGACCTAAACAAGCAATTCTCCAAGGAAGACATACAAATGATCAATAGGCACATGAAAAAATGCTCAATATCAATAATTATCAGAGAAATGAAAATCAAAACTACAATGAGGTATCACCTCACACCAGTCAGAATGGCCATCATTCAAAAGTCCACAAATGACAAATGCTAGAGAGGCTGTGGAGAAAAGGGAACCCTCCTATACTGCTGGTGGGAATGCAGTTTGGTGCAGCCACTATGGAAAACAGTATGGAGATTCCTCAAAAGACTAGGAATAGACTTAACATATGACCCAGTAATCCCACTCCTGGAAATATATCCAGAAGGGACCCTACTTCAAAAAGACACCTGCACCCCAATGTTCATAGCAGCACTATTTACAATAGTCAAGACATGGAAACAGCCTAAATGTCCATCAACAGATGACTGGATAAAGAAGTAATGGTTTATTTATACAACAGAATACTATTCAGCCATAAAAACGACAGCATAATGCCATTTGCAGCAACATGGATGTCCCTGGAGAATGTCATTCTAAGTGAAGTAAGCCAGAAAGAGAAAGAAAAATACCATGAGATCGCTTATATGTGGAATCTAAAAAAATAAATGAACATAAATACAAAACAGAAACAGACTCATAGACATAGAATACAAACTTGTGGTTGCCAGGGGGGAAGGGGGTGGGAAGGGACAGACTGGGATTTCAAAATTTGTAGATACTGACAGGTATATGCAGAATAGATAAACAAGATTATACTGTATAGCACAGGGAAATATATACAAGATCTTGTGGTAGCTCACAGTGAAAAAGAATGAGACAATGAATGTAAGTATGTTCATGTATAACTGAAAAATTGTGCTCTACACTGGAAATTGACACAACATTGTAAACTGACTATAACTCAATAAAAAAAAAAATGTAAAAAAACCCAAACTATTTCTATTTACGTATTCACCTACCCACCGAGGTGGCCGTCCTTCTATGTGTATGAATAAAGTCAGTTTATTCAAATTACGTTAAAAAAAAAAAAACTAACAACTTAAACCAGTGGTTCTCAACCCAGAAAAACAGAATCACTTGGGAAGTTTGTTAAAAAGACAAACTTCTTGCAAAATGGTACAATTCTTCTGGAAGGGGAATTGGCCATATCTAGCACAGGATCAGTATTTTTATTGGTAACATTAGCATGGTTTTTTTGGACATTGTTGGTTGTGAATTGTGGAATAACACTAATGAGTCTTTTTTTTTTCTGGTGTCACTGGGAGTCAAGACTTTGCCTTCAGAGAAAGGATATACTGATGAAAGATCAATGAATAAAGCAATACCCTGGAGCCCTGAATTTGAATGGGAAGTAGCAGTATAAACTGCTATATTTTGCCTTTAAAAATATTTCTTAGCTCTGCCCCCTACAAAGCACCAGAAACCACAATGAACCCAGTAGGATACAGACAAGCACCATGATTTTATTCTCTAAAAAGCATTTTCTGCTAAAAAATAAATCAAGATTATGTGGTGAATTAACTGATTTCAGGAACTGTATAATGTGAGCCTCGAAAAACTTGATGAACCAGAAAAGAGGGAAGACTACTGGGATCCTGTAAAAAGGATTCAAGAGCTAATCTGAAGAGGCTAAATGCCTAAAAATGGGACAGGTTGAGCATCTATAAGAATAAGAAGTAAATCAATTTGAACACATTAAGTGTGTTTAAATATCGTATTCATAGTGATTCTAAAATATACTCTGTGGTCACCTTTAAAAGTGCTAAGAAATAAATTAATAATTTGAAAACTTTTAAATAGAAGGAAAGAATCAAATAATTATCCTTCCATCTGTATATCTACTGTGTTACCAAATCACTAATGATGGGAAGATTTTCTTTAGAGAATTATTCTAGCTAATAATGAAGAAAGATAAATAGAACATCTTCATTCTGCAAGCTGTAATGAAATTTTGGATCTAGGTACTAATCATCAGTGTCTGCTAATCTCATTTAAAAAAGAGACAACCAGACAGTATGTATATACAGATAGAAGTACACAGTACACTTGTGAGGTACTCTTGCTAAAAGAGAGAGAAAGAGAGAAGAAAAAGCAAATTTGACTCCAACGAAGCTTCTAACAACCAATTTTCAGGAAAGTTGGCAGACAGAGGGACTTGTTAAACAATGAGAAAAGGGAGGATGTCAGCAAAATCCAGATTGTATGAAACTCTAGAGACTAAAGGATCCAAATTGTTCAACATAGAAATTATAAGAAAACACCACAGAAGAGAAGAAGGGACACCCTATAGATTGAAAGAGACTTAATAAGCATGTCAACAAATTATAATGCACAGGAGTAAACTAGATCCTGATGTGAAAATCAAATTACAAAAAAATAAATATTTATGACACAATTGGAAAAGTTAAACTAGGAATGAATATTTGAAGATATTTAGGAATCATCATTAATTTTACATGTGATGTTACTGTGCTTGTATTTTAAAAGTGTCTATGTCTTGCAGAGATACAAACTGGAATAATCTTTTATTAAGTGATGTGATGTTTAGGATTAGCTTCAAAATAATCTGCAGGAGGAGAGAAAGGGGTAGGAGTGTAGGTGAAATAAAATTGACCAAGAGTTCTTAATTGTTGAAGCTATGTGAGATCTACATGGTTGATACATCTTGTCATGTGTCTGACACTATAACAAAAAGATTTTTTTAAATGTCCAAAGCCACAACATAGACTAATTAATCAGAATTTCTGGATATGGAGCCAGGGCATTAGTATTGCTAGAAGCTACTTTCAAATGAGTTTACTAGCAGCTAAAGCTTAGTCAATGGTATAAACAGGGCCTTACTCTTTTTTCTCTCGTGATAAGAAATGTGGAAGTAAACTTGCATTGGTTTAGCTGTTCAAAGATGTCATAAGGATACCAGCTTCCATCCTCCTGCTCAACCCTTTTCAGCAGGTTGACTCTATGACCATTTGCTTGTCACAACATGGCTGCAACTGCTCCAGGCATCTCAATCACATCCCAGGTACCATCTTTTTCTGTAGAAGTCTCCAACACATTCCCACACACATCACTGGGAAGAACTGGGCCACATGACCATCCTTACATGTAGGGAGGCTGGAAAACCATCATCTGACAAAGGGGAATGGGATAGCCATGATTGGCCTGGAGAAATTCTGAGTCCTTTCCCCTAGGCTGGACATATTGCTTCTATAATATATATATATATATATATATATATATAAAACAGTTTTTCTTACCATAAGGCATTAATCGAAAAGGTTATTGGGTCAGGAATCATCAAGTCCGGTGAGAAGAAGCAGATCTCTTAGGGTCAAAAACACAGTCAAGGAAGGGTAAGGATTGACTATGCATTGAAGGAAATAAACTCACAAGGATCAAGCCCCTTACTGTCTCCAGGCACTTTTGTACCTGCTACCTTGTTCAGTATTCACAACAATCCTATAAACAAGGTATATGATCAAGCCACCCAAAATGGCTGTTCTCTTGCTCTCTGTACATCCCCTGCTTGACCAGTCCCTGCTTCACCTACACGCTACTCACTTGACTGACCTTCCCTTTTAATCACAGAGCTTGATCAATAAATGCCTACATACTTGCCCTCAGCTCCAGCTAGTGATTGCTCTAATCTTTAGATCAGAATATCTCCACAGTGATAGCTTATCAAAGGGGTATTGAGGGGCATGCTCCTCTGCTGATTTCCTTGGTAACTGATGAGCCAATCTGATGTCAATACTCCCTATAACTGGTAACCTCCCTCTCCCCACCCCCAGTAACAAAGACTGCTCCCATGTGCTGCCTGCTGCCTGCCACACACGGTGGGGATGTCACTCCAGAACCTCACTTCAGATGTAGGCTCACCCTTTCATTAAACTGCTGATGTCTCTGTGGCTGATTCCAGGCTCCATCTTTGGTCATAAGGCTGGGCAAGTACAGGGCTTGCAGGTCTGTGGGGTGCAGCCCAACACTAGGTAACTGGCATTACCTCTACATCAAGCATGAGGGACTCATAGAAGAGGGGTGAGGTGGCTTATTCAGGGTCCTGTTGAGTGGCTTCATACTGCATTACACCTGTGTCATGGGTAAAAGTTCCTTCTCTGGCTTACCAAGATCACTGTCTGAAACATAAATGGGGCAAGAAAAAGAGGTCCATTATTTCCTCAGCACCATGCTAGGCATTTTCCACATCAGGAAGGAGGCATATTTTGATTCTGGCCACTTCTCTGATCATGGGATCTTATGAAAGAGGTAGGAGCACCCAGGTGGCCAGAGCAGAACTTACCCTATGTTGTAGCTGTTATCAGTCTGCACACTCAGGTCATATATGTTATTTTGGATCCCACTAACTTACGCAGGATAGTTTGAGACCTAACACTAATCCTTGGGGGTCTGTGAGGTTTGGTAATGCTGCCATTCTCAGAGTTGGCTGCCATGTGGCCAGTATTGCCAGCAGTTTTGGCTTCTTTATCTTACAGAAGGTATCTGATGTCCATTTGTCCACCTGTTAGCCCAGCTCAGATTCTGCTGGGAAATCAATAGGACCTTTCTCGTGCCCTCAACTTCCCTCCAGGCTTTGAATAGTGTGCCATCCATGGAGGTAGATGTTCTTCTTGAATTATGTTAAATTTGGTCACGGTAACATTTTGCTCACCACCAGGATCTTGTGAAGCCATCTCCCATCCGTCTTGCATCATCCTCCTGTAAAGTTAGAGCCTCCTCCAATATATCTCCTTTCCTTAAACCCTTGGTGTTCCCTTCTTAAATGTGGAAAATATGTGTTTGTAGCTCATTTACTCTTTTGGACCAGAGTTCTTTTGGGTTTGGCATGCATTGAAGAACATGGATGCGGATGGAGCATTCTGTCATTAGCACCTCTCAGGAGCTAAGCCTTTTGATGTTCAAAAAACATACTAATACATTTTATTTCACTTATTCATTTATGCCCTACAAAATTGGCAAAAGAAGCTAAAGCAGTTGGAAAGCTAAATAATATATGTTGTCTGAGCATCAGTTAAAGCAGGGTGCAGAAAGGAATACAATGGTAGAAACCAAACACTAACCTTTAAACCAGGAACTGCCAGCTAAACGGGCAGAAGCCATTTCTTACTCACTTGCCTTGTAACATTGTGTTCTTCTTCTGTAAGTTTATTGGCGTGGCAAAAGGTCACTGATAGACTGTGGTAGAGCTAGTAAAAGCAGTCTCAGGAGGAGATAATTTATCTACATCTCTGTTAGAGACTAGAGGAAGCCTTTTACTCACTGCCTCAAATGTGAAAGAAGAGATGTAATCTGATACTTATTGGATACATATCATATCAAATGAGAGATACAGTGACGTGACTGTATACAGCAGCCTGACTGTGGACAAATTTTTTTGTGTCCTCTCGTACTAAAACTGAGGGCAGGTCTCCACATTTTCTGCTTGGACTTTTGAAGAAGTTCAGCAATGAAAGAGAGAGATATCTTCATTAAAGGGCTAAGAACTGTCTGCAAATTACATGTGTATGTAAATTCTGATTGCTTAGTATTAATCTGAGTGGAAAATAACGGACTATGCTGAAACCAACCCCTTTTGATTGATGTCTGATTCTTAGAGCCTGAACCTTTCATCCATTGACTTGTAAAAGAAACTATACAATTTTTTTTAAGGATAAGTGAAGGAAAAGAGAACCCCTCTAGAACTTAGACAAACTTCCAATAAAATAATCTAGCATTGTTGAGTGTAGGATAGAAGTCAAGGGGGAGGGAAGTCAATAGTCAATATTCTACGGCTGTAGTGTAAAATTGTAAACTGTGCCCTCTTGTATGTAAGCAAAGCTTTTCCCCCTTGTTTTCTGAATACAAGGCATGTTCATATAGTGGGTTCTTCTTTTTTTCTCTTTCCTTTCCCCTGTTGATTTTGGTGATCATTTGAACATTAACTAATAATACACAGGGTGTTTTGAAAAAGCCTCTCCCAAAATCTAAGGCAAGCCAACTTTCCTCACTAGGTGGAAATAGTCGTGTTTCTGGTGAGAAACCTGGGATCAGATTTTCCTCCCCCTGCCCCATGGCCAACCATGAATAGATATTGTAACTGAAAACTAGGACAAAAAAAATCATATATATATATATATGCTTAAGTTTAAAGAATACTAGAAATTAAATGTTTTAAGTTAAAAAAAAAACTAGGAAAAATCAAAATATGTCAATACCCTCAGCAAAAAAATATAGAAAGACCATATTGAACATAAAAACGGGCACTGGATCAATGTGAACATGTTCAAGTGCTCAGGTTTTGGCAGAACTTCTGTGGTTGTGGAATAGTTTCTTTTTAAAAGGTTATGAAATGGTAACTAATAATTTTCTTGCTGCTAAACAGTCGATGTTAACTACAATGTGTGAGAGGAATAGTTGTACTGCCAAATGTTTAGACGTAAACTTTAAAAACAGTGGGTTCTTGCATTGTAGCAAATCAGAATCATGATATTGTAAAAAAGAGGGTCTATTTTGAGACAGGATTTGTCCATTAAAGATAGGAATGGTAATGATCGTGGATATTCATTGTGCTGGCAAGTTATCTGAGGGACCAGAGAAAGATGTTCAGTGAGCAATGCAAGCTCAAACTTTTACCCAGCCCAAATTTTCCACTTTCTTTTCTTCATGGGTCTCTTCTGAAGGACAGAATAAATTGGCCCCTTTCCTAAATCTCCTTAGACAGGAAGAACCTTAGGAGAGAACTTACCAAGAGCCAATAGGTAGGACACATATTGAGAAAGCCTTAAGTAGGAAGTTCATGATATATTTACAGCATGCAGCCAGACTTGGGGAGATTTTACACTGATCTTGCTTGCCAGGAATTTGAAATGCTCTTAGGATAGTTAAACTGGTCTGAATTAGAGGCAACAGGGGACCTTTGAAGGGCCACTGTTTTGTATGCCCTGGGCAAATGAGTACTGTGTTATAAATGGCCTTGATTTGCAGTACTGGAGGAGACAACCAGACATTAAGAACTATAAAGGAAGGTAATCATGACGTTTGAAAGAAATGTTACCATGAGTTTATATATTTTCCTGAAGTGCCAGGGTCTGGTGTCTCCAACCACCTAGATGATCTGCTTCTCACTGAAATGAAAATTACTGGTTTCTAAATCCACCCCCCAAAGATATATGTCCTGGTCTCTGAATGTTGTTTTTTATATAGTTCAGAGCTCCTGGTAGAGAAATTTTTCTATAACTGGCAAATGAGAAAGACATTTAGGAGCCAGTTTTTGATGGGAAATTATCCAAATTGGATGGAGAAAGAGTTCTGTCTTACCTTGTGGCTTTGGCCTATTAGTGGATGAGATCCACAATAATCTTACTGGCAAATTACTAAAATTGCAAAACAATGAGATGGATGCAGCCTCAAAGAAATTTTTTGAAAAAGTGGCTGCCAGGGCACAACTTTTAGCAAACACTGTATTTCATACAAAGTTTAGAGCACAGGGGCAAGAGAAGGAACTCTAAAATAAAGATGACACTCTCGCCACTGACATCCTAATTATTAAAAAACTGGATCCAAGACAGTAGGAGACATCCCTGTGGGTGAGGTGAGCTGACCTACTGACAAAGTAAAAATCCTGTTTTCCCTTGTGGGTGCCCTGAAGATAAATGAGTCACAGAACCACCCTAACAATGTTCTAAGTGGCTATCTGACAGGTTAGCCAGCCTGGAGGTAGGTGCATGGGGACACAAAGGGACCATGGAGAAGGGTCCTGAGCATGAGCCCAGGGTGTCCTGGCAGCTGTGTTCACCCTTGTTCAATCCTCCCGTGAGTGTGAGGAATTGGCTCTGCCCACCCCTGGGCAGTGTTTACATCGGGCCACTACCCACTTACCAAGGCAGAAAGTTCTTGCAGCTGTGGAGAGTGATGGCAGGTTATCACGCTGCACTCCCAGCAACAGAAGTAGCCACCTCAGGGTCCACAGTTGGCGTTTTCCTCAAAGCGCTCTTCAGAGACAAGTCCAGGATCTCTGACCCCAAGAGTGGATCATGATCTGATTGGAAAAATGACCTTCCACCGTTCCTACTAACCCCAAGCACTGGAGAGTGGAATGGTCTCCCCATTTGCAAGCTCCAGACCCTCACTAACTCTTACTTGTGGGTAAATGACTTAGAATTGCAAGCATTTAGCTTCTCAATAGTCATGCCCCTTATTGTGTCGCTTCCCACATCACGAATCTCTTGGTGAATAGAACAAAGGGGTGTGTTTAGATGATGGAGTGCAGGTAACAGTCTAGCCAATGTATGGTCTGCACCCCGAGGTATGTTCGTAATTTTGCCATGCTCAACATTTGGGGGCCCAATAGATGGCCTGAGCTTTTCTTTTTCAAATCATAAGTTGGGAAGCAGCAGAACTCCTTTATGGACCGGACTTAAACACAGAAAATGAACTTCATTGGGAAGAACCCTCAAAGAAATGTTTTCTCAAAATTAAATTTTTTTTCCTCTAGTACAAACCTGTGCATTGGGTGTAAATCCCTCATTTAAAAGAGTGAGTGCAGCACAGTTTTTCCAAGCCCAAGCAATAAAACGTCTTCAGTTACTCGAGAAAGTAAAAAAAAAAAAAAAAAAAAAAAAGCTAACAGAAGTATTACAGACAAAATAAAAAATATTCAAAAGCATTTCAAATACCAATTAAGAGTTTCAAATGGAATATTTTATTCACATGTTAGTTGTCTTTTTAACATGTACACACACACTGACACATTCTGATTGGTCTGCGTGGAACAAGGGTTGTCTAGATAGCTTAATGGAAAATGAAAAATTAAAAATATATTAATTTTTCATTGTTATAGACAAGTACATCCACATCACTTACAAAGCTATTACTGATTCAGTCCAAGGAAGCAGAGTGTCAGAGGAGGAGGAAACTCTTGGGTAAAGTCAACAGTGACATAACTGAGATCTCAACATGAGAAAGCTGACAAAACATGGATGTTTGCTGGGAAATTTTTCTTTGCAAAAGATGGAGAAAAGTCTGTCAAGGGGCCGTAAATAACAGAAGGTGGTGAACATTGGTAGTCAATTCTCACAGTATTGTGCAGGGGCATCAAGAAAACTGCTTAGTCCTTCTCTGGGACCAGTTTCAGAACTTTTCCAATCGCAATGGTCTTACCCTCATCTCTTAAAGTAAAACGACCCATCTGAGGGAAATCTTTGAATGTCTCAAGGCAGATAGTTCCTGCTGTCCTTAACCGGGCAATGCACACTTGATCTTGTTTCACAAATCGGGGCCGGGTCTTACTCTTTTCTCCTGACTTTTTGTCTACCAAGGAGATTAAGGCGGTTATCTCAACTTCCTCAATGCAAGTATGAATGTGCAGCACCGCATTATAACCTGGGCAGATGATGGACTTGTGCTCAATAATCACAATCTGAACATCGAAAGTGCGTCCAGAATGGCAAAGATTATTAGGATCACAGAGAATGAATCCTGGAAGAATCTCTTCTTCTTCAATTCCCTTCAGTCTGATTTTCAGGTTTTCACCTGGGGCTACATAATCAGTCTCAGCATCATCAGAAAGTATTCCCAGAACTTCCACATTGTGCTTGTTTGGCATCATCACAAGCTGCTGGCCTTTAAAAATGGATCCTGATTCCAGCTTGCCCAGGACCACAGTGCCCATATCCTTGTACTTATCCACAATTGGCAGTCTAATGGGTCCATCAACTGATCTGTTGAAGTTTGGCATATTATCCAGATATGGAATGAATGGTAATCCAGTGTACCAAGGGCAGAAATCAGATTGCTCTTTAATATTTGCCCCGGTCAGCCCTGAGCAGGGCATAAAGTGAATGTCCTTTTTGGGACTGAAGCCGACTTTTTTCAGAAAGGGCACTAGCTTTTCTTTACATTCTTCGTATCTCTCGCTGCTCCAATTGACTGTGGGGTCGTCCATCTTATTAATAAGCACTATTAAATATTTCACCCCTGCTGTTTTGGCCAACATTGCATGTTCTCTCGTCTGTCCACCTTTTTCAAATCCAGTTTCAAACTCTCCTTTCCTGGCAGAGATTACCAGCACAGCCAGATCAGCTTGAGAAGCACCACCAATCATATTTGGGACAAAACTCTTGTGGCCAGGGGCATCTAGAATTGTGAAGTGTTTCTTTTCTGTTTCAAAATAGGCACGACCCACTTCGACTGTCTTACCCTTGTCTCGTTCTTCCTGATTTGTATCTAAGGCCCAGGACAAATACCAAGTTTCTCGGTTTTTCTCTTTCGCTTCTCTCTCGTATTTCTCAAGTGTCCTTTTGTCAACCATTCCTGTCAGAAACATTATCTGTCCTCCAATGGTTGACTTGCCAGCATCTACATGCCCAATGAATACCACATTGACGTGTTCTTTTTTCGGAGCACCCGAGGGCACGACCACAGATTTCGATTTTCTGATTTCCTCTTTCTCCATCATCTCCTGGCCACTTTCTTCTGGGGGGCCCGAATCTCCCAAGGAACCACCCCCCGGCTCAGCGTCACTGATTTCTTTATCGTGCTCCCATGACTCTTCTAAGACCATCTGCACCTCTCCATTTTCTACAACAGGTTCCGAAAGTTCCATGGTAACGGCTGAATTGGAACCTTCACGCCACACTAACTGTTCCTCTTTGGAATGTTCCACAGGTGCCCCCCGTCCCAGCCTTTTACCTGGAGGGTCGCCGGCGCCGGTGCAGGTTTCATCCATGCTGGTGATGTCCGCCGGGGGGGTCTGCGGCTGGACCGGGCCCCGCAGGAAGGACGGCACGAACTCGGCGGCGTGGACGTTAGGCACGAAGGGTTTGGCGTTGACGTTGAGCTGCCAGCTGAAGGCCGAGCTGAGGGGCTCGACCTGGGCCTCGGCCGCCGCCGCCGCCGCCGCCGCCGCCGCCGCCGCCGAGGAGGAGGCTCCGTCCCCGCTTGGGGCCAGAGCCGGGGCTTCCATGTCCACCTGGTCCCAGCAGTCGGGAGCCGAGTCGCTGCTGCTGCCGCTGCCCGGATCCATGGTCCTCAGCTCTGATGGGTGCGGGGAGGGAGCGGGCTCCGCGGGCCGGAGAGAGCGGGCAGGGCCGCCGGGGGAGCGGGGCGCGGGGCGGGGGCGGGGGAGGCAGCGAGAGCGGAGGGCTCGGTGGGGAGCGACAGGGACCTCAGCGGCGGCCGGAGGCAGCCCGATCCCGACACTGCATTCGCAACTGCGGCGGCGGCAGCAGATATGGCGGCTCAGCCTCTCCTGTTGTGTGTGAGCGGATCTCCTCCCCCAAACCCCAACCACTTCCGACTCCTCCGCCGCCGACCCAGCGCCGGGCGGGGATTGACCCCTCGCTGCCATCCGTATGCTCGGCCTCCTGCCTTCTCGGTCCTGGCTCCAGTCCCAAAGGCTCTTTTATTTTTTCCCCCTTTCAACGACAATGTCCATTCATTTTTGTTCACGCGCTCCGGGAGAGCCATGGGACCACGATGCAATGGTTAAACCTGAACAGGCACACACACCTGATTGCCAATTCGACTCAGAGATTCCAGTGAAAATCCCTGTTGAACCCATGGAGGTGGGCTCTGGGTGAACTTTTTACCCAGCAACCCAGCAACCAGAGGAAGGGATTCGTGATCAGGGAGGCACTCTTGAAATCCACGAAGATGTAGATGAACCTCGGAAATGCAACTTTAGATCAGTCATTAAACCCAAAACCCAGAGTCCTTGGGATTTTCCCTGCCGTAAACCTGTAACTTTTCCTGATGGCTTCTACGGTGTAAGGATGGGATTATAACTCCTTTTCACGTTAAGCACTCCGGCTGTCTGCATAGAAGGAATTCCCAAGGAGAACTTTGTCCCAGGGAAGCTGCGTGACCTTACAGAGTTTGTGCAGATGCCTGGACAATGGCTAGCCTGTGGATGGCAGACACAGGCCCAAGACTCAGATCTCTTGTATTCTTCCAACCAAGTATATTCTAGTGTACCTGTCCCACTCACCAGCACCTCCCCAGAGTACACCCTAGGCCCACAGGCTTACCTCTCTCATTCTGGGGGCCTGGAACCTTACACGCTTATGGTACTCGGTTTGCTCTAAGAATCGACATCCTGTTGGAATCTTCCTCAGTTAGCCATAATGACAGGGGTTGTGAGTATCAGCCTAATTAAACCGATTAAGACCTCTGATATGGACAAGGTCCTTAAGACCCTAAGTAATAGAATCTCATACTTAGAAAGTATTTGTAATATTTGAGCCAAAATCTAGAAGAGCTAGTTTGTAAGTTATCTTAATTTAGATCAAACCGAAATAGGAAAAAAAAAAAAGATCCTGGGAAAACACAATTTGCTCCTACAAGATGAAGTCAGAGAGTTGGATATTAAATCCAACAACAAACCAAAATATAAAAATTAGTAACTGATTTATAACTTAAGAATTTTGTTTTCCACACTGTGGTGGAAAAAAAGTGTTCTATGTCTAACATACTTAGATCCTTGGTGGTTTCAGTCTGGGGCTGCCACTATTTTACTAGCTCTGTGCTGTTTCCAAGCCATGAGCTGTCAAACCCCTTCATTCTTTTTGCCTGGGGTAATGGCTTAATTATTTGCTGTCACATAAAGAGAATGTGCACACCTTTTCACAGTGAATAAGAAGAACTGAGGGTAAATGTGCAGAGACCCTTGATCATACTCCACAAATGTGCTGGAGCCTTTCTTGGGCATTCTGTGAACCTCAGATAGACTTACTAAAATGTCTCTGGGAGAACTTTCTGTCAAAGTTTAGGCAGCTGTGTTTACATCAAGTTAGTAATAACAATGAAGCAGGAAAGACCAGGGATGTTTCCTGGGTCATTTGCATTGATCATGAGAATATTAGCATGACTGCTAGTTAGTAATATCTCTGTTAGAGAACAGAGGATGCCTCACTTTTAGAACCTTAAAGAGAAATAAGAAATGATGAGTGGATGTTTTCATAAGACATCATCCTTGGGGCTTAGGGGGAGGCAGATACACCCAAGAGAGAGAAACACTGACCAGGCTAAATACACAGAGACACACCTTGGACAACATTCTTTTGGTTTCTGTGATGGGGTGATTGTCTCCAATTTATCTGCCTAACTTTGAAAGAGTTCATCAGTAAATGAGAGAATTCTCCCCATTAAAGGCTTTTAAAAAAGAAAGTGTAGGCAACATCTGGCCATGGCTTATTTAAATCATTTTCCCCTTAAAAATTTTAAATTGCAAAATATAACACAAACACAGAAAATTGCGTGAAGCAAAATTATAGCTTATTGACTTAGAAGGAAAACCCACTGTAACCACCACCCAAATCAATAATTAGAAATTAGCTAGCCAATTCAGAAGGACTCTCTGTACCCTGTCCAATCACAACCTGCTCCCTCCATCCTTAAATGTAACCACTAACCTGACATTTATGGTAATCACCTTCATGATTTTCTGTACAGTTTTATTGCACAAAGGTATATTCAAACACTACAGTTCAATTTTTATCTACATTTTTAAGTACTTCTTTTAGGTCTCTCTTAATCTACAAGTTTCCAACCTATCCTTCATTTTTTAATGTCATTTATTTATTGAAGAAGGTGGATGATGTGACTTGTAGAGTTTTCTACATTCTTGACTTTACTGATTGTGTCCCTATGGTATAGTTTAGAACATTCTTTTTTTTTTTTTTTTCTCTGTATTTCCTGTATATCAATAATTGGATCTATGATCTTGACCAGATGTAGGTGCAATTTTTTAGCAAGAATACTTCAAGGGAGATTTTGAGTACTTCCATAAAGAGTCACATAATGTCAGGTTGTGACTCCTTTTACATTTAGCAGAAGTTAATGATCATGTAGAAACATTATATCATTAGCAGTTGCCAAATTGTGAAATTGTATTTATCATTCTTCCTTTCTTCATCAATTGGAATACTCTCTTGAAACAGTTTCCTTTCATCAACAATTTTGTTACTTTGAGATACAAATTATAAAGGAAAGACAGGAAAGTGCTTCATGATTCATTGTTATTGGAGTGTTTTCAGAATAATGATTTAGTTGCCTATGATCCTTCACAGGTGACAAATAAGGATATTGCAAAAAAAATAATTATGGATTATTGAGTTTAGATATTTCATGTATTTTAAACAATGTTTCTTACTATATTTTTTGAAGTTAAGATGGTTCATTATTGGCTATTGGAAACCTCTTCAAGTTGGATTTAGAATGATTTTGAGACTATACAAGTAGTCTTTGATGGTTCATTTATTATCTGATAAGACAAAATGTACTAGATCAATTTTATACATTTATGCCAAACCAGGAACACTGGTTCTTAATGGTAAAAGAGGATGATAAAATTTTAGAAAATATAATAATTACTCATTTGTTTTATCCCACCTACCCACATAGTAGTCTCAGTACTGTACCACCAGTGTGATTAGAAAACACAGATTTTTTTTTCATTCGCTCACCATATTCTCTACCAGTATGTCATAGTTGAACTGCATTTATCTGATAAAAAACTCACTTTTTGTTGAGTGCTTCCTAGGTGCAGGTCATGTTTCAATAACTTTCTGTGGGTTTTCTTATTTCTTCTTCCCCACCATTCTGTGAAGAAGGTAATCTTACCATTCTATTATCCAGACAAGAAATGGATATTTAGAGAAGCTGAGTGAGTTATCTAAGGTCATGTAACTAGTTAAGTAGTGAACTTGGTGTTCCAACACAGACAGTATGATTCTAAGGCCATACTGGCTTGTAACATCTTGTAACATCTCATTGTATACTATGGAAGGAATTGGGAGATTTGGCAGATTTAAATTACAAATAGGAGAAGAGAGTAAAGCCTTAGATTATCTGGAGAGAATAGAAATATAGAAGATTCTAAGAGAGAAAGGGCAATTCAGTGGAATTCATTTATAAAGATGTATATTTTCTTCCTGAAGTAGGAGATAACCCTGTGGCAATTGTGAGAAAGGATTGCAATAAGGAAAAAAAAATGAAATGTGAGAACATTTAAAAAGAATTTTAGGGTGTGGGAGAAGTGTCTGACTTGGGAGTGTAAAATTATTTTCTTAAGAATTTCAATAAACAGAAGCAGTTTATCCTGCAAAACAGAAAACTCCCAGTTTTTGAGACTCCCCTCTTTCCCTGGGATACAAGTAGCATCATTAGGCAGCTTACAGCACAAGCAGAATTTTAAGTTTCATCCAGGTTTCAGGAATAGTAGTGCCAAGTGGACTGAAAAGAGAACAGGAAAATGTCAAGGGACTAGTGAACACAGGGTTAAGAAGACTGTGTTGGATTTTGCCTTACATTGATTTGTTCTCTCAGCATATCTTCTAGCTCCATTCATAAATATACCTCTCTAAACCGAAGAGGCTGGAAAGCTTAAGCCTGCATTTCCTAGAGTTTTTGCTAGTAGGGTTCCAGATGCATTTTACCTTCTGTCAATCTGATGCACCCTGATCAGATTTATTTTAGAGCCAATTCAAGTGTAGAGAGATGTGGAGTAAGACAGAAGTGATCTGGTGTTCTGAATGTAGCTGGGGAAGTATCTTCCTTGAGCTAACAATTCTGATGGAATTTCTTCCTTACAGGAAAGCAATTAAGGCACTCTATGCCTAAAGCCAGCAGTTGCACTGGAAGTAGCCTGATTTCCCCACTCAACTGTGGCAAAAGTGGCAGCTCACCTTGGGGGCCAATTCTGCTGAATGACTATGATAATCATTCTGAGAGGCCATGAATACACCTGTATCTCCAGGTCCGAGAAGGACAGTATTTATATGCCCCTAACTCCCCAAATCAACCCCTGTGCTCACTAACATAGAATGCTTTCTTTTAACAGCAACTAAACATTGACAAGTACAAGTACCAAAAGGCTGGGGTTTGAATTCAAGGCTTCCCATTTCTATTACCTTTGTTTAATATCCTTAATTACTCTGTGCCTCAGTTTCCTTATCTGATAAACAGAGATGAATCCACATTCACATATATACCCTGGAGTATGAAGGGACACAGTAACTGGAGATGTAAGATACTTGAGTGGCTTCATCATTACTAAGACAACACCAATATGGTAAAGTGAGGGACAACGATCTGAATCATGTATGAAACACCTAATAGCCAAGCCTTGGAGAATGCATAAAGAAAATAGCCTAATTTTGAGGTTAAATGTGGAAAAATGTATCTCCATCCTAAGGCAGTCCTAATGCTTCCAATACCCACGTCACACACTGGGAAATTACTCATCCAACGTTTCCAATTCTAGATGAGGATAAAATTACAAAAACCAAATCAGAAAGTATATTCCTGTTATTTTCAGACTAATTTATATACAATTATTATGGGGAATATGAAGAACTCTGAAAACAGGAATTATTAGTCACTCGGCCTTCTTCATTTTCCACCAGTATGCACAACTGCTACAATAAAATTTAGTGAAGCACACAAATAAAATGATAATTATGTGACATGGTGGAGATGTTAGCTAAAGCTACAGTGGTAATCATACTGCAATATATAAAAGTATCTAAACACATTGTCCAATTTAAATAATCATACAACACAAAATGTTGATTATATCTCAAATAAAAATGAAAAATAAAACTTGGTGAAGCACTGTCAGCTAGAACTGAGCTGCCTGATAGCCCAGTGCTGGAGGAGCCCACTCAAAAAGTAGTCTTATTTGGGTGTAAAAGGTCAAAAACTATCTCTAAATTTTAACAAAGTGGCCAACCGGTTCCTGCGTATGTCCTGGCAATTCCCATGTAGAGATGGCTGTGATCTCCCAGAGCAGTGGGATGAGTTGAAGGGATTGTCTAACTCCCTTACCTCTAATCTAAGACGTCTCAAGAAGCAGCCTGTATTCAAGAAATCCTGGGGACAAATGTTTTACTCATCCCAGACGCTGAATGCTTCAGAATGTCCCAGTGATTTTCTGTGGAGCTCATTTTTGTGGAGATTTTGCCCCTTAGAAATCAGAAAATTGAAGTCTGGGGAAAAGGAGGCTGGTCAGCATAGGGTCATTGATGTGACCAGGACACACAAAGTCTCAGCCCTAAACATGCACAGTCATGATGGGAAAAACCGCTGAGAGGAAGGAGCCAAGTGAAGACACTCGGTGATTCACTGATAAACGGCTTCCATCGGAGAGCCAGTCGGACGAGGAGGAGGAGATGTGTCAGGGAAAGACAAGGTCTGAGCCCCGTACGCTTCCAGGAAGTAGAGCAACAGCAGACGATGGCACCCATGAGCACGGAGAAGACAGTGTGAGGGAGAATTAGTAGTCATGTGGGGAAACGAATTTCGTAAGCCGAAAGATAATCAAATCCATGAGCTTAGTTGAATCACTTGTCCTTTAGGTAAAGTACAAAGATCCAGTGAAGGAGAGCGAGCGTTAATTCTTCTGTCTCCAGATGCAGTGTTACGTGAATAACACCAGAGACAGCAGAGGGGTAATGTCAGTTTCCAGCATCTGGTGGAGCGACGGGCACAGTAATAGAACGCAGTTTAACAAAACGGTGAAGTGTGATGTCAAGACACTTTGCCCAGATCTTTGACGTACTTCCAGCACGCAGGGACTGAGCGCCTGCTTGGCACTGGCCCCTCGTGGCAGCAGGTTCCGATTATGAGTCTGCATCACGTGGGGACAAAAGGAGCGTCAGTAAGAATAATAACTAAAACGGATGTAAGCACATCAACTGTGAATACACGTTGGGTCCAGAGTGGCTCGAAAGGAACAAAGACCTCACGGTCACTGTTGCTAAATGCTAGGAAACGGATTCATTATTGTGAAACTGGGTAGGCAGAGGCAAATAATGAAACAATTATCCTGTGTGTGGCACACGAACTAAAACATTGGTTACCAAATAATGGATGAGGGAAGTTTCTCCTCCAAGAAGGATTCCATCGAATAAACGAAGAAGAGTGGAGAGGATGAGAATCTCTCTTTTTAAATCTTCAAATGACACAAGCGCTCTGGGCAATGAGCACCAATATCTGCTCGCCTTTCAGAAAGAGGGACAACCGTACAGCATTCCCCTCCCGACGGGCTAATGCGACACTGCCTCTGAGACATTCTTGCCAAATTATGGCGACTGAATCAGAAGAGGACTAGATCTAAATCCCAGTTGACAGGAAAGGCTGCGGGGAGAAGACCCTGTAAAGTTACAGAATAGAATAATGAAATCAGAGTTTCTGGATATAGCACCAGTATTAGTATTTGTAAAAGTTAACTTCAAATGAGTTAAGTGAAAGTTTAGAACCAAAGGTTATAACAAAATAGAGCCTTACCATTTCCCCCCCTTGCGACAAGAAGTCTGGAAGCACCCGTTCTCTGATTCAGCTGCTCCGGGATGCCACGGACACCACAGCTTCCATCCACCCCCTCCACTCTTCAGCAGGTTAAGGTGATAACCTCATGCAGTCACACAGGCGTCCCTGCAGGAGCTCCAGGCATCTCTGCCCCATTCCGAGTACCAGCATCCCGTGTCCCACATCCGTCCTTCTTGTTAAGAAATGGCATATACCGCAGAAGCCCCCAACGCATCCCCATACATCTCATTGGGCAGAACTGGGTCCTAGGGCCCCCTTTAGCTGCAGTGCAGTCTGGAGCCATCATTATCAAACAAAGGGGAATGGGATGGCCGTGAGTGGATGGGAGAAGTCCCAACTCCCACCCAGGGGCTGAACTCACTACTTCTTTCAACAAAGTCAGTTTTTCTTACCATCGGGCATGGATAGGAAGGGCCACTGGGTCAGAAACCAACAAATCCCGTGAGAAAGCAGGATCAGAGCTCCTAGGGTCAAAAACCAGTTAATGGCACCGACTGAACATGCACTGAAGGGGGTAAATGCACAGGATTGAGTCACAGACTCCACCCAAGCACTTTCACACCTGCGGTCTTGTTCACTCCTCACAACGATGCTATAATCCCGGTAACTGGCATTATCTCCATGTCATGCCTGAGGGACCAGAGACTGCTAGAGGCGGGGGGCAGGTGACTAGTTCGAATTCTGATTAGCCAGTGGTGGCACAGTGAAATTACTTTGCCCACATGCCAGGGCTTATAACAGCCACTTCCCTGGTTTACCCAGATCACCGTGTGAAGTATTAACAGGAGAAGCAAAAGAAGTCCAGTGTTTGCTGAGCACTGTGTTGGGCACATTCCAATCTAGAAAGGGAGCCTATTTTGATTCTGGCTCTACTCTGAAGGCAGAGGATGCTGACAGAGTTAGGGCTCCCCTAGCAGCTCAGGGCTGATCCTGCCCCACACCGTCCATGCTGCGCACCAGGGTCACAGGTGAAAACTAGAATCACAGAAAATCAACTTGTGCGCTGACGAAGGCATGCAGGACCTAACTCAGGAGGGTGAGGCTTGATGGTGTGACCATCGACAGAGGTGCTGCCACGCCTATCCCATGGCCAGCAGGTCTGGTCATCTAGTCACAAGGAAGGAGCCTGGTATACGTTTGTCCCATGAGCACCTGCAGAGTCCAGCTCGGGTCCTGCCGGAACATCGAGGACAGTTCCTGAAAGCCTTTCTTATGCCCCAGACCTCCATTTCATGCCAGGAGATGGCCGTTCCTACCAGCAAATAGCTGTTCTTTTTCCTGTCTCCTTTGCTCCCCTGCTGTATCTGACCCAGTGCCAGAAACTTGTGACCCAATTCCCCTCTGTCCTTAATCTCCACCCTGTAATACTTGGGTCTCGTGAGCTGTAGATCCTGCCAACTGAACTCTCTCTAGCCCCTAGTTAAGTACATGCACGTGCCTCAGCACCATTTGTAGACTGATGAGTTCTTGTTCTGTGAGTCGGTTCTGGAGACCGTGGGAAGAAGGGGAGATTCCCGTCCAGATGAAAAACACGCAGGATCTAGTCTCTGGGGGTTTTTAAAATATACCATTACCTTCCAGTCGAGGTTTTCATAGATCATGAGAACATCCACGGAGAGACATCATAACACTGCAGACTCACCAGCTGACATGTGACATTACATCCTTCCTCTGAAAACCTGTTGTGGACTTACCGAACTCTCCCTGGGAAACCAGGGCACCGCACTCTAAGGTGGAACCACTCCTGCTCACAGTAGATACTGTAGGTAAGTAAGGACAAGGAAGCAGCACAGACAGCAGGCGGTCCCTGCTTTATGAATTCTACTCGATCTTGTTGCTAGCTCCGTGCTTGCCTAATAGCTGTAAAATCTGTTCTGCAAGAGAGGAAGCAAAGGCTTCAGACACTGAAATGAGAAGGAGCTCGTGGAGAGGCTGGGTGCTATCGCCGTCAATCTCCTTGGGTGTTTATCTAAAAGGGGTGACACAAAGGGAGAGAAATGGTGAACCGGTTGTGTCCACAGAGAGTGAGTCTGGAAAAACCTCTGCTTTGTTTGTTTGTTTGTTTGTTTTGTCATCTTCCTCACCTGAGACGGCCGAGTTTCTTTGATGAGGGTCAGAGAGGCGTATACCATTTCTCTGCTCTGATGTTGAAGTAATTCGTCACTGAGAGAAGAGAGTTCACCCTTAGAGGTCTGAGTCATCAGTGTACATAATTTCTTATTTCACTTCATCCAATCCTGAGTAGAAAACAAATGGTCTGTGGTGAAAAACCCTTTTAATTCTCTTTTGTCTCATAGAATTCAGAACATTCTCACCCGCTCATTGATTGAAACATCATGTCTATTACTTGGCAGGCTTGTAGGAGAATCTCAATGTTCCCCTAAAATACCGGAGATGTGGCTGAAAATGCATACAGGGAATTGTGCACATGACTACAGTGGGCTGTGAAAAGCTGCTTCTACATTCTCCTTACCAACCCAAAAGAAAATGGAAACCTTGTTATTTGTATGCTTTAAAGTGTCATTAAGACAAGATGGCCAGCCCGGCAAACATCTGTTGAGTTGAATAATACATACATAAAAGGCCAAGCATTGTCTGATCCCACCTATAGGAGATGTCTAGACTAGGCAAATTTATAGAGACAGAGAGTAGATTAGAGGACACCAGACACTGGGTGGAAGAGAGAACAGGGGTGTTACTGTTCAATGTAAACAGAGTTTCTGTGCTTATCAATGAAAAGCTTTGGGAAAGAGAGGTGATTTTTGTGCATTACTGTGAATCTAATTCATTCCACAGAATTGTACATGGTTGTACATTTGAACATGGTCCAAATGGTAAACTTCATTCTCTGTCTGTCTGTCTCTCTCTCTACACACACATACACACACACACACACACACACACACACACACACACACACACCACAATAAATTGATTCAAAAATTCTTAGTGCTCTTCGATCAGGAGGCAGAAGAGTCTCCTGGGGGCAGATGCAGCGTGTAGAAGAGCGACCAAGTCCGTCTCTGGATAATGACTGTAGAGCCCCAGTGGACTGACCAGTACACAGCAAGGGCTCTCCAGATATTAGCCGCCCCTAAACTATGGTCTGTCCTTTTCCCTTCTAAGCAGAAGTCACATGTGTCTCAGAGGTCTCAGGAACAAACTCTATGCACCCGTCAGCCCTCTTCTTGCCCTTGCCCCCGCTCTTTCTCCTCTCCTCCCTCTATTTTGCTGCTTTTAATATGCTGTGACACTCAAATGTTGAGGGTTTTTTTAATTTTTAATTTTTTTTTATTTGAGGGGGGTAATTAGGTCTGTTGATTGATTGATTGATTGATTGATTGCTTTTTAGAGGCGGTACCGGGGATTGAACACAGGACCTCATGCATGCTAAGCATGTGCTCTAACACTTGAGCTATACCTCCTCAAATGCTGAGTTCTTAATGTCAGTGAGTGTATTTTTTAGTTTTCCGATTTTTAGTGTTTGCACTTGTTTGATTTTTAAGTTCCAGTTTTCTGATGAGACCTCAGTTATGTCATCCATATTCTGGAACATGTTAGTCATAGTTATTTCTCTGCCCATGTCTGATAATTCCAATATTGGGGTCTTCTGGGTGTTTTCTTCTCTCTTCTTTTCATAACCTGTTTTGATAGGTCTGGTGGTTGATCTAAATGGCAGACATGAGGAAGAGGACATAGCTCAGTGGCAGAGTGCTCGCTCAGCCCGCTCAAGGTCCTGGATTCAGTCCCCAGTACTTCCACTAAAAATAAACAAATAAATGGACCTAAGTACATCCTCCCTAAAAAAAATACATAAATACCTAAAAAGTTAAAAATTAACAACAAACAAATGTCCGACATTGTTGAAAACAGAGCTGCCTCTCTGCAGGATGCTCTTCCCTCCGGAGAAGTTTCACCCCCTCTCTGGCAGCAGCTAGTGTGGGGCGGCCACAACAATCCAGTCAGGAGCTGAGGTGATTTGAGGACGCTTCAGGCTTTATCGGGCGTGGGTAACCCCTGGTTTCCCTCCTCCTGAGTGACAGGTCTCCAGGGGTCCCAACTCGCAGTCTGGGATGTGTACTGGGGATGAGCATTTGGGTGAGTTCTGCACTCAGGGTTGTACCCTAATACACCGTGGGACTCCTGAGGAAACTGCTGAGACTTGGGCCAGCTGTCTCCTCATCTTCTGAGTCTCAGATCCTATGCGGTTTAGGTACAAACAAATGCCTCAAGGAAGAAACCCACCCAAGGGAGGTCTCCCTTCTGCCTGCCCTTCTTCTTCTCCCTGAGATCGTGACTGCTCAGTATTGTCTGGTTTGAAAGTCTGACTGCAGCAGTTTTCCCAGCCCTATGAATTTTCCTGGAAGCAAATGTCTTCCCTGCTTCTTCATGGGTGTTTTGCCCATAGAATGTTGGGCTCCCACCCAGGGCAGTTTAGGATTCAGCAAGTTCCCTGAGGGGAAAAAGCAGCCCAAGACTGTGGGATTCCCCTTAGTGAGGTTCCCTTCTCCCCAGAACTTTCTGCCCTGATGTGCTGGACACAAAAGTCATCCTCTGGTGCCTACACGCAGACTTTTTTTTTCTTTCCCCAGATTTTTAATTTTTGTCTGTGATGTATTAGAACTGTAACAAGCCCTTTCATCATGGCCATGGCTGGAAGCGGAAATGATCCACACATGATTTTTAAATCTGTTGCTTAAAGTTGAATATGCAGACCTGGCTCTAAAGTATGTTCCAAAAGATTAGTAATATCAGAGGCTTGTCCTATCGAGCTGAAGCTGCTTCTGGGTAGATGGGGACTGTCTTATATCCTTCCCCATAGTCTGGAAATCAGGAACTGTGCTAAAACGTAAGGCTGAATTTTCAAAAGCATGATGTCATCATGTTACAGTACTTCCAGCCATCTTAGGATTCTCTAGACACATAGAATTTAAGATATGAACTGTCATTTTATTTTAAAAAATATATTCAAAAACTAGTGGCTTGGAACTTTACGAATTTGATAAAAACAAAACAAAACAAAACAAAACAATTGAACACCCATAAAGCTACAAACTCAGGGAAATGAGTGAACTCCAAATAGGATAAACCCAGAGTAATTTTGATAAGGCACAAGATTCTTGAATTACTGAAAGCTTAAGACAAAAGAAAAAGAAAACAATCGAGAAATGAAAGACACAGAAATGACATGTTCTTTATCAGGGAAAACCAATTCCAGGGACAGCAGATTTTCCATCTTAAGCCACGGAGCACAAAAGGAAGCGCCATGCCATTTCTTCAATCTCCGTTTGTTTTGGTGGTTGTACAATGTGCTGAATTAATAGACATATGCATAATGAAATGATAACCACAATCAAGTTAATTAACATATGCATCACCTCACTAATTACCGTTTTTGTTTGTGTGGTGACAACACAGAAGCTCTGCTATCCTTGCAAATGTCAAGTATCCAATACACTATTATTAAGTGTAGTCACCATGCTGTACATTAGATTCCCAGAGCTTATTTATTTTATAACTGAGAGATTGTGCCCTTTGAAATCAAAATGAAACTCTAAGAGATAGTCAGGGAAACCAGAGAAAGGTGAACATGAAACACAAGAATGAGAATCAGAGGAAAGAAGAAAAATAAAAAAGCTGAAAGTGTAGACTTAAGTCCTAACAGAGGAATATTTACTTTTTTAAAATTAAAGTATAGTCAGTTTACAATGCTGTGTTAATTTCCGATGTGCAGCATAGTGATTCAGTTATATATACACATATCTATGTGTATAGTCCTTTTCATTTTCTTTTTCATTGTAGGCTATTAGTAGGTGTTGGATATAGTTCCCTGTGCTATACAGTAGGACCTTGCTGTTTATCTATTTTATATATATATATATATATCTGCAAATCCCAAACTCCCAATTTATCTCTCCACACACCCCTTATCCCTCCTAGTAACCACAAGTTTGTCTTCTATGTTTGTGAGTCTGTATCTGAATGTAAATAAGTTAATTTGTCTCATTTTAAGAGAGATATTTACTTTAAGTATACATTTTCTAAGTAAACCAATTAGAGGCAGACATGAACAGAAATGATGAAAGAAAAGTGACCTGAATATACTCAGTCTACACGAAAAGCATTTCAAAAACAACTACACCGGTAGATTTAAAGTAGGTTGATGGGGAAAATATACATCATGCTTACATTAATTATTTAAGAAACAGAAGTGGCTGTATCAGTATCAGAGAACGTGTACTTCCGATCAGAAAGATTACTGGGCACAGATGGCATGTTACATGAGGTATCGGTCGGAGAGATCCAGCAAGAAGTCATAGGAACCCTAAGTGTGTAGGCAGCCAGAACCAGTCGCTACACTACATGAAACAAAAGCTGATAGGGCTGAAAGGAATAACAGCCAAGCCCAGTATTATCATTGGGAACTTCAACACTCTACTGTCAGGAATTGATAACATATTTTCTCATTGGATTGCAAAGCAGAACTCAACTGTACACTGAATTCCCAAGATGGATCCCTAGCAAGTGCTTCATCAATGTTAAAGGATTAATATTTAAAAGGACAAACGAACCAAGTTTTGCCAGTTGTATTATTCTGCAAAATATTCACCAGCACACCCTGAACTGATTTCCCCAGCAGAACGGCTGTATGTCCCTGCTGAACTCAAGCACATCCACGTGACTTACCTTGGTCTATGGCATATGCCATCCAAATGGAAAGTCACACACAGTAGGTCACATTATATCTTTTACAGGTATTGATATGACAGAAACATTTAATCCAAGCCTTCCACAAAATATTGTGTAATGTGTTCTGTTACCTCCAAGCAAAAACTTTAAAAGCTAGTCATATCTTCAATGAAAGCTGCATCCTGAAATAAATAGGGTATGGGTTAGAGCCATAGCCAACTCATGCGAGAAACAGAAACAGAGAAGAACTGAATAAATAGCAAATGAGATAGGTCTAAGTGATGTTTATTGTACTCAGCACCTGCACTCAGATAACAGACTTCAGATTCTGATAAATGTGAAGTAGGTGGTAAGGGACAGGGTGCCTGCTGAGAGTAACTATTAAGCTCAGGGGATGTATAAAGAAAAGAAGTTTTAATCAACTCAGTTCTAAGAGGACGCTGAGGAATTACTGTGTGCAATTACTGAGTCTCTTAGGACAAGGCAGGACCAGCAGAGCAAGCTTACGTCTGAAAACACTTTCTGTCCAGCACTGTCTACCCAAAAGTAAACAGCTGTAAAACTGAGCTGTGTTTGAAATCTCAGAGGTGCAGGTGGTGGTGGTGGTGGTGGTCAAACACCCCTCACTTTTAGCAGAGACCCCAGTGGCTTCCACCCTGTGAGTCAGGATGACCAAACCAGAAGTAAATCAGCTCCCATTTCAGCCTGACTTTGCATCATGTAGCTGTGTGCAAATGATGAAACACATTCAACCAGGTGGCAATGGAGATGTCACTGAGCAAACTTGGGAAGACAGCTCACTTACGTGAACAGTTATATCCTTAAAAGCATATATTAGAAAAAAGAGAAGAAGACATGGAGCTGGCCAACATATACGTGAAAAGTTACTCAACATCATTAATCATTAGGGAAATTCAAGTCAAACCCACAAAGCCATCTCATCTGCCACCTGTCAGAATGGCTATTATCAAAGCGCCAAGAAAGAACAAGTGTTGGTGAAAATGTGGAGAAAAGGGAACCCCTGTGAGCTGTTGGTGGGAATGTAAGCAGGCACAGCCAAGTTGGGAAAAGCGTATGGCAGTTGTTCCAAAACTGAAAAGGGAACCGCTCCAGAATCCAGCAATTCCAATTCTGGGTATTTATCTGAAGAAAATGAAAACACTACTTCAGAACGATATCTGCACCTCCACGTTTATCGCAGTGTTTTTACAACAGCCAAGTTATGCAAGCAGCCTGTGTTCATCGATGGATAAAGGATTAAGAATAGTGGTGTACCTATCTATATACAGTGGGATATTACTACGTCACAAAGAAGGAAATCTGCCGTCTGGGGCAACATGAATGCACCTCAATGGCATTATGCTGAGGAAAATATGTCAGACAGAGAATGACAAATACCATATCATCTCACCTAATATGTGAATTTCAAAACAAAACAACACGAAAACAAACAAAAAACCAAACAGGTAGATACAGAGAACAGATTGGTGATTGCCAGAGAAGTCAAAAGGTATAAACTTCCAATTACAAAATAAACGTCGTGGGGATGTAATGTACAGTATGGTGACTAGAGTTAATGGTACCGCATTGCATACAGTCGTCCCCCCTTATCCTCAGTTTCATTCCCTTTAGTGTCAGTTACCGCTATCAATTGCAGTCTAAAAATTCTACGTGGAAAATTCCAGAAATAAACAAATTGTACCTTTTTAATTCTGCGCCATTCTGAGTAGCGTGTTGAAATCTCCTGCTGTCCTGCTCTGTCCCACCTGAAAATGAATCACTCCTTCGTCCAGCACATCCCTCCCATTAATCACCCTGTAGTACAGCCATCTGGGTTATCAGATCCACTGGGGCGGCTTTGCAGTGCTTGTGTTCCAGGAAGCGTTATTTTACTTAATTATGGGCCCAAAGTGCAAGCGGAGTGATGCTGGCAATTTGGATATTCTCTTACTGTGCCTAATTGATAAGTTAAACTTTATCATGGGTACTTATGTAAAGAAAAATCATAGTACATATAGAGGTTAGTACTCTCTGTGGATTCAGGCATCCATTGGGGGTCGAGTGTATTTGAAAGTTGCTAAGAGAGCAAACCTTAAAAGTCCTCAGCACAAAAGCACCAGTTTTGTAACTGTGAATGGTGACACATGTTAAGTAGACTGATCGTGGTGATCGTTCTGTAATATACACAAATATCAAATCATCATGTTTTACACCTGAAACTAATATAATGCTGTATGTGAGTTATAGCTCAAGAAATATAATACATTTTAGAAAAGAAAAAAGACAAGAAGAATAGCAGAAAAAGCGCTAAGCATCCCCCTCAACAAGTTAAAAAATAGCAAGATAACACAGAGAAATACAAAGGATCAGTAAAGATAAAAGCCAAAATAATGAAGCATACAACAGAGCATTTTAACACAGTGTATCCCTGGTCCTTTTAATAGTCGGTAAGAAGAGAGACTTATAAAGAAAAATGAGTAAAGGCACAAATTAGTAATACCAGGAGTCAAATAGAGTGACATCACTAGAGACCTTTATGCAAATAAACTTGAAATTTAAGAGGAGGAGGACACACAGTAAAATACAACTTAATCAACCGGAGAGAAGATGACATTTGAAAAACATGGTTTGAACTAAAAATATGAAGTGAATGAAATTAAAACTTTCCACAAAGGGATCTCTAAGCCCAGACAGCTTCAAAAATGAGTTCTGTCAATATTTAAATAAGAGATAATTCCAGTATTACACAAAATATTCAGAGAATAGGGAAACAGGCTATACTACATTTTCGTGTTTTATGAAGCATAGCATTGGTATCCAAACTGGTCAGGACACTTTGAGAAGGTTAAATTGCAAACCACCTTGTCTCATAAACATGGATGAAAATATCGCAAGCAAATACTTGTAAAAAAAAAAAAAAAGAAAGAAAAAGACCAGCAACATAGAGAAAACACAGCATACAATTACCAATTAGAACATAAGTCAATGTAATTCTTCACCCTAACAGACGGAAGGGCAAGGCAAACTAAACGCGATCTCCTCAGTGGATGCAGAAATATATGTTGTTAAGTCATCATTCACTCATGACGGAACACCTTCAGAAACAGAGATATAGAAGAGACTCTCTAAAGGTTTGTCGATATAATTTTAGAATGAACAGGGTCCTTCGAGGCATGTTGCATAGCAAAATTCATGAAAGGAAAAAGTGATATATTTCAGTGCAAGACGGAATAGAGATTCAGCCGGCTAAATCTATGTAAAGGGAAACTCAAAAGGCCAAGTTTCAAGAAGTGTCTGCTCTCCATGTCACAGGCAATGGGCTGATTTCCTAATAAGAATGGTGTTTTATTGACTCATTTTTGAAAAACGGCACAAAGGCTTCTCTACTGCTTGTCATAACACCAGCCGCTGTAACAGGTAAACTCCCAAATCGTAGTGGTCTTGCACTACGGAAATGTTTCCCGCCCGTGTAAATTCCAAATGAAGGCAGGTTTAGGAGACAGGCTCTGCTTTTGGAAAAAAATTCAGGACCCAGACTGACAGAAGGAGCTCTGCCACCTTCAGCACTGGCTACGTCGGTCACTCGGGTACAAGCATTTTGCCAGCAGATGAGGGAAGAAAGAAAAGAGGAGGCTCTCACGGGAGGCTTGTAGGAGTCATGCTGGTCTATGTTGTACCTCACTCAGGTCCTCTTTCCCTTGGCCAGGACTCAGCCCACAGGCCACAGTTCGGTGCTGGAAGGCTGGGAACCTTCCAGCAGGAAAAGGAAACGGGTTTGGAGAACAGCTAGTCAGTCTCTGCTATTGGTCTGACAAATACTTTCACAGGAGGGAAGATACACAGTGGCTTTAACGTGTTTTAAAACCCCCCAGCCTTGCTCATAAGAAGAGAAACGTGTATTTTAACTACAACGAGGTATCGTGGTTTATCAAGTTGCCCCATACACAAATGTTTGAGATGCACGATTGCGGCGAGGTTGTGCGGGAACAGAAATGCTCCTGCATTGTTAGAGGGGGTGTGAACTGATATAAGACCTAGAGAGGGAAATTTAGCAGCATCTGGCAACGTGCTGTGTGCATTTGCTCTTCGATCCCGAAATCCTACTTCTATGAATTTATCCACTGGATATACTTGCCCGTGTGTGGAATGATGTCCCATATAAGCTTATTCAAGGCAGTATCATCGGGGATTGGAAAACCCATAGTGTCCATGGGTAGCAGACTGGTAAATAAATAAAGGTGGATACATCTATGTAAAAGGATACCATGTAGCTGTTTTGGGTTTTTTTGTTTTGTTTTGTTTTGTTTTAAAGAATGTTATGTAGCTGCTTAGGGGTTAAGTGTGCATTCTGAAACTGCAGTGCATGGGTCCGATCCTGGCTCTTCCCACTATGGGCCATATCACTTTGGCACGTTATTCACATTCTGTGAGCTTTCGTTTCCTCATCAGTAAACAAGGGTCACATTTCCTCCAGTGGGTCTGATGAGGGTTAAACCAACAGGTTTAGAGCTCTTAAAACCATGACATGACCAGCACTCTCCAACATTTGTCCTCATCATGATCCGACAGAAAGACCTCCGAGGTACATTAAAAATGGAAAATGCAGGCCCACAATGCTGTTGGCTATTTGTACATAAAGCAGACAGGTTGAAATACACGTGTACGCTTGTCTATGCATAATGTACCTCTGAAAGGAAGGCTAGAGAAGAACCTGGCAGAACGTGTTGTTACCTTTGGGAGCAGAACTGGGTGCTTCCACAGCTGGGGTGAGAGGCACATTTTTGACTGTGTGTTTTGAAGTTTTTGGATTTTATACTATGACTGTAATTTTCATCTATTCAATTTTTTCTTTTCGTTAAAGGCAAGAAGAAAAGACAAAGCAAACCTGGGATTCGGAGCTGTGCGATCTGAACTGTGTTCGTCTACCACGCAGGTCCAGCTATATAAGGAGGGGCCTATTGCAAAATGAAAATGTGTGGTTTCTCATTCCGAAAGCAGTGAAAAGCTTTTTTTCCCCCACCTTTCTCCCACAGTCTCTCTTTGACCTGTCGTTGTGTTTTGTATTTGCTGTCTGATGTCCTGAAGTTCCTCACAGGTGTCTAGGGGCCGCACCCTGGACCCGGCACTCTCCACCCTGGCCCTTCCTGGGCCCACACCCAGGCTCCCACCAGAGGGTGGAGTGAGGACAAGACACCCGCCAGGGCAGGAGGGGAGGGCAGTCTGGGTGGGTGGCTGGGTGAGTGCACAGCAGAGAACCTGTCCCAGTGAGGCTGGGAGCTGGTGGACTGGGCCTCAGGAGAACAGAGGCTCCGGGTCCCCAGTTCCTACCGCATTGTCTGGTCAGACACCACCTACAAGCACGAATTCAGAGAAAAGAGGTTACGAATTTCTAGAAGGCGGCATTAAACCAAAAATGCAGGGACCCATTTGCGGTGCAGGTTCAGTCCTGTGGGACTCACTACACCTGCTGCAGGCTCTGGACTCCCGCCCTGCTGTCATGTCTTACCTGTGTGCCAGTAGCTAACTTCTCTTGGGATTCGGTCTCTTCATCATCAAATGGAGGCTAAAAAAAAAACCCACAAAACCTTACCCGTTTTTGGTGAAACTTCAGTGAGATTTTATGTGTAAAGTGCTTAGCATATTACCTAGTACGATGCCACAAATCGTTACATGTTGAATATAATCGTTAAATTATTAACGAGACTGTAGTCGTATTACATTATAATTAACAATGAGCAGACATTGTCTCAGAATTCGAATGATTAAATCCTCCTTTAAAATAGCATTGAAGTGATATAAGGAGCACAACAAACAAGCCTCACATTACAGAGAACCGTCGACCACAGCAGAATAAACAGGAGAGTTCCTCCTACAGGTTTGGATGGAGTAATGTGCCCCAGACCACCCCCAGAGCTGTCGCCATCCTGAAAGCCACTCACCCACCCGCAGGTAATATCAGCAAGTTCAGAGCAAAGTGTCTGACTATTATGAACCCATTTTGGTAAAAAATTGGTCCTGGTGAGACACGTGGTTGGCAGAAGCTGGGTCAAGTACCTCAGTTGCCATGGCAACCAAGTATATCAAGAGCTCCATCTCTCCTAGAAAATGCAGGGAGAGGCTTTCTCTAAGAAGCAGGACTGCAATTTACTGGGAAGAGTTGGTGCCTCTCTTCTGGGTCCTGTGCACTTTCCACCAGGCCCACATCCTGTCTACACGCAAAAACCACCTCTTCAGGGGCCATTTTTAAGCTTCCGTGGAGCAGCAGTGCCCACGGGTTCAGGCATCTTCCACGTCCTCAGCCCAGCACACCATCCTCCTTGCCTCCACCTGTTCTTCCTTCCTCGTGAGGTTGGGTGCCTTTTCTTTTCACTCATCAAAGTGCCGCTGTCTCTGTACACACTCTTTCACTGGAATTACTGCAGGGTGTGTTCCATTCCCCCACCCCATTGATAGGGGGACCAAGTGGGGCCGTAGCTGCAGGACCATGTCGGGGTCAACACAGGGTAAGTTACAGCAGGTTTGTAGCCCGATGGGTATGAGTCAGACGTGGTGTAAGGCAGCGAGTTCGTGTTAGTTTTCTCCAAGTCATGAGCTGGTTCTCCAAATGTTGACCTTTTCAACAGCAGTGTTGGGAGAGGAAGTCCACTATGGGCCCTGAGTGTTCCTTTGTGGTTTTGATGGAAGGTATGCCAGGAATTTAAAGCCCTAATCACCCTTAACCAGGGAGATTTCTCAGGGTTTTATTTGTGCTGAGCAATCCTGAAGGATGAGGTAAGGCCTCCCCCTGAGAGCAGGATTGCTTCTGCTCACTGTACCAGCGGTACAACTCCCAAGCTCAGGGTTCCCGTCCCAGGTCACAACCCTCTGCCTGTGCAGGCGTCCAGGCAAGTCTACCTTCATCATCCCCGTGCGACTTTGGGCACATGGAGAGCTGGTGCAAACTCGGTGCCCTGGCTACTGCTTTTGCTGCCAGTATAATGTCCTTTGTCTCTCACCCGGGAATCTTCTGTCTTCTGCCAGGATCCGTCAATCTGTGGCAAATGAGCTTGTGAGCTTGCAAGTAGGATAAATCCTCAGACCCTCCACAGTCCTTGACACACAGATTTAAGCACATCACTCTGTTTCCCTTTGCTTTGAAGATAAAGGCCAACTTTGCTAACATGATCTTCCAGGCCCTGCGTGGTCTGACCCTGCTTACCTCTCCAGGTTCCTGTGCCACTCTCCCCCAAATCTCTCTGCTCTTTAGTCATAGGAAGGAATAGTTCAGTGGCTGACATGTGGCACTTGCCTGACACTTACAAGGAGGCCTCCGTGTTGCTGATAACGGGGCCTGCTGCTCCAGCTAAGCCATGTTGTTGTCCTGTTGGACATAAGCAACCGAATCACTCAGCCAAATCTCGATTCCCATAATAGGTCCTTTCTAACATGATCTTCCTGACACCCATGTGTGGCTCCCCACGTCCTTCATTTCTTCACTGCAGTGAGTAATAAATGCAACTTATTTAATGCCCTGTGTCTTGGTGCTTTTTGTTTGGCATTAACATATACAATGTCAGTAGTCCTTTCAGCTTAACAAATGTGCCAATTTCTTTCCTGCCACAGGGCCTTTGCACGTACTGTTCTGCCCGCCTAGAACACTGTTCTCCTCTCCTCCTTATCCTTGCTATTAATTAATATATTTCACATATAAGTGTCATACATTTCCATGTAGCAAGCCTTATGTTATTTGCAGGGAATGCAGCAGTAAGCATAAACAGGCTTCCTAGTTCTCCTTTTCCTTATAACTATGCAGATTAGACATAATTTAATCCAACCTGACACTAATGAATATATCATATAATTCTACCATGACTTAATTGCTCTGATGATAAGAAGCACACTTCTTGTGGTTTCTTGATAAGAGGAATCTAATCTAGACTTGTGTGTGGGAGCCAAGTGAGTAGCACTAAAGTGAAATCTGTAAGATAATGTAGACATTAATTAATGGTTTATCAGTCCTGACTGCAGGTATAGTGTGTACAAAGACCCTATGGTCCATGTAATTGCAAAAGGTTCAAGGAATGGGAAAGGTGTTATATGACTGGAGTGCAAAGTAGAAGTAAGAGAGTGTTGTGAGATCAGGAGGCAAAAGACGTATAATAGCTAACTACATTGGTTTGTATAATCAGACTGCCTGCATTTGGTCCTCAGGTCTCTCACTTACTGTGTCGCAGAAGGTAAGTTACTGAATGTCTCTGTACCTTACTTGTATTACAGGCATGATTGAAAACTGTCTTATAGGGTTTTTATGAGAATTTCATGATATAATGCTTGTAGTGCACAGAGGACCATACAAACTGATTGCAGATGACATTCAATGAATATTAACTGTTATTATAATGACTATGGTGATTAGGCAAGGTGAGCAGGGCTTCGAGTAGAGCGATAAAACTTCGTAGTAGTGCAAAAGTAAAAGAAGATCTGAAAAAAGATAAATTAATTTATTTACGAAACAGAAATGGACTCACAGACTGGGGGAAGGGGATGAAAAGGGATAAATTGGGAGTTCATGATTTGCAGATACTACTATATATAAAATAGATAAATAACAAGTTTCTATTGTATACAGGGAACTATATTCAATATCTTGTAGTAACTTATAGTGAAAAAGAATATGAAAACAAATATATGTATGTATATATATGACTGAACTATTATACTGTACACCAGAAATTGACACAACATTGTAAACTGACTACACTTCAATTAAAAAAACATAAAAGAGGCACTCAATTCTCATGCTGACTTGTACTTGGACTACTCTGAGTTTGAGCAGTTCATTTATAGTTTGTATTCTAGGTGCCCATTTTCTCCCACCTCATCCTGGCAATTAGATAGAGAGATATCAGACCATGCAGACCATATTTAGATTTTGGTTTTTCTCCTAAGAGCTAGGAAGTTTTTTTTTTTTTTTTTTTTTTTAGAGTTTCCAGGTAAATTGAGTGGGGTATGTATGTGACATGCTCTAATATTTGTTTCAAAAATGTCATTTGGAAAAATATGGACTGGAAAGAACTCAGAGTCAATGTGAATAGTGGCCAGTTAGGAAGTAGTTGAAGTAATCTAAGAATGACATGATGAGATCTTGGAAAAAGATGGTATAGTGGAGATAGGAAAACACTGACAATTTTGGTAAATATCTGGGAATAAAATCTATAGAAATTGGCAATGAATAACACATGAAAGGTAAGGGCAAAAGCAATGACAATGGTGATGCCTAGATTTCTGGTGTATGCAAACAATAAACTGTGAAACCATTGAAAAAGATGATAGCACAGTAAGGGAACCAAATTTAGGAGGAGGAGCATACATTTGTCCTTGATTATACAGAGTTTGAGCTGCCTTTGAGACACCCAATTTGATACATGGAATAGAAAGTTGGTATTCTTGTTTGGAGTTCTGATACTGATGTGGGCTGAGAAATAAAAGTCCTTTGTAGCTTATAGATGGTGATGAAAGATGAAGGTATGATTGGCATTACTTTATAGGGAGCATGGTATGGTAATAAGTGGCCTTAGAACCGAGCCACAAGAAACTCAAATATTTAATGCTTAAATAGAAGATGACCCTACAATGTGGCTAGGTAAATGGCCAGCAAGGTAGGATCGCCAGGAAATTAGTGCCGCTGAAGTCAAAAGAAAAGACTGTTTCTAGGAGGAAAGACTGCTCTGTGGTATCAGAGGAGGAAGCAAAGGCAAGGAACTGAGTGAAGACTGGAAATTTTCCATTGCCTTTAGCAACCCAGAGGTGATTGGTTATATATATTAGGTAGTGAGAGTTATTGCAGGGAGTGATGGAGTGAAAGTCAGCGGTAAGCTGAGAGGTAAGAAGTAGGTGAAATAATGACAACAGAGCCATTTCTTTTGAGACATCTGGCTGGGAAGGGAGAGAGAGAGAAGAGGCAATTTTTAGAGGGTTGATAAATTTCAAGGAAGGGGGATTAGAAAAAAATAATTTGCCAAGTTAAATTTTTCAACAGTTTATTGTTTACTCTGGTGCCAGGCATTGTGTTAAATGCTTTACATACATTATGACATTTAATCTTTACCACAGTCTAATGGTAGAGGGATTATTATCTCCATCTGACATATGAAAAAAGCGAAGGCTTGAAGGGGTTAAGTGACTTGCCTAAAGCCACATTACATCTGAGTGGCAAGGTCACATGCCAGAGCCAGTGTGACACCAAAGCCTATGCACCGAACTGCTGCCATAAACCATATCTTTTCCCTTGACTTTCAGCTACAAATCCCTGATTCCTTCCATTCTGTCCATTGTTGCTCTACTTCAGCTGTCTAAGAAACCCGAGGTAACCAAAGGAACAACCGAGAAAGCCAGACTTCCCAGCATCCTAGAGGGATAGTGGAAGTTCTTTGACTTGGAGGCATGGGAAGAGGGGCCACACTTCCAGTGGTGTCTTTCAGGCTCTAGTGAATTTTAGGGGCGGTGACCTGCCACTCTTTCCAGCAGATTTTTTTTTAACTACAGGGATAGAGAATGGCTATTTGTCCTGGGATTGCGTGTGTTGCAGGGAGTAGGGCGGGGAGGATGGACACTTGGAGATTTTCTCTGTCTGGCTGCTCTGCTTAACTCCTGACGGGGTGATTGCCAAGCTCAGGGACATAATCACACTCTCTTCTGTAAACCAAGGAGATTCCTTCCCAGGTCTCATATCAAAGGAGAGGAATGACAGCGATAGGAGGGATTGGCATAGAGCCCGGGTTTTTGAGCTGTGGTCAGATGTGCCGACTGCTGCTGAGATGGGGCTTCTATTTTTAAAGGGGCGCTTCTAGAGTGGATCTCTCAGTGTCCTTTCAGCCTACGCCTTTGGTAACCACCAAAAACCCGCAAGGCATCTTTCTGTCTCTGACTTCATGTTATCTTACAGCCAGGAGGGCACGTGCACATTAATCAAAAATAACATTTGTGTCTCTTTTAGTTGCTGTTTTCTCTCTCACAACTAGAACAGCTCTAATTTTATTAAATAAATGAAATAATAGTTGAAAGAATGACATATGTTTACAATAATCACATGATTTATAGAGTGCTTGTTGTGTGTCAAGCACTGTTCTAAGTGTTTAATATGTATGAATTCATTATAGTATGTGATATGAAGGAAAAGCACCTATTACTTTAACAGGGTCACTTAACCTACTTTGAGGGGGTCAGCAAACACATCCCCAAGGAAAGTCACTTGCATCATGATTTGAAAGAAGAGTAGGCTTTGACTAGTTGAAAAACGGAGTGGAGATGGAAATCATTCTAGACACGTTACATAAATAACAACATTTATTAATGAAGAGCAGAAACCTTGACCGACTTGGGAGGTTGAAAAGCAGCAGGTGTGGTTGGGCCAGGTAGCACTTATAGGTCACATTATGGATTTTGGTGTTTTTGTCTCACAGCAGTCAAGAATTTTAAATTAGGATATGATATCAGTTTTGCAGAAAATACTGTCAGCACTATAAATAACAAATGGAAGGGCAGGGCTGATGTGAGTAGATCAATAAGGAGACTATTGTAGTAATTCAGGTGTGACAGTGATGGTCATTTGTATTAGAGTAGTGACAATAGAGATGAAGAAAGTGGAGGGATTTAAGAGTTATTTAGGAGCTAAAGTCAGCAGAACTTAATGTTGGAGAAGATGTCAGAGATGACTTCCAGGGCTGGCCTGTACAACTGGGTAGAGGGTGATATCATCTGCTAAGACAAGAGGAGGACCAGGTTGGGAGTTGGGCAGTGAAGATAGTATCATGCAGATTTTGAGATGCCTTAGAAGCAACCAAGTGGCAATGCCAAGTAAGCTGAAACAGGCCAGTTATCTATCATACCTGGAGGAAAGGCAACCATTATGAATGTAAATATAGGTATATTTTTAGATTTGGTGGTAGGAAGTTGAGCTTGTCCCTCCTGGGGACTTTTAAAATGGGAGGTATGGAGATCAGGTGTTTGAGGAGTTTTTACGTTTGAAATGGTCATTACAGGTAATTGGAGAGAGAGAGAGAGGTGATTGCAAAAATACAGTAAATTTACTGACACTCTCTAGGGCTTGGTTGAGGTTGATGTTTTTTATTGTAGATGGTACTGGTCTCTCTACTCATCTGATTTTTCACCAGCAGTCTGCTGCTTCTTGACTGCAGGCTTAGGTTCATCCAGACTTTGATATGGGAAAGTTTCTGAGTAGGGTAACTGAGTAACATTAGTGCCCTTAAATGAAGAATTTTTAAAAATATATTTTTATTAAAGTATAGTCAGTTTACAGTGTTGTGTCAGTTTCTGGTGAACAACATAATGCTTTAGTCATACATGAGCATACATATATTCATTTTCATACTCTTTTTCACCATAACTTACTACAAGATATTGAATATAGTTCCCTGTGCTATATAGTATGAACTTGTTGTTTATTTTATATATAGTAGTTAGTATCTGCAAATCTCAAACTCCCAGTTTATCCCATCCAACCCCCTTCCCCCACCCATAACCATAAGTTTGTTTTCTATGTCTATTAGTCTATTTCTGTTTTGTAAATAAGTTCATTTGTCTTTTTTTTTTTAAGATTCCACATACAAGTGATATCATATGGTATTTTTCTTTCTCTTTCTGGCTTACTTCACTTAGAATGACAACCTCCAGGTCCATCCATTTTGCTGCAAGTGGCATTATTTTATTATTTTTGTGGCTGAGTAGTATTCCATTGTATAAAAATACCACAACTTCTTTATCCAGTCATCTGTCAATGGACATTTAGGTTGTTTCCATTACTTGGCTATTGTAAATAGTGCTGCTATGAATACTGGGGTGCATGTATCTTTTGTTTGTTTGTTTTTAAATTTTTTTAAAGATTTTTTTGTTGAGTAATAGTCATTTTACAATGTTGTGTCAAATTCTAGTGTAGAGCACAATTTTTCAGGTATATATGAACATACATATATTCGTTGTCACATTTTTTTCGCTATGAGCTACCACAAGATCTTGTTTATATTTGCCCATGCTATACAGTATAATCTTGTCTATCTATTCTGCATTTTAAAATCCCAGTCTGTCCGTTCCCACGCCCCAACCCCCTGGCAACCACAAGTTTGCATTCTATGTCTATGAGTCTGTTTCTGTTTTGTATTTGTTTTGTTTTGTTTTGTTTTTAGATTCCTCATATGAGCGATCTCATATGGTATTTTCTTTCTCCTTCTGGCTTACTTCACTTAGAATGACATTCTTCAGGAACATCCATGTTCCTGCAAATGGCATTATGTTGTCGGTTTTTATGGCTGAATAGTATTCCATCATATAAATATACCACATCTTCTTTACTCAGTCATCTGTTGATGGACATTTAAGCTGTTTCCATGTCTTGGCTATTGTATATAGTGCTGCTATGAACATTGGGATGCAGGTGTCATTTTGAAGTAGGGTTCCTTCTGGATTTATGCCCAGAAGTGGGATTCCTGGGTCATATGGTAAGTCTATTCCTAGTCTTTTGAGGAATCTCCATATTGTTTTCCACAATGGATTCCCTTGCTTCCCTCTTCCACTCTTAATGATTTAGATGTCTTCTTTTACAATTTTGTGCTTATTATTTTTGTAATTCATGGCAGTTATCTCCTTTCCAGTTGTGAGTTTCTCATTTTTGTAGCATCCTGCTTCTTTTCTATTTAGAGTAGACATGTCAGTATTTCTTTTAGCATGGGTTTAGTGTTGCTAAACACTTTTAGTTTTTGCTTGTCTGTGAAGTTCTTTATTTCTCCTTCTATTCTAAAGGATAGCCTTGTTGGATAGAGTATCCTAGGCTGCATCTTTTTTTCATTCAGGACTTTGAATATATCTTGCCACTCCCTTCTGGCCTGTAGTGTTTCTGTAGAGAAATCAGCTGAGAGCCTTATGGGGGTTCCCTTGTAACTCACTCTTTGCTTTTCTCTTGCTGCCTTTAGGATATTTTCTTTATCCTTGACTCTGGCCGTCTTGATTATGATATGTCTTGGTGTGGGTCTGTTTGGGGTCTTACTGTTTGGGACCCTCGGAGCCTCCTGTACTTGGATATCTGATTCCTTTAGGTTTGGGAAGTTTTCAGTCATGATTTCTTCAAATACCTTTTCAATCCCCTTTGTTCTTTCTTCCTCTTCTGGAACCCCTATTATGCGTAGATTGGCACGCTTTATATTATCCCATAGGTCTCTTATATTGTTTTCACTTTTTTTATTTGTTTTTCTCTCAGCTGTTCTGATTGGGTGCTTTCTGTTGTCCTGTCTTCTAGGTCACTTATTCGTTCCTCTGCATTATCTAGCCTGCTTTGTATAGCCTTTAGGTCAGCTCTCATCTCAGCAAATGAATTTACTAATTCTACTTGGTTCTTCTTTATAGCTTCTATTTCATTTTTGACATATTTTCTATCTCTAAACACTATTTCTTTTAGTTCCTTCAGTACTTTGATGACTCCTTTTTTGAAATCTTGATCTAGTAGGCCATCAATGTCTATTTCCTTGCTCGTGCTTTCAGATTTCTTTCGATCTTTTAATTGGGAGTGGTTCCTCTGCTTCTTCATATTGCTCATATCTCTCTGGCACTGTGGCTTAAGGAGTATCTGTTATTTAGTTCTCTTGGAGACACTGTGCTCTTAATGATTTTATCAAGAGGTCTTTGTGTATTCGCCCTGTTTCGCAAACTCAGCTTGCTGTTTCCAGAGGCCCTTTGTTGGCACCCTCGTCTGTGCTGCTCCCAGTGGCTGTTGGCTAGAAGATCGCACCCCCTCACAACACTGGGTCAGGTGCTGAGCTCTTATCTGGTGGGCAGGAGGGTCACTCCCCCTCCCGATGCCGCAGTCAGACGCTGCGCTCAGGGGTGGCAGGTGGGCGGATTGCGCCCCCTCCCAGCACCGTGGTCAGGTGCTGCGTTCCTGCCAGGAAAGTGGGTTGCCACCCACCCTTTCCCAGCACCTGTCGCTCGGCTGCTCTGGGCAGCTGCCCACTCCACCTCAGGTCCGTGTTCTAAAGGCGGGCTCGAGGAAGACTGCAGAACGGCCCCACATCTGCTCCATGCCAAATCTCAGCTCCTTATTTGTCTTGGCAGCAGGAGTTCTCTGAGGTGCCAGGGCAGAAAGATCCTATCTGCCTCCAGCTGTAAACAAGTCTCAGTCCTGTCTTGGAGGTTGCGGAGCCCCCGGGGGCAGATTCAGTTCTCAGCCCCACCCCCACCCAGGCGCTGCGCACAGGAGAATATGGCGGCTGTGACTGAGCCCCACCTCTCTCCTCGCGAGAAGCACCAGTAATGGCAGCGCAGGTCTGGGGAGACAAAGGCTATGGCGCCCCTCCCCCCAGGGTACACCAGCCGTGTTGCTTTGCTTTTTTTGCAGTTTATGGGAGACCGAGGTTGTTCTGTTCCATATCCCCTCCCAGCCATGGCACGCTGCACCCTGAAGTTCCCTGGGGCCGCCTCAGTGCAGCTGCCCTGGTCCTCCACCCGGTTTGGGTGGCCTGTCCCAGCCCCAGCTGCCCGCTCGTGTCTCAGGCTGGGTGTCTCAGGGACCCTTTGTGCCCATTTAACTCAGTTCTGTCAGTCAAGGGCTGCTTGGGGCAGATCTGAGCCTCAGAGGCTCCCTCTCTATCCCGCTGGCCTCTCTGTTGGAGAGGGGAGACCCAGCAAACAAGCACCAGTCCTCCTTTGCCTCTCCCTCCCCATGGGATCGGTCCCACACTGTCTGATTTTTCTTCTTTCTTTTTTCCTTTTTTCCTACCAGATTTTTGGCGTCTTTGTCTTTTGAAGAGGGCGATGTTCTGTCAGAGTTTGGCAGGTGCTCTGGTTGGCTGAGTGAGTCCGTAGATGTGAGTTTTGGTGTATTTGTGGGAGAGGGTGAGCTACGAGCATCCTTCTACTCTGCCATCTTGCTTCTCCCTGCATGTATCTTTTTGAATTAAGGTTCCCTATGGATATGCCCAGGAGTGGGATTGCTGGGTCATATGGTAAGTCTATTTTTACATTTTTAAGGAATCTCCATACTGTTTTCCATAATGGCTGCACCAGACTACATTCCCACCAACAGTGAAAGAGGGTTCCTTTTACGCCACAGCCTCTCCAGCAATTATCGTTTGTGGACATCTGAATGATGTGTGAGGTGATATCTCCTTGTAGTTTTGATTTGCATTTCTCTAATAATTAGCAACATTGAGCATTTTTTCATATGTCTATTGGCCACTTGTATGTCTTCACTGGAGAATTGCTTGTTTAGGTCCTCTGCCCAGTTTTGGATTGGGTTTTTTTTTTTTTTTTTTTTTTTTTTTTTTTTTGTTATTAAGTTGTGTGAGCTGTTTATATAATCTGGAAATTAAGCCCTTGTCAGTCTCATCTTTTGAAAATATTTTCTCCCATTTTGTAGGTTGTCCTTTGGTTTTGCTTGTGGTTTCCTTTGCTGTGCAAAAGCTTGTAAGTTTAATTAGGTCCCATTTGTTTATTTTTGTTTTTATTTCTGTTGCCTGGATAGAGTGCTCTAGGACAACATTGCTGAGATTTATGTCAGATAATGTTTTGCCTATGTTTTCTTCTAGGAGTTTTATAGTGTCCTGTCATGTTTAAGTCTTTAAGCCATTAAATGAAGAATTGAATACACAAGTGTGTGCACATTTTCAGGAGAAGGCAGTGACTTGAGATGAGATCAGAGTTTGAGGTCCTTGTGAAAACATCCAGGATGACATTTTAGTCCGGTGTTCTAGCTCCAGACCAGAAATATATCTTTGGGAGTCACCTCAACTATCGGTGTCCAATGAAGTTGTGAGTTTGAATTAATTCATCCAAGGACATAGGAAATAGAACATGTAAGGAGCTGATGGCCAAGAATGCAACCTAGGGAATAGTAGGATATCAAAAAAAAATTCAGAGATATAAGAAAAACCAGGAGAAGAAGTAGAATTGGACACAAGGGAAGAGGGAATTGATGCTTTAGAGAGGTAAGCTCAGATGAGAACTCAGGTTGGATTCCTTTGGGATTCATTAATGAGGACATCCTTGTTACCTTATTGAGAGCTGTGTCAGTTAGAGCAGCTGGGAGCCCATAGGGAAGGAAGCCAGGCTGGATTAAACTGAAGAGTGAGGAAGGGAAGGCTGTTTTTTTTTTTTTTTTTTTCTTATGGTACTTCATTTGAAAAGAAATGAAGAGGGGAGTTTGGTAATTAGGGGATGAAAGGGAAACTTATTTAGAATGGGGAATAATGAGTAGGTCTTTTTAACTTTTTTTGTTGAGTTATAGTCATTTTACAATATTGTGTCAAATTCCAGTGTAGAACACAATTTTTCAGTTATACCTGAACATACATATATTCATTGTCACATTTTTTTTTTTTTTGCTGTGAGCTACCACAAGATCTTGTATACATTTCCCTGTGCTATACAGTATAATCTTGTTTATCTATTCTATATATACCTGCAGTATCTACAAATTTCGAACTCCCAGTCTGTCCCTTCCCTTCCCACCTCCATCCTTCCTGGCAACTACAAGTTTGTATTCTATGTCTATGAGTGTGTTTCTGTTTTGTATTTATGTTCATTTGTCTTTTTCTTTTCTTTCTTTTCTTTTTTTAGATTCCACATGTGAGCGATCTCATATGGTATTTTTCTTTCTCTTTCTGGCTTACTTCACTTAGAATGACATTCTCCAGGGACATCCATGTTGCTGCAAATGGCTTTATCTTGTTGTTTTTTATGGCTGAATAGTATTCCATTATATAAATATACCACTTCTTCTTTATCCAGTCATCGATTGATGGACATTTAGTCTCTTTCCATGTCTTGGCTATTGTAATTAGTGCTGCTATGAACATTGGGGTGCAGGTGTCTTTTTGAAGTAGGGTCCCTTCTGGATGCATACCCAGGAGCATGAATATTGGGTCCTATGGTAAGTCTATTCCTAGTCTTTTGAAGAATCTCCATAATATTTTCCACAATGGCTGCACCAAACTGCATTCCCATCAGCAGTGTAGGAGGGTTCCCTTTTCTCCACAGCCTCTCCGTCATTTGTCATTTGTGGACTTTTGAATGATGGCCATTCTGGCTGGTGTGAGGTGATACCTCATTGTAGTTTTGATTTGCAGTTCTCTGATAATTAGTGATATTGAGCATTTTTTCATGTGCCTATTGATCATTTGTATTTCTTCCTTGGAGTATTGCTTGTTTAGGTCTCCTGCCCACTTTCAGATTGGGTTGTTTGGTTTTTTCTTATTAAGTCGTATGAGCTGCTTATATATTCTGGAGATCAAGCCTTTGTCAGTTTCATCATTTGCAAAAATTTTCTCCCATTCTGTATGTTGTCATTTTGTTTTGCTTTTGGTTTCCTTTGCTGTGCAGAAGCTTGTAAGTTTAACTAGGTCCCATTTGTTTATTCTTGCTTTTATTTCTATTGCTTGGGTAGACTGTCCTAGGAGAACATTTTTGAGATGTATGTCAGATAATGTTTTGCCTATATTTTCTTCTAGGAAGTTTATGGTATCTTATTTTATGTTTAAGTCTTTGATCCATTTTGAGTTTATTTTTGTGTCTGGTGTAAGGGAGTGTTCTAGCTTCATTGCTTTACATGCTGCTGTCCATTATTCCCAACACCATTTGCTGAAGAGACTTTCTTTATTCTGTTGTATATTCTTGTGCCCTTTGTCGAAGATTAGTTGACCAAAAGTTTGTGGGTTCATTTCTGGGCTCTCCATTCTGTTCCATTGGTCCATATGTCTGTTTTTGCACCAATACCATGCTGTCTTGTTTACTGTAGCTCTATAGTATTGTCTGAAGTCTGGGAGAGTTATTCCTGTAGCTTCTTTATTTTTCTTCAGTAATGCTTTGGCAGTTCTAGGTCTTTTGTGGTACCACATAAATTTTATTATGATTTGTTCTAGTTCTGTGAAATATGTCTTGGGTAATTCGATAGGGATTGCATTAAATCTGTAGATTGCCTTGGGCAGTGTGACCATTTTAACAATATTGATTCTTCCAATCCAGGAGCATGGGATATCTTTCCATTTTTTTGAGTCTTCTTTAATTTCCGTCATCAGTGGTTTATAGTTTTCTGTGTATAATTCTTTCACCTACTTGGTTAGATTTATTCCTAGGTATTTTATTACTTTGGGTGCTATTTTAAAGGGGATTGTTTCTTTACTTTCTTTTTCTGTTGATTCATCATTAGTGTAAAGAAATGCAACTGATTTTTGAACATTATCTTGTAACCTGCTACCTTACTGAATTATTCAATTAGATCTACTAGTTTTTGTGTGGACCTTTTACAGTTTTCTACATATAATATCATGTCATCTGCATATGGTGACACTTTTACCTCTTCTTTTCCAATTTGGATCCCTTTTATTTCTTTCTCTTGCCTGATTGCTGTTGCTAGGACTTCCAAGACTATGTTGAATAGGAGTGGTGATAGTGGGCAGCCTTGTCTTGTCCCAGATTTTAGTGGGAAGCTTTTGAGTTCATTCACCATTGTGTACTATGCTGGCTGTAGGTTTGTTATATATAGCTTTTATGATGTTGAGATATGTTCCCTCTATACCCACTTTGGTGAGAGTTTTTATCATAAACGGGTGTTGAATTTTATCAAATGCTTTTTCTGCATCGATTGAGATGATCATATGGTTTTTGTCCTTTCTCTTGTTGATGTGATGTATTACATTGATTGATTTGCATAAGTTGAACCACCCTTGTGTCCCTGGGATGAACCCCACTTGATCATGACGTATAATCTTTTTTATGTGCTGTTGGATTCTATTTGCTAATATTTTGGTAAGGATTTGTGCATGTATGTTCATCAGTGACATTGGTTTCTAATACTCTTTTTTGATAGTGTCTTTGGTTTTGGTATCAGGATGGTGGTGGCTTCATAGAATGAGTTTGGGAGTATTTCCTCCTTTTCAGTCTTCTGGAAGAGTTTGAGAAGGACTGGTATGAGTTCTTCTTTGTATGTTTGGTAGAATTCCCTGGTGAAGCTGTCTGGTCCTGGACTTTGATTTGTAAGGAGGTTTTTTATTGCTAATTTGATTTCATTTCTAGTGATTGGTTTGTTCAAGTGGTCAGTTTCTTCTTGATTCAGTCTTGGTGGACTGTATATTTCCAGAAACTTTTCCATCTCCTATAGGTTATCCATTTTGGTTCCATATAGTTTTTCATAGAATTCTGGTATGATATTCTGTATTTCTATATTATTTGTTGTAATTTCTCCATTTTCCTTTTTTATTTTGCTTATTTATGCTCTCTCTTTTTTCTTCTTTGTGAGTTTGGCCAGAGATCTGTTGATTTTATTTACTGTTTCAAAAAACCAGCTTTTGGTTTGATTGATATTTTTCTATTGTTTTTTAAATTTCTATTTTATGTATTTCCTCCCTGATTTAATTATTTTCTTCCTTCTGCTAACTTTTGGGGGTTTTTTGCTTTACTTTATCTAATTCTTTTAGCTGGTAGGTTAGAGTGTTTATTTGAGGTTGTTCTTCTTTTTTAAGGAAGGCCTGTATCACTATAAACTTCCCTCTTAGCACTGCCTTTGCTGTGTCCCATAAATTTTGTGTCGTTGTGTTTTCATTTTCATTTGTCTCAAGGTACTCTTTGATTTCAACTTTGATTTCATCATTGTGTTTTCATTGGTTTTTACTTGCTTTTCTGTCTGCTGTTCTGATTGGGTGACTTCTGTTGTCCTGTCTTCTAAGTCACTTATTCATTCCTGTGCATTATCTAACCTGCTTTTGACTTCCTTTAGCTTGGCTCTTATCTCAGCAACTGAGTTTTCTGTTTTAATTTCTCCTCTTTATAGTTTCTATTCCCTGTTTGTAGTATTCTCTGTCTCTATTCATAGTCTCTCTTATTTCCTTCAGTGCTTTTATCATCCCCTTTTTGGAGGCATAATCTACTAGACTATTGAGATCTATGTCATTAATCGTTCTTTCAGGAGACTTCTCTTGTTCTTTTAATTGGGAGTAGTTCCTCTGCTTTTTCATTTTACTTATATCTCTCTGGCATTATGGATTATGGAGTATCAGTTATCTACTTTCGTCTTGAAGGGCTTTTTATTTTTAAGAGGATGTGTTCCTCTGTAGACTGTGGGCCTCTAATAATTTTGTTGAGATTTGTTTTTAGTATGGATGGTTGCCACATCTTTCTTCCCTGTGTGTTGGCTGTTAACTCTTTGATTTGGGGTGTGGCTGGTGTTGTGGTGATCAGAGCCTGCCCTGGTTGTTGAGTGGAGCCTCCTTTTTGTTCTGTGGTTGTCACAGCCCTGACAGGGGCCAGATCTGTTCCTCTTTTGTTGAATGGAGGCTTCCAGACCCATTTCTGAGCTGCGGTGGATGGGAGGTGGGGTTGGAGTGCTTTAAGTAGCCTTCATTGACCCTGCCCCTGTCCCTGCTTTAGCCGCAGGAATGTCAGTGTTCTGCTCTTGTGTCTCCCAAGTTCTCTGCCCTGAGAGCTACCAGTGCAGTTCCACCAACTTCTGGGTTGCACATCCGGATGATGGTGCACTATCAGGTCAGTGCCATCCCCAGCACCAAATGCTGCTCCTGCGCTCACCCTGCTGTGCAAACTCTACTCTTTCACCTTAGAGGTCTGCACTGGTAGAGCCCCTATCCCTGCAGCAATTGTGTGGTCGTGCTACTGGGTCAGTGCCATCCCCAGTGAGGCATTCGTTTATGGTTGGCAGGCCCACTGGAAACACTGCACCAGCCCTCGCCCTTGCTGTATGCCATAACTCCGCTCTTTGCTCGTTTATCTTAGAGGCACTAGTCCATAAAGGCACCTATGGAGCAAAAGGATCCCTTCTGCCTGGGGCTGTTAACAAATCTTTGTCCTGCCTATGACGTTGCAGAGCCCCTGAGTATGCATTCATGTTTTAACCCCACCTCTACCTGGGAGCCGCACACCAAGGAATATAGTGGCCTCTCTTCTCCTGAGAACATGCCAGCAATGGTGCCACAGGCCCAGGGAAGACAAAGGCTTTGGCCTAGCTGTGTTGCACCCCTTCCCTCAACGTGCACCAGCAGTGTTTGTTTTTTTTTTTTTAATGGGGAATCCAGGCTATTCTGTTCTGTATACACTCCCAGCCACGCTGCACAGCACACTTCAGCCCCCTGAGGCTGCTTCTGTGCAGTAGGCCCCAGCCCTCTGATTGGCTCAGGCAGACAGTCCCAGCCCACCCCTGCCTGGTCGCATCTAAGGCTGGGTATCAAAGGGACCCTTTGTGCCAGTTTCTCTCAGTTCTGTCAGCCAAGGAGCTGCTTTGCACTTCTCTAAGCCTCGGTGCACCCCTCTGTCCCCAGTGACCTCTCCATTGGAGAGGGGGCATCCCAGCATAAGAACAGTATTCCTTCTTTGTCACTCCTTCCCCATGGGACAGGTCCTGCACTAATTTCCTTTTTCTTCTTCTTTTCTTTTCCCTCTTACCAGACTTGTGAGGAATTTTGTCTTTTGAAGAAGGCGATATTCTGTTAAAGTTCAGCAGGTGTTCTGAGTGAATGTGTAGTTCCATGGATGTCTATCTTGGTGTATTCATCAGAGAAGGTGAGCTAAGAGTGTCCTTCTATTCTGCCATCTTGTCCGCTCCCTATTTATTTATTTTTAATGGAGGTAGTGGGGATTGAACCCAGGACCTTGTGCATGCTAAGCATACACTCTACCACTGAGCTATACCCTTCTCCTTAATTTTCTGTATGATCTTGTACCCTGAAACTTTGCTGAACTCATTTATTAGCTCTAATGGTTTTTTAGTTGATTCCTTAAGCCTTTTAATGTGTTGGATCATGCCATCTTTCTTTCCAATCTGGATTCCAATCTTTCTGTTTCTTGCCTGATTTTCATGGCTAGAACTTTGAGTACAATGTTGAATAGAGATAGCAAGAACAGACATCCTTGTCTTTTTTCCTTATACTAGAGAGGGAGCATTTAGTCTTTCACAATTAAGTATGATGGTAGCTGTGAGGTTTTCATAGATGCCTTTATCAGGTGGAGCAAGTTTGTTCTATTTCAAGTGTGCTGAGAGTTTTCAAAAATGGATCCTTAAACTATCGATACGATCATGTGGTTTTGTCCTTTATTCTATTAATACAGTATGTTATATAAATTAGGTTTTGGATGGTAAAACATCCTTACATCCCTGGGATTCATCTCACTTGGTCATGATGTACAATACCTTTTATGTATTGCTGAATTAGGCTTACTAATATTTTAGTTGAAATTATCTATGTCAATACTCATAAAGAATGTTGGTCTAATTTTTTTCCTTGCTGTATCTTTGTTTTTGGTATCAATGTGATACTGGCCTTATAGTATGAATTGCAAAGTGTTCCTTCCTATTCTATTTTTTGGAAGAGTTTGTGAAGGATTAGTAATAATTCATCTTTAAACAAGTTGGTAGAATTTGGTGAAGTCACCTGATCCTAGGTTTTGTTTGTGGAAAGTGTTTTGACTACTAATTCAATCTCTTTACTTATTACAGGTCTATTCAGATTTTGTGTTTTTGAGTTAGTTTTGAGGGTTTGAATGTTTCTAAATATATCCATTTCATATAAATTATTTAATTTGTTGGCATACAATTATTTATTATATTTTATTATACATTTTTTATTTCTGTAAGATTTATTGGTGGTCCCTCTTTCATTCCTGATTTTAGTAATTTATGCCCTCTCTCTTATGTGTCTTGGTCAGTCTATTTAAAGTTTTGTCAATTTTTTTTTTATCTTTTCAAAGAACTAAATTTGAGTGTCATTGATTTTTCCTATTGGTTTTCTTTTTCTATTTCATTCGTTTTCACTCTAGTCTAAAATTTGTCTAGTCTTCCTTTTGCTTGCTTTGGGCAACTTGGCCTTCTTTTTCTAGTTTCTTGAGGTAGAAGTCTACTGTATGGAGTTAAAATCTTTATTCTTTTTTTTAATATAAGCATTTGCAGTGATAAATTTCCTTTTGAGCATTGCTTTAGCTACATTCCATTTTTTGTGTGTGTTTTCATTTTCATGCACCTCAAAGTATTTTCTAATTTGCCTTGTGATTTTTTTTCATTGAATGATTAGTTATGTGAGAGTTTAATTTCCACATATTTGTGATTTTCCTAAATTTATTTTCTTATTTTTTCTAATTTCATTACATTGTGATTGGAGAAGATAATTTGTATGTTTTCCATCTTTTTAAATATACAGACATACTGTGTTTTATTGTGCTTTGTAGATATTATGGGGGGGTTGTTGTTTGTTTGTTTGTTTGTTTGTTTGTTTTACAAATTGCAGGTTTGTGGCAACCCTGCATCATCAGATACTGGGTAGCATTTTTTAGTAATAAAATGTTTTAAAATTAAGGTATATACATTTTTAAAGACATAATGCTATTTTATACTTAATAGACTATAGTATAGTATAAATAGAACTTTTATATGCACTGGGAAACAAAAAAATTTCTGTGACTCACTTTATTGAGATACTCACTTTATTGTGGTGATGTGGAACTGAGCCCACCATATCACCTAAGTATGACTGTACTGACATTGTTTCATGACCTACTATATTATCTGTTTTAGATTATATTACATGTACACTTGAAAAGGATGTTTAATCTGCTATTGTTGAGTGGAGTGGTCTGTAGATATCTGTCATGTCAATTTGGTTTATGTTGTTGCTCAAGTCTTTCATATCCTTGTTGATCTTCTGCCTAGTTGTCCTATCTGATACTAAAAGTGGGGTGTTAAAGTCTGAAATGTTATTTTTATCATTTTCTGCCTTTATTTATGTCAGTATTTGCTTCATGTATTGTTTCCTGTAGATGCATGTATATTGCATTTGTTAATTTTCCATAGTGAAACCTTTGTCACTATAAAGTATCTTTTTTTGTTGCTAGTAAAAATTTCTTTTTAAAGTCTATTTTGTCTGATATTAATATACCCACTCCAGTTCTCTCTCTCTCTCTTTTTTTTAACTATTTGCGTAGTATTTCATTTTCTATCCATTTATCTTCAATGTGTGTCTTTTAATCTGACAGGTCCCTAGTTGACCGTACAAATTGGATCATGCTTTTTTAACTGAAGTATAGTTGATTTGCAATGTTATGTTAGTTTCAAGTGTACAGCATAGTGATTCAGTAATTTTCCAGATTATACAGCATTAAAAGTTATTACAAGATGATGAATGGCTATGATTCTCTGTGGTATGCAATATATCCTTGCTGCTTATCTGTTTTATACATAGTAGTTTGTATCAATTAATTCCATATCCTAATGTGACCCTCCCTGCTTTTCTCTCCCCATTGATAGCCACCAGTTTGTTTTCTATATCTGTGAGAGTGAGTCTGTTTCAGTTTTGTATATACATTTGTATTTTCAGTTGAAGTATAGTTGATTTACAATATTGTGTTAATTTCAAGTGTATAGCATAGTGATTCAGGTTTTTTTTTTTTCTGACTGTATTCCATTATATGTTGTTCAAGATATTGAATATAATTTCCCTGTGCTATATGGTAAATACTTCTTCCTTATCTATTTTATGTATAGTAGTTTTAATCTGTGAATCCCATACTCCTAAGTTGTCTCTCCTCCCTCCCTCTCCCCTTTGGTAACCATAAATTTTCTATGTCTGTGAATCTGTTTCTGTTTTGTATATAGATTCATTGGTATTATTTTTTAGATTCCACATATAAGTGATATCATATAGTATTTGTCTTTCTCTGTCTGACTTACTTCACTAAGTATAATATTCTCTAGGTCCATCCATGTTGCTGCAGATGGCAATATTTCATTTTTTGTGGTTGACTAATATTCCATTGTGTATATATACCACCTCTTTTAAATTTTTTGCTTAATTTATTATACTTTTCAACTCCAGAATTATTATTTGAATCTTTAAAAAATATTTATCTTTTCATTATGATTTACTAATTTGGTGAGACATAGTTGTCATACTTTCTTCAAATTCTTTACCCATATGTTCTTTGAAAATATTAATAATACATGACTTAAAGTCTATGTCTACTAAGTTCAACATCTGGTCCCTCTCAGAGACATTTTCTGTTGTTTATTTCCCTGTATATATGACATATGTTTTCTGTTTCTTTGGTTATCATATATTTTTTGTTGAAAACTGGACATTTTAAATAACATGTTGTAACAACTCTGGTGTCAGAACCCCCTTCCAGTGTTTGTTTTCTTATCTTTTATTTTCACCTTTCTTGCTGCTAAATAGCAGCAGTCAGTATTTGTTTCATTACTTTCTTGAGCTGCAAGGGGAAGGAATATAGAAATGATAAAACACCACAGTTCCTACTGTCTTATTTGAGGTTCAGTAGTTTTTCTTAGATAGATGATTTTCTTTTTTTTTCTGTGGAGTTGGCTAATTTTCAGAGTTATGAAATGATTGATTTTAGTTATTCTGCCAGAAATTTCTTTGTTTGTGTGGAAGAATGAGTTCACAGAGGTCCTCACTTCACTGAAAGATGTTGACCTATTACCAATAATTCCTTTAAAAAATTAAAATATAATGGAATAGAATAGCAAGTATTGATGCCTTGCATGTATTAAAGTTAGGTATTGTTTTACGAAAATTTTAATTCAAAATATATATATTAATTACCTTGTAATATAAAATGTACTTTTTACTCTGGGTAAATACAGCTGCAAAGCATTGAGGACTGGGCTGACTTTTTGAGGGGATTGAAATTGCTTCATATTGTGATCCTAAATTTTAAAGTGACTATATTCCCTAAAGTATACCTTAATAAATATTTTATGACCAGAAAAATATAATAAAGACTATTTAACAGTATTAATTTTTATAAACTCAAGTGTGCATCAGAATAATTTAGTGGGCTAGTTAAAATACGTATTTCTGATCTCCCCTTCATACTTTCTGATTCAGTAGATTAAGAGGGTGGTGAAAATTTGTATTTTAAACTCAGGTTCTCATGTAATACTGATGCTGTTGCCCTGGGGACCACAATTACAGAACCACTACACAAGACCAATAGTTTTCCACCCTGCTTGCAAATTAGAATCACCAATGAATGTTTTAAAACATGAAGCTGTCTAGTCACTTCGCCAGACTAATTGGATTCAGATCTCTATAAGTGGGGCATAGCATTTCTGATGTACACAAGGAGTTTAGATCTCTGTGCTACACTGTGACCTTTTTGAGGGCAGGACTGAGTCTTTTGTCTTTTATCCTATATCTGATCTTGTGTTCCATATATGTTGAATGAATTGGCTTAAAATGGCCTTAGCATTTTCTAGCAGTAGAGGACAGATTACTCCTGGAGGAGGCAAAGTTTTAAAGATAAAAGGAACATGTGAAGGGCTGATGCTTCTCCACATGAATAATGCTGGCTCCAGCCTTTCCTATAGCCCAGGTACAAAGAAAGTCTTCAGGGTTGTGTGAGATTTAGGTCTATGAGAAATTAGTCCCCAGTTCAGGAAAGGTAAAGGAAAGTTACCTCCAAACACTGTTGGTGATGTCTTTTCAGCACAGGCACGGAGAAGAGCCCATCTTGGATTTCCTTGCCACAGAACTTCAGAGGAGGATTGATTTTTATTCATGGCCTGTTTTTCATCTTCCTCAGCTCTTCCTACTCCCCAGTTTCCTTCTTTCTTCAGAGAGGAGCACTGGTAACTAGGCAAAGGCTACTGAACTACTGAAATCCAGATCCCAGCTAAGCACATTTTCCCTCTGCTTTTCCTTAGGTCTGCCCTTGTTGCCTCAGTTTGGTCTCAGCTATTTTCTGCAGCTTCTCTTTCCTGCAGGGTGCTCATGACTCATCTCTGTCTCTCAGGTACCTGGTCTTATCCTGTTCCATGGTCAACTATTTGTGGGTTCTTCCTTAGGTGTTATCCTAACAGTGAAGTTACTATGTTAGCCAAGTGCATTGGCTCTTGTTGGTTCCAGTGTATTCTCATGACATAGCTGGGAAAATGAGCACTACAAGGTAAGCCTCCTGCCTGAGCAGTAGATGCATCCCTAGCTTGTGGAGGTTCAGTGCCAGACCACTGCACTAAAGTGAATATTACAATAAGCAAGTCACACAAATTTTTTGGTTTCCCAGTGCATATAAAAGTTTTTTACAATACACTGTAGTCTATTAAGTGCGCAATAGCATTATGTCTAAATAA
>NC_045732.1:44617524-44874576 GCF_009834535.1 Camelus ferus | reverse complement strand
ATATGTATGAAATAGATAAACAACAAGTTCATACTGTATAACACAGGGAACTATATCCAATATCTTGTAGTAACTTATGGTGAAAAAGAGTATGTAAACAAATATATGTGTGTTCAGTATGACTGAAGTATTATGCTGTACATTGGAAATTGATACAACATTGTAAACTGACTATACTTCAATAAAAATTTATTTATACAGAAAAAATTAAAAGAAAAGTTAAGAGAGTAAATGGGTAAAAAAAAGAAGCCAGGCATTAAAATGTACATGATTCATAATTCTACTTCTATAAAGTTTAAAAACAGGCCACAAAAACCCTTATGGTGACATAAGTCAGAATCCTGGTTAACATTCAGGTGTAATGACAAGATAAGATCGTAATATAGGTTTCTGGGTACCAGTAATGTTCTTTATCTTTGTCTCCGTGGTGGTTACATGCACCTGTTGACTTTGTGAAATGTTATCAAATTGTTGTCATTTATGATTTGTACTCTCTTTTCTTTGTATGTTATACTTCAATAAAAGAAAATCTAACAAACATAAATGGAAAAAAAAAACCTATGAAATACAAGCAGAATTGATAGAAACATGCTTCACACTCAAAATCCCTTATAAGTCTAAAATGTCAAAGTCTATGAAAACCAATGTTACTTTTCCTGACTCATTTGCCAGCAAAACATGACCCGCACGGACACGAGGCTGTTTCTTGTCTTTATTTATCCTTTTTGGCATGACTATTTATGTTTTGCTGCAGAAATATTGTCTTATTACATTCTGCAGTGCTATTTCAGACCCTGCAATGGCTCTTCTGTAAAGAACAGTATATAAATTCTGAAACATATGGTCCCCAAGTGTTTCAGATAAGGGATTGTGGACGGGTAGTCTTAAAGGGTTTTAACACAGTTCTGTCAATTGAGGATAGATCTGTGGACAAGAAATGAGAGAAACCATAGAGAGAGTTCATCAGAAATAAACTGAATTTCTAGAGGTTTTTCTCCCAGCAGTTCCAACTATATTGCTTTTCTGCTCTGACCCATTGATATGATGGATTATTAAAATGCTAAAGTGTGTCTTATTATTACACCATCTCCTCCTGACTAGAAAAGCTCCCAGGATGTGGTAGGTTTCCTATATACTGCTGAACTTTATACAGTCAAACCGTATGGATAAAAATTAAACGTCTGTTACTGAATGAACTAGATCCATATTTCTGCGTGCATGAGTATTTGTGGGCTTGTGTGCATGTACTATATTTTCCAGATATTGGAATCGGATTTTCTTGATGAAAACTCAATTAACAACCAAGTTAGGGAGAAAAAGGGTTTTTGTATTTTTCCAGATGTACACCCAGGAGTGGAAATGCTGGATCGTATGGGAGTTCAATTTTTATGTTTTCAAGGAACGTCCATACTGTTTTCCATAGTGGCTGCACCAAATCACATTCATACCAACAATAAATGAGAGGTCCCTTTTCTCCACATCCACTCCAGCACTTATTATTTGTAGACATTTGGGTGACAGCCATTCTGGCCAGTGTGAGGTAATAATTCATTGTGGTTTGGACTTGGGTTTCCCTAATAATTAGTGATGTTGAGCAGCTTTTCACACGCCTGCTGGGATTGCTTTTTTACTTGCCTATCCTGATATTTCATTGTTAGTGTAAAGAAATGATACTGATTTCTGTATGTTTGTTTGTTTGTTTTTGTTTCTATTTTTACATTTTTATTGAGTTATATATAGTTATTTTACAGTGCTGTGTCAATTTCCAGTGTAGAGCACAATTCTTCAGTTATACATGAGCATACATATATTCATTGTCACATTCTTTTTCGCTGTGAGCTACCACAAGATCTTGTATATATTTCCCTGTTGCTATAAAGTATAATCTCGTTGATCTATTCTACATATGCCTGTCAGTATCTACAAGTTTCAAACTCCCAGTCTGTCCCTTCCCACCCTCCTCCCCCCTGGCAACCACAAGTTTGTATTCTACGTCTATGAGTCTGTTTCTGTTTTGTATTTATGTTCTTTTTTTTTTTTTTTTTTTTTTTTTAAGATTCCACATACGAGCGACCTCATATGGTATTTTTCTTTCTCCTTCTGGCTTACTTCACTTAGAATGACATTCTCCAGGGACATCTGTGTTGCTGCAAATGGCAGTTTGTTGTCGTTTTTATGGCTGAATAGTATTCTATTGTATAAATACACCACATCTTCTTTATCCGGTCATCTGTCGATGGACATTTAGGCTGTTTCCATGTCTTGGCTATTGTAAATACTGCTGCTATGAACACTGGGGTGCAGGTATCCTTTTGAAGTAGGGTTCCTTCTGGATATATGCCCAGTAGTGGGATTGCTGGGTCATATGGTAAGTCTATTCCCAGTCTTTTAAGGAATCACCGTACTGTTTTGCACAGTGTTGCATGCCCACTATCTGAAACAGAACTACAGATATGATAAATAATTTCAAGTCATTTAGACATCAGTATTTTAGTTGGAGTTTTGACTCTACATCTAGAGCCACAAGAGACTGTTACTCTATAAATGATACAGAGCACAATCAATATAGCAAACAACAACAACAAAGTCATAAGGTGAGATTTAAGCCACAAATTTCCAGAGCTGAACCATTTACACACAATTTCACCTAGATGAGGAAGGGGATTCTTCAATGCAGAAATTGGATTTTGGTGATACTGGTTTTAGTTAGTCTAATCCAGGTGTTAGAAAGAGGTTTGAAGTCCAGTCAGGTGGAGGGGCATTTTTAAAATGTGAGTGTGAATCCATGAATTTATGTCTTTCAGTTTGACTGTGCATGGATTAGTTAATAATACCTGAGAAGCTCATTTCCATCATAGCTGCGAGGAATCTTTTATTTGGTGTCCTTACAAATAAAATCTCTAGATTGTAATCCGTGATGCTTAAGGTTTTCATCTCCTTGAAGTTCACTGTAAAAGGACTTTGCTACCAATTTTGAAAATGTGCCTCAAGAAGACCCTGACAATAGTGTAATATATTTCCCTTGAACCATCATGGGTGAAATTTTCCAAAAATATAGTTTTCCCCATACAAACATTTTGTTGGGTGTCCTATGAGTTAAGGAATAGACATGCTGGAGTAACCACAATTATGCTCCAACAGATAGTATAGAATTCTCTTTTTAAAAGCAGGTCCAATCTATATTTGTGTGGTGAGGTCAAAATTACCCCTTATGTTTCCCTATCTGTTTCCCTCCTTTAGTGGCGATTTCTTGAGCCTTTAAAAGGAAGTCTTGCAAAGGTTTAGCAGGGTGTATGGAGAGCAGTGGATATTCTTGAGACTGGACAGGATGAGTATTGAAACCTGCCAGTTTGGTTGCAGCGTCAGCAAGCTGATTTCCTTTAGCGCACATGGTGTCAGATTTGGAATGCCCTGGTCTTTTAGTAATTGCAGACTGTTTTCACAGTTGTATAATAGTAACTCTGCAACCTGTTTTTCATGTTATTAATAGGCTGTCTTGAAGAGGTTGAAAACCTCATTGTTTCCACAGCATTCCAAAGTTGTGCACCACTTGAAAAGGATAGTGATTGTCAGTATAAGTATTTATTACCTGTGTGTAAGCTAGTTGACAAGCTCAGGTTAAGGCAATTAATTTGGCTTGATGTGCTGACACTGTTTCTGGTAAATAAGAGCTTCCATTTAAGTCCACAGTGGGCACTATTGCATACCCAGCTTGGCAATTTCCCTGCTCATCCTTTACTTAGGACCCATCTGTAATTAAATTAGACCAACCTTACCAGTAGGAGCTTCCTGGAAATCATTCTTGGGCCCAAGAAGATAATCAGTAAATAATTTGCAGTCATGATTGTTTTCTTCCTGTGGTGCTGGAAGCTAAGTTCCAGGGTTAAGATTATTGAATTGAACCAAGGTAGTATGAAGTGCAGAAAGCGACAATACTTCATAAAAAGTTAGTCAACTTACAGAATAGTGGTGAGTGTGGTGAGAGTTTAGAAGAGACTCAACTGAATGTGGGACATAAACAGTTAAAGGAGACCGCATTACTTTTTCTTCAGCGGCCTTCTATGAGAGAGCCATTGCTGAAATAAACCCCATATAAGGTGAGGTCTTTTTGCTACTGACTCTAATTTAGTTTTGGAGCATAAAGACAAGGCATCTACCAGCATTTCTGTAAAAGCATCAGCGTAAGACAGTAACTGTCTACAAATGACAAAAGACTTAAAAGCATGGTTAATGACCTGATTACAATGCAATTGCCGAGGAAAGTTGGCTATTTCTACGACATACAATATTTTCAGGTAATAACATACCAGGACATACCAAATTTTAGGAGTTCCTTGTAACTTCTAGAACATTTATATTAAAAAAATACTTCCCCGTACAATTTAACCTAAGAAGATTTATCGTTACTCATTTGGTCATGTTTCCCATGGAATTTAACATACCAAGTAATCTTAATTAATTCAACCTCGCTCTTTTGAGATGCTCAGGGGCCCTCTGAAGCATTCCAAAGTTAGCTAGGGGCCAAAAGAACATCCTTTAGGACTTGATTTGAGCAAGTTTGTCAAAGATATCAGAAGGTTTTAAACACTTGGTCAAGTAGAACCATAAGTCACTGTGAAACAATACTTACTCATTTAATCAAAGTGACAGTGAAAGATTTCAAGGGCAAGTATAGAAAGTTACAACGGGTTACTTAAGTGCTAAAGAAACTTTTCAATCTGTTACCAAAAGTTTACCAATATTTCAGGAAAACTTCGAACCCTTAACAAAGAAGAAACCAAAGTCTAGCTTTGGGCCATTTGACCTTCAGTATTAAAATCCAATCATTTAATTATACTCAATCCAATCTTTGTCAGCTTTCCCTATTCATAGAACTGTTTTCTCAGGTTTTCCTTCTAAAAAGTAATTCTTAGAAAGATATGCCCCTTCATAGTTCAAAATTCCAGTCAAGTACAAAAAAAATATTTATTAATAGTTTCAAACATATTTAATCTCTTTGTAATAAGAGGTCAAAAGAGTAAACATAGACTTCTTTAGCAAGTAAGGTTTCAATATTTTGTCTTATTGAAATGATCTAGACAGTCAATGAATTTCCATCATTTAAATTAATTTAGCAGAACTCTAACATTTCAAGTTACCAGAAATATGGAAAAATTGTGTTTAGGTAGACATACTCAAGAACATAATTATTCTTAAAGAGCCCACCTCAAAATGGTTACCCCATTTAGCTCTACTTCATTACGTACGAAAATATCACCATACTAAGTTAATTTTCTTGTTCACAACTTTTATATCAGAGAGAACATGACCTTATCGACTTTCAAGAAACCTAGGTACACTAAAAGTACTATACTTAATGCTGGTGCCTCTAAAGACATCTCTATTTAATTAAACCATCAACTTAAACTTGTATTCACGCATTAAAAATTAGTCCTAGATCACGTGACCCTTAAAAAAAAAACCAAGAATCTTTTAAGTTACATTTAGAAATATCTGATTTATAATGGCTTACATTTAAGTCTGTTAAATAGAGCTGTTTAAGAAATTAATTTTGATATTATCATCTGGCCTTAGAGACATATCATATTTATAACGTACACACAGACATACATAGATACAGAGAGAAATCTCATAGTTTCCTGGCTTGAGTGTAAAAAAGGCCTCTTTCCTCCTCTTATTTCTCATTCAGTTTTAGGCTTTACTTGACTAGGCCAAGTTATTTACTGTGGTCTCAGGCCATGTGGGCTCTGTTTACATTTTAAGCATATGTTAAGGGTTATAACTTCAAGATTCCTCCCAGGAATACTTTTGTTCTCTCAGGGTCAGGATTTTGAAAAGATGTTTTCTCAAGCCGGCTTGCTCTACAGTTTTGAAATGGTAAGAGAGCTCCATCCTGGCCATTTACATGCTAAGACAAGTTCTTGCAAGTATTGGCTTCGTTTTTATTGTACATGAAGCCAGCCACGTTCCAGTGGGTGGCTGTCCATCAGGGAGCAGTGCAGCCTTTGAGGATGGGTTTCCCATTATTAATTTGGCCGCCTGATTCACATATGATCTGCATAACTTTCTGAGGGCAGAGTGATGGAGCACATGTGTGCTGCTTTGAGTCTAGCTCCCCAAGGAATTACCCTTGAGTTGGTTCCGCTGTCTTTCGTGTTGTGGTTTCTCCCTCCCACAATCTAAAACTGCCACGGATGCTCAGAGCACTAGATGGTATCAGCCTGGTTGTGCATCCCCAGCCTGCAGAATTTACTCACTGATTGTAGTGGGATCCCATGTGGGAGCACTGCACGTCACAAAGATTAATCCTGAGACACTTCTGCTAGGTTGTCAGTCACCTGAGAATGCCTTATGGCTGGAAGGAGCAAGTGTCCCTTATTTCCAGAGCTGAGCAGGCTCAGTCTCTCCCTTCACTAGCAAACAGTTTGTTCAGATCATATATACATAATCATTCCAGGTTAAGCCACATTTTTTAAAAAGTCTAGTCAACCCAGTTCACTCCAAAGTTCCACTTAAGTCCCTGCCTAGGAACTAACCCCCTCCCCCAACCAGGTCGTCACCTAGGAAATGTACTGGTCCCCCCTTAAGACTCCAAGTCCCGAGAAAAACAGCTCGAGTAAAACTCAGGATATCATTTTAATGCAATGATGTCTGGCTATCAAGAGAACTCACCTGAGGAATGCCGAGAAGCTGGTGGGGCTCATAGTGCCTGAGTTGGTACCAAGGGCCAGTGCATGGTAGACTCCAGGTGTCCTCTGCTGGATGTGTCTGATATACAGCTGACCACGCCAAGTAAATGTGGATGACAATTCAATTAACAATCAAGTGAAGAAGACAGGGACTTTTATTTGAGCCTAAGTGATGATTATAACTTGGGAGACAGACTCTCAGAAAGCTCTGAGGACTGTTCCACCTGTTAGAAGTCGAAGGCAAAATGAAATACATTTTCAAGACAAATGATCATATATCAAAATGACCTACTGATATTTTACAGAAAGTTCGCCAAAGATACATAGTCCATAACCATACGAAACAAGCAGCCACTCACCATGACTCCCTACAGACTTGAGAAAGAATACTATCCTTTTTAGAAGTCACATCAGAATGCACACTACACATTAAGGAGAGGGAGGAGGCCCATATGAACATAGAAAGACAATTTGATGTTTAAAGTTTTTTTTTTTTTGGTCCTGCCTTAAAATATAAATTTTGTTTCATCAATTTAGGCTATCTTCATTAAATAAATTTCGAAGATTTTTATCTTTGTTTCTAGATTCTAAAGCAACTTAAAAAGGCTTGTGATTTCTAAAAAGAACTGGATGAGTGAATTCATCTCTTCTTATACTTGCCTCGGTAAATCTGGTTCACAAACCTAGTTGGAATAAAACCCCACCATTTCCTGATAGAGCTGTGACTCCTCAAGCATGTGCATCCTAGGACAGGCAGAGAAGTATCTGACCGAGCAAGAACATGGATGCTGACATCAGACAGACTTGGGAGAGTGTCCACGATCCACCGCTTACTTAGTGCAGGACTTTCAGCAGGTCACTTAATCTCTTTTAGTCTGCTTCTTCATTCACAAAGTGGGTACGTAGTCCCCTCTCTTTCATTGTTTCCCCAAGATTTAGTGGAGGGCACGAGACTAAATTTCACGTTACTATCCAGCTAATTAGTGTGCCAACCTGTTGTGATCATGAGTGATACAAGCATGCTAGCTAACAAATACTTGAAATTGATATCAATAAGCAACAGATAATAACTGTATTAAGAACTGTACGTATTTGAGGGTATTTATTTAATCTCCTCAAAGTCATGGTTCCAATTTCCATGTAGTCTTCTGTGTAAAATTTCTATATACTATTTGTACATAACAAACATCTGCTATTATTTTTCTGACATCATATATATGTCTGTGTGTGTGTATATATATATATATATATATATGCATGATTTGAAATGTTAAATAGGAATACTAGCATTGAATGAAAACAGAAATCATTTGATTCTCAATCCATCCACTCCCCAACCCTGCAACCTGTCACCCTCTGCACCGCATGCGAACACATACACACACACACACGCGCGCGCGCGCGCACGCGCGCACACAGACACAGACACACACACACACACAGACATAAACCCCTCCTGCTGGCTCCCTGAGACATACTTTCAAATTTTATCTGCTTCCCTCGGTACTCCCCATGATATGTGAAAATCAGAGGCTTACATTATTTGTGGCATATTTTTTTTAAATGGTCATAAATAAGGTGTCTGATTTCAAGTCCAACATGTGAAGAACAGAGGAAACCCCAACCCTTCTAAAAATACAAATGCTGGAAAAAACTGAATCAACCTATTTTTGGACTCATCAGAGAAGTGAGTGAGGTTGCAAGACAAACCATCATGTAAAATCTCGAGAGAGCATTCGACCCAGAGTCTCAACACTGAGATCTACTTTCCGAGGATCAGAGTCCTCTCCAGTCATAAATCGATAACACTTAATTGATAAATGAGATTAGTTGCATGAGGCTGAATGTGACTAGCAGGAATGTGAGGCTCTGCTTTCCCTACCAACCCCTATCTGCTGCAGTCTTAGGGGGCATCCACATGTTTGTGGTCTTTGGTCCCGGAAAAAGGTTCTCATGCTGAAGATATGGGAAATATGCCCCCGTTTTTGAGGCTGGAAGAGAGAACGGGTAATCATTGTTAAAATACCCCCAGAGCCTTTCCCATGACAAGGTCTACTCTCCATGGAAAAAATTTGCTAGAGCCTGATCGTAGGTGCAGGAAGGGTATTCCTTTCACCCTAGTGCCCTCCAGCTTTCCTGTCTCAGCTAAGGGAAACAATATAGTCAGTAGGGGTCAAGGCTTCCAAGAAATGATTTGGGAATACTGTGTGGAACCAGGGAAAGGATAGGGGGCATGGGGAGAGGGTAACGCCACTGGAGAAACACTTGTGAAGGTTGCAGCCCAAGGAAAGTCCCTCTAATACACAGATATTTCAATCATGAAGCTAAGAATTCTCTCCCTCCTCCACCCCTTGCCACAACATTAATGGAGTTGCAGAGAAGTAAAAGTGGTTTACAGCCGAAACCAATGCATAAACACCATTTCTCTCTGAGCAGGAGAGCTTTGGGAAGTCCAAGTTCAAGAGTGGGAACCAAAGTAAGGACACTAGAGGAAATGGAAGCCTCTGACATTTTTACTGCAGCAAACAGAAAACCCAGCCCAGCCCCTGGACAGATTAACATAAATATTAACACCTAAATTCCTATTTACAGCAGGTCCTAATACCCAAAATAAATTGTCTGGCTTTCAACCAAAGCATTACAAAGTATGCCAAAAAATCAAGAGAATTAAGAGACAAAGCAAGTGTTAGAATCAATCTCTGATACGATGATACACATGTTGGAATTGTCCAACGGGGGATTTAAAATAACTGTGATTAATATATTAAGGGCTCTAATGGAAAAAATAAACAACATGCAAAAGCAGATGGATAATGTAAACAGAGATATGGAAATTCTAAGAACGACTTGAAAAGAAATACTAGGAAATAAAATTACAGTAACAGAAATGAGGGGCTCATCAGTAGACTCAGCATCATCAAAGAAGGAATCCCTTAGCTTGAAAATAGGTCAAAGGGCAATGAAACTTTTGAAATGGAAATGCAAAGAGGAGAAAAACAGAAAAAGAAAAAAAAAAAAAAAGAAACTGAACACACTGCCATGTGATATTGGAAAAACTTCAACGTATTATTTCAAATTAAAAAAGAGAATGAAGGTAGAGATAATAGAGAAGGAATCTTGGAAGCAATAAGGGCTGAGAACAGCAAAAATAAATGACAGACACCAAGCCACAGATTGAGGGATCTCAGTGAATACCAGGCAGTAAATATACTAAACACACACACACACACACACACACTCCTAGACATGTTATATTCAAACTGCGTAAAGCTAAAGACTAAGAAAAATGTTGAAAGTATGAGCTAAAGGAAAACCTCACTTCACCTATAGAGGAATCCGGATAAGAACGACAGCCAACTTCTCATCAGAAATTGTGCAAAGGAGAAAACTAGAGTGAATTATTTCAAGTGTTGATCGAAACGGAAAACCACCTACCTAGCATTCTGTTTCCAGCAAAATCATCATTCAAAAGTGAACGAGAAATAAAGACTTCTCAGACAGAAGGTATTGAGCAAATTAATCTCCAGGAAACCTGCTTTGTAAGAAATGTTAAGAAACGTTCTTCAGGCAGAAGGGAAATAATATCAGTCAGTAACTTGGATCTATCTAAAGAAAAGAAGAGAGTCAGGGAAGTAAAACAGAGGTGTGGTAAGTTGAGAACTTTTATGTTTCTTATTCTCGTGTCATCTAAAATTCCTTCCCCACCCCCACCCCCAAATATGATTGTAACAATGTACTGGGTGATTATAGCATATGCGTGAGTGAAATGATGGACAAATTTTTCCAAGTGATAGGAGGGATGAATTGGGAATACTCTGTTATAAGCTACCTGAACTACACATGAAGCTGTATGGTGTTATTTGAAGGTGGACTTCGATTAGCAAGAGTGCCTACTGTAACATTAGGGTACCCACAAAAACAAGTTAAAAAGCAGTATAAGCAATATGCTAAGAGAGGGGATAAGAGGATCGTGTAAAAAGCACAGTTAAATCCACCGAGGGCAGAAAAAGAAGGGCCAAAAGGGAACAAAGGATAAACGCCATGAACAGAAAACAGCTGCAATTAGAGTTGAGAGTAATGCAGTTATATCAAAACCACTTTAAATGAGAACGGTCTCAGCACACCCATTATAGACAGACCAATTTTCAGAGTGGACAAAGGAATAACCCGACTATGTGTAACCTACAAGAACCCCACGTTCAGTATAAAGACTCAGATAATTTAAAAGTACAGAGTTGGAGGAAAGCTTAGCAGGCTAACACTCATGCAAAGAAAGATGCAGGAGCTGTATCAATTAGCTTAATTTGGACAAAGCAGACATGAGAACCAGGAAAATCGCCAGGGATAGAGAAGGGTATTACACAATAATTAAGGGGTCAATTCTCCAAGAGGCCAGAACGATCCTAAATATGTAAGCTCCTAACAGCACAACATCAAAACCTATCAGGCAAAATCTGATAGAAGTTCAAAGAGAAATACATAAATCTTTGGTTGTAGTGGGAGATTCCAATGCCCCTCTTTCAGTAATTGGTCGATCAAGCAGGCAGACAATCAGAAAAGATATCAGTAATTGAAAAGCATTATCCTTTAACTTGATCTACTTGACTTCGATAGAATACTCCATCCAATAACAGCAGGACCCACAGCCTCTCAAACTGACAGGGAACATTCACAAAGATGGACCATATTTGGGGACAGAAAACACACCTTTACAAATATTAAGGAACCAGAGTCATTAAAACTGTGTTCTCACACCGCAATCATATTAAGGTGGAAATCAACAACAGAGGAATAGATGGGTAATCCACACATGGTTGGAAATTAAACAAAACCTTTCATTCAACACATGGATGAAATCAGAAGGCCCCAGAGAAACTTAAAGACATTTTGAACTAAATGACAATGAAAACAAAACTTATCAAAGGGTTTTGATGGAGCGATAGCATTGCGAGAGGGAAATGAAACATACAGCATAAACTCATGTATTGGAGAAAAAAGATCTAAAATCAATAACTTGAACCTTCACCTTAGGAAAGTAGGACTGGAGGCCAATTTAAACCTAAAGTAAGTTGAAGAAAATAAATCATAACATTTAGAGCAGAATTAATGAAATTGAAAGCAGGAAAATCACAGCAAGATGTAATGACGCCAAAAGCTGGTTCTTTGAAAGGCACAGTGAAAAAGGTAAACCTCTAGCTCCCGAAGAAAAGAGAGAGCAAAGATGCAAGTTACCAACATCTGAACTGAAAGAAAGGCTATCACTACTGATCTCATGGGCACTAAAATGGTAATCAAGGCATACCATTAACAACTCTATGCCTGCAAATTTGGTACAGTAGACCAAATGGCCAGATTCTCTGAAAGACACCGACTACCAACACACTTAGAGAAAGATAGATAACCTGAATAGTTCTGTATGTATTAGCCGGGCCCGTACTTTTTCCCTAATGAACTCTAAACAAACACTTAGGGAAGAAGTGTTGCCAAGAGTTCACCAATGCTTCCACATAACAGAAGCAGAAGAACGCTTCTTAATGCATTCTTTGAGATCTGCATTCCCCTAAGAGCAAGACAGACAAAACATTGCAAGTAAGGAAAACTACACACCAGTATCTCTCACAAACATTGACACAAAATTCCTCAGCAAAATATTAGCTAATTGAATCCAACCATGTATAAAAATCAGTATATACCATAACCAAATGCGATATCTTTCAGGCATACAAGACCCCTTCAACACTTGAAAATTAGTCGGTGTAGTTCACCACATCAACAGGCTAAAGCAGAAAAGTCATAAATCATACCAACTGGTGCAGAATGCTTTTGATAGCATTCAACAGCATCCACCTTAAAAACTCTCAGTAAACTTAGCAAGACAGGGGAACTTTCTCAGCCTGGCAAAAAAGATCCATGAAAACTTGCATGTGACTTAATACTTAAGGGTGAGAGACTGGGCGCTTTCCCCCAAGACATGTCTGCTGTCATCGCTCCTGTTCAACACGCAATGGAATCCCAGCTTGTTTGATAAGAAAAGAAAAAGAAACGAAAAGGGGAGAGATTGGAAATATTGTAATAAAAGGATCTCTTTTTCCTGCAAAAGACACGCTTATCTGGGTAGAAAACTTTTTAAAAATCACAAAAATAGTGTTGAATTAACAAGAGAGTCTAGCAGGGCCACAGGATACAAGGTCAACCCACACACAAAGACTGGTTACCCATACATGAGCAGTAATCCAATCAGAATTTGATTTTTTAAAACGGTCTTTTACAGTAGCAATCTACATATGACGCATTTAGTTATAAATGTAAGGACTATGCCAAGGAATTGTTTGTGGGAAACCACAAGAAGTGATGAAAGAAATAAAAGAAGATCTAACTGAAAGGAGAGAGATTTCATATACATGGACTGGAAGACTCATAACTGTTAAGATTTCAGTTCGTCCCAGATTTATCTATAGACACGAGAAAATACCATTCAAAATGGCAGCAAGCTCTTTGCAGATACTGACATACTGACTCTAAAATCTATATTGAAAACCAAAGACTCTATCATAAACAAAACAATTCTGAGAAAGAAAAGCAAAGTTGTAGGACTCATCCGATTTCAAGGCTTACAATAGAGCTGTAATAATCAAGACAGTGATTAAAGGAGAGATGCAGCGTTCAGTGCAACGGAATAGCAGGCCCTCTCACAGACCTGCACCAAAATTACTCAGTTTTACTTGACAAAGGCACAAGCACAATTTGATGAAGAAAAACAGTCTTTTCCGTAAATAGTGATGAAACAGTTCAGAGTATAAAGTCAAAAAAATTTAACCTATACCCAGACCTTATACTTTTATAAATACTGACTCTAACTGGACCAAAGTCCTAGATGTAAAATATAAAGCTTCTAGAAGAAAACACAGGAGAAAATCAACATGACTTTGTGATTTTGATGAGTTTCCAGGCAGGACACCAGAAGAAGAATCTACGTCGGAAAAAAAGATTAGTTGGACTATATTAAAACTAAAACTTGTACCTTGCAAAAGAGATTGTTGAGAAATGAAAGACAAGGCAGAGACTGAAAGAACACTTTTGCAAAACTCATGTCTGATAATGGGGTTGCATCCAAATATTCCAACAACTGATAAAATTCAACAGTTAATCAGTAACTCAATAATAATTGGGTGAAAGGTCCGAGCAGACATTTCAACTAAGATATACTAGTAACAAACGAGCATATGAAAGGATGTTCAATATCATTTGGCATTTGGGAAATGCAAGTTAAAGTCATAATGAGGTAACACAACACATTATTACACAGGTTAGTATCTGAAACCCTGACAAAACCAACTGCTGGTGAGCATGCAGAGCAACACAGTCATTCATTTAACACTGGAATTCGAAACTGCGCACCAACTTCAGAGGATAGTTTGACAGGTTCTTACCAACCTTGCCCAGAGTCTTACAGTGATACCACCCAGTAATTGTGCCGTTAAGTATTTGCCGAACTGAGTTTAAAATGTATATCCTGTCAAATAAAACACGAATCCCAAATTGGCAAGGAGAAACTTTATTCAATCGAGTATTGTGAGGTAAAGGGAGGGGAGAACGGGCTACTATAACAGGGAGAACACTAGAACCTTAAGATCAGCAAACACCTCAAGAGCTAGGCAAAAAAGGCACTTTTTTTTTATTGGAGTATAGTTGGTTTACAATGCGTTAATTTCTGGTGTACAGCATAGTGATTCAGTTTTATATATATATATGTGTGTGTGTGTGTATATATGTGTGTGTGTGTGTATATATATATTTTCCTTTTCAGATTCTTTTCCGTTATAGGTTTTTACAAGATATTGAATATAGCTCCCTGTGCCATACAGTAGGACTCTGCTGTTTATCTATTTTATATATAGTAGTTAGTATCTGCAAATCTTGAACTCCCAGTTGATCCCTTCCCACCCCCTTTCCCACCTGGAAACCATAGTTACTTTTCTATGTCTGTGTCTTTCTCTGTTTTCTAAACAAGTTTGTTTGTGTCATTTTTAAGATTCCACATACAAGCGATGTGATATGATATTTTCTTTCTCTTTCTGGCTCACTTCCCTTAGTATGCTGATCTCCAGGTCCTTTCGTGTTGCTACAAATGGCATTATTTTATTCTTTTTAATGGCTGAGTAGTATTCCATTGTGTGGAATACTTATTTACCAGTCGTCTGTTGATGGATATTTTGGTTGCTTCCATGTGTTGACTATTGTAAATAGGCACTTTCTTTTATATGGAGGATTAAAGGAACCCGTGTTGGGGGAGTGGAATGAAAGGGTGATGTGAACAGCCGATGACTCAAAGAATGTTTAACTCCTCAGGCGGGGGGGTTCTATGATGCCTCAGGCTGAGGGTGGGTCAAACTAGAAACCTAGAGGAAGGAGAGGACCTTAAGCAGAGTCTGACTAACAAGTATTTCACTCCTGTTGTTCCATGGACACAAGCAGCTCTGCTGATTATGTATGATCTGAGGAAGAGGAATTTGGAGGGATTGTGTCTGATGCTGTCACAGGTAAGCAAGGAGGGGCGCTCCTGAGTCTTATTTGAGTCACATAGAAAAGAAGGTTTCTTGCAATAAGCAGTTTCTTGAAATAAAAATTGGGGGGGAAAGCTCTTGACCTTCAGTGTCAACTTTGGAAATAAAAGAAGGAAAGAACATGTTAAAGTGATTAAATGACAAACTACATCGTTAGAGAAAATACTTTCAAACCACTTATCTTACAAAGTATTAGTAGTGGAATATATAAAAAAACTCTAAACTCAACAATAGCAATAACATCAAAAGAATAGAATACTTAGGGATAAACTCCACCAAGGAGATGAAAGTTTTATACACTGAAATCCACCCCAAAAAATGCTGAATGAAATTTAAAAAGACATAAATAACTGGCAAGACACGCCGTATTCATGGATTGGAAAATCTTAATCGTGTTAAGATGTCAATAGTACTCAAAGCATTCGATAGGTTTGATACATGACTTTGAACATCCCAATGTTATTTTTGCAGATATAGAAAAATCCACTGTAAGATTCACATGGACTTTAAAGGTACCCCAAATGCCCAACATAGCCTTGAAAAGGATGAACAAAGCTGGAGGCTTCACACTTCTTGATTTCAAAGGTTACTACAAAAGTACATTACTCAAAACAGTGTGGTTCTGGCATAAAGACAGACATGTAGACCAACGGAGTAGAAAAGAGAGTCAGAAATAACCCCTCATGTATATCGTCAGTTCATTTTTAACAAAGGTGCCAAGGTTATGCAATGCAGAAAGCACAGAATCATGATGGCTACCAGGGACTGGGGGAGGGGGAAACAGGAAATTATTGATCAACAAGGAGAAAGTTTCATCCATGTAAGATGAATAAGCTGCAGAGATTGCTCCACAACATTGGACCTGAAGCCAACAATAATGTACATTTAAAGAAGGAGGATAGCGCTCATGTTACGTTTTCTTGTCACGATAGAATTCTAAAAACACGGTTGCGCTTCTCTAAGCAGTCTCACCTGTACTGGCAATAAGTGCTGAATAAGCATTTCCTCAGAACCGACCACGTGCTAGGCACTGTGAATTTCATAACTTTCAAAATCAGCTCTTCTCAAGGAGCTCAGCGAGATGGAGGAGACAGTTGAGTAAGGAGATTATTCCAAAGGAACACGAGAAGAACTGAGTTTGAGCTCTAATCCAGCCAGTCCACCAGGAGACTAGAGAAGGCTTCCTGAGCAGACGGCAGCTGAACTGTATGGAAAGATAAACGGAAGTTAGTACAGTGAAGACCACCTCAGGTGTAGGGAAGAACATTTAACGTACCCAGAAATGAGAGAACGTATGATGCTTTCCGATAACTGGGATGTTCCTCATGATTCACGGAACAGAAGGCGTAAGGTTTGGGGTGAGGTGTAGGGGTTGGAGACAGAAAGGGCTGAATCTGTAGGAAGGGAATGTATCGTAAAAGACTTCAAATTCCACACAAAGGAGTTTGGGCCACCCTGACAGCAACGGGAATCGTGGCCTACTAGGGAGCAAAGGAGTGTTTGCTCCAGTTCTGTGATGGCAAAAATTTATTTAGTATTCATTTAGTCCATTTTCAGATGTTCCCATAATGTGAATTTGGGTGGTCGTGGGATGAGGGAATTTGGTGGTTGTGGAATGAGGAACTTTGTCCTACTTGAACATCTACTACGTGCCACACGTTATATCAGGAGTTTTTCACGTACAGGACCCTTTCTAATCTTCCCAATGTTGGTAGGTGTTGTTCTTCCCATTTTACAGATCATGAATCTGACGCTCAGAGAAGTCAGCAGACGTGTCCACGTTTTCAGAGGAGGTAGGTGAAAGATGTGTGATGGAGGCCATGCTGCCCCCAATTAAGAGACAATCAAAATGGCTTGGATTTCATAACAAATATACAAGTCAGCACGTTAGAATTTTACAGTTGATTGGGTTACCCAGAACTTAACAGACCTGTATATGACACTTGAGTTTTGCCTCCATTTTTCTGTACTTGAACATTGAATAACAATGACTATTTATAGGCTTTTCTTCATCATGAATAGTGTTAGTTAAGTACTGCTTTTCTTCTGCATTTGTCCAGTTCCACCCACACCAAAATACTTCTACAAACTCCTAATTGCCTAACCCACAAAACTTGGGTTTTGACTAGGACCTATTCCATGACACAATCAAAGCATTTTTTCCAGTATGGATTTTCTGATGTCAAACAAGATGAGATTGCCAGTAGAAGGCCCTTGCACACTCACTGCATTCACAGGGGTTTCTCCACGGTGAATTCGATGATGGGGAATAAGATAAGATCTCCTCACAAAGGCTTTCCCACATGTTGCATTCATAGGACCTTTCCCAGTGATGCAAATGCTACTGGTCATTAAGAGCAGAACTCCACCTGCAATTTGTTCCACCTGAGCTACACAAATAGGTCTTCTCACCACTGTGAATTCTCTGATGTCCAAAAAAATGCACGACCTCCAACCAAAAGCTTTTCCACATTCATGACACCCATCTGGTATTTCTCCACCATGACTTTTTTGATGCTGAAAAGTTGTGAACTCCAAATAAACGCTGTTCCACAGCTATCACACTTAATAAGGCTTCCCGCACTATGAATTTTCTGATGCCCAATAGGAGATGAGCTCTGACTGAAGCCTAGCCCACATTCGTTACATTTATGAGCTTTTCCCCCTAGGATGAATGGTGAGCTAGCCAAGACACAGGATTCTGCCCCTGCCATCACCTCTTGACACACACACACACACACACACACACACACACACACACACACACACACACACAAATAGGTATGTTGCTTTAACATTTCCCATATACTAGCATATATTTTAAAGTGGGCAGGGAAGGAATAGTCCAGTTAGTAAATCAGGAAACAGAGACTAAGACAAGATAAATGCTATGTACTCACATTGCCTAGTGTTGACAAATCTCGGAATAGATTCCATATCTGAGAACTGTTGTTTTTTCACAACAGACAGACAAAATTTGTATTCAGACTTGAATAAAATTTCCTACTATATCTATATACTTTGAAAACTACATCCGAAATTTGAAACTTGTGAGGGAAGTTTAAAGAGAGACAGAGAGAGAGAGGACAATAAAGCGGGAGTATTTGTTTTTCGCAGTGCAGCAAGAATAAGGAAGCAAAGTCGAATCCTCCTCAGCCTTGCGAACGCATTCCAGGCTGTTAGACAGGAGGGAGTGAGTACTGTGGCTGAAGGAAATGGTGGAGCCTGGGCACAGTGTCCTGTATGGTTTAGACAATCGAATTTTCCTGGGTAGAGTTACAGCTTTATAGTCTTGGTTTGCAAGGAAGCTTTCGACAAACATCTCACCATGCACCATGTACTCCTTCTTAGACATCCCAAACTGTGCTCATTTAAGGTAACCCAGATGCCGCTACCATCATGTCACTGAGTCTCCAGAGTCTGACTGTACTAGGAAGAAGAAGGAAATAACCATTGGAATCACGAGTGTGTACTACTCTGGGTCACAGCAGGAAACAGAGGACACTCAGATTGTGTAATCTGAGGAGAGTCCAGTAGAGGAACTAATGCCAAAGGTGAGGCAGGGGTATAGGGATGACAACAAAGATAGCATAGCGCCTGACTGGAAGCTGAAGGGTCACTCAGCAATTCTGGGCCTGAAGGGATGAGGCAAAAGAACTTTTTGTATCTCCTGAGATCGAAAGGGCTGTGTGTAGAGGACCACGGTACAGAAGCTGAGACCTTGATTTGAGGGATGTAGGCAGTCAGTGATGGGCCCGCAAGAGGGAGCAGACAGGCAGAACATCACAGCATCACTCTCCTACCCTCTGATCTCCCGCCAGGGTTGCACATTGAACAAGCTCAATCACAAGCCGGAGGACAAAGTCCCCTCCCCTCTCCTGCGGGGCCCAGAGCAGGGCGGGAGGGGCGGGTGGATCTTGGGTGGGAGGTAAATATGAAACTCAAACCCCAGAGGATGTTCCGTTAGTTTGGATACATTTACCTAGTTTATTCAGGGCAGGGATTGCACTATACGACCCAGTGACTTAACCTTTTTGATCAATAATCTGTGAATCTTTGACAACATTTAAAACAAGACTCTCAGAGGAGGCTAAAATACAAACAGTGAAGTTAACGTGAACGGAGATTGGAAGGGGGAAAACATTCCATTTTTTATAGTGAAACAAAATGAAATTTTAAGAGAAATCTAACAAGAAAAACAGAGCTATATGAAGAAAACCATAAAGTCTTTTTGAAAGACAGAAGACTAAATCCAAGCTACTAGAAAGATAAACCATATTCTTTGATGGGAAGATTTAACCAATATCACAAAGGATCAAGCCTCCCTGAATTGAAATGTAACTAATTCAATAGTAACCAGAATACACACGATGTATTACGTTGGACTGTTACAAAATAATCCAAAGTTTATTTGTAAAAGTAAATGACTAAGAATAGGCAGGGATATTATGAAAAAGAACAACAGTGAGAGGCCTGGCCTTAGTGGATATCATTATACAATAATTCTCATAAATGTGTGTGTGTGTGTGTGTGTGTGTGTGTGTGTGTGTGTGTGTATGTGTGTGTGTGTATATATATATCTATATCTATATATGTATGTATATGTATGTCATAACAATATAAAATAAAGGTGATACTTCAATTCATGGTATAAATGACTATTCATAAAACTGAACTTCCATCTTATAGCATGTACAACACAGTACATCAAATACTTCAGGTGAACTAAAGTGTTAAGTATAGGAAATAAACAGAGTGAATGTTGCAAGAGGATCTAGAAAGTTATATGCACAATACAGGAGCCAGAGAAATCTACACTGGAATCTCTGCGGTTTAAAAAAATTAAAGACTGACACTTTTGCCTACACACAATTTTAAAATTTTGAATGACAAAGGATATCATCAATATACAAACAAAAACAAAGCAGGAAATAGAATTCAATAAAGTTGACAAAGTGTTAATATTCAAACTACGTAGAAAGTACTCTTACAAACGGACTAAAAAAAAGACAAGTTTTTAAAAGAATGGGAGTAGGATAAGAATCAGGAATTCTTTCTCAAAATTGCTTTGGTGACTTGGGGTGTTTACCTGAGGAAAGTGAAAATGCTAATTTGAAAAGATATATGCACCCCATGTTCACTGCAATATTACTGACAATAGCAAAGAGAATGGAAACAACCTAAGTGTCTATTGCTAGATGAGTGGATAAAGAAGATGTCAGATATATGTATATAGTAATATCACAGAGCCTTAAAGAGTGAAATCTTGCCATTTGTGACAACATGGATGAACCCTGAGGGCATTTGCTAAGTGCAGTAAGTCAGGCAGAGAAAGATAAATACCATATGATTTCACTTATATGTGGAGTCTAACAAAACAAACAAAGTCAAAACAAAACAAAACAGAATCAAGCCCATCGATACAGAGAATGATTGGTGGTTGCCAGAGAGGAGGGTTGTAGGAGTGGGCAGAATTGGTGAAGGGGTCAAAAGGTACCCAGTTATAAAATAAGTAAGTCAAGGTGGTATGTTGTATACCCTGGTGACTATAGTTAATAATACTGTATTGCATGTTTGAAAGTTGCCGAGAGATTAGATCTTAAAAGTGCTCATCACAAGAAAAAACATTTTTGCAACTATATATGGCGACAGATTGTGACTAGACATACTGCAGACACTTTGCCATACAGACAAATATTGAATCCTTATGTTGTACTCCTGAAACTAGTATGATGTGTGTCAATTATATCTCGATAAAAGTAGAAAATTAAAAGTGTGATTGTGCACATTAGAAACTCAATTGATGGAGCAGAGGGAACACGTCCTAACTCATTCTATGAGGCCGGCATTACTTTAATACCAATCCAGACAAAGACGTTACCAGAATGGAAAGTTACGGAACAGTAAATCTCATGATATAGGTGCAAAAATCCTCAGCAATGTTTTACCAAATCAAACCTAAAGGTGTGTAATAAGAATTATACACCACAAGCAAGCGGGATTTATTCCAGTTACGTAAGTCTGGTTCAACATAGAAAATTCAGTTGATGTAACTCAACCCATCAACATAGGATCAAATAATCGTATCATTAAACGCTTAAAAACATTTGACAAAAATACAACAGCCATTCACAATAAAATTCTCATTGAAGTAGGAATATAGGGGAAATTCCTCAGCTTAATAAAGAACATCTCCCCCCAAAGTCTACGCATAACATCATATTTAATAGTGAGAAACTAGATGCTTTTCCTCTAAGATCAGGAACAAGGAAAGGATGCCCCTTCTCACCACTCCTGTTCAACCAGAAAGTCTTAGCTAATGCAATGCGAGAAGACAAGACAAGGAAAGGTATATAGATTGGAAAGGAAGAAATGAAAGTGTCATTTTTGGTGGATGACATGATTGTTCATGTAGAAAACTGCAAAGAATCAACTAAGTAAATATAGAAATAAACTCATGGAACTAATCAGCAATTATAACAAGGTCGTAGGATACAAGATTAACACACATAAGTCAATGTATTTCTTTTAGCCTGCGAAGAACACATGGAATTTGGAATTTAAAACAATAACATTTATATTAGCCCTCTCCCCCAAAGGAAAGAAACACTTAAGTACAAACCTAACGAAATATGTATAGAATATAGGGGGGAACTTTAAAAGAAAATGACAAAGAAAAATGAAGACAACCTACATTAATTGAGAGGTATTCCATGCCCATGGATTGGAAGACTCAGTGGTGTTAAGGTAACAGTTTTCCCTAACTTGATCTATAGATTCAATGCAATCCCAATCAAAATGTCAGAAAATGATCTTGTGAATCTTGACAACCTGTTTCTAAAATTTACAAGGAAAGGCAAAAGATCAAGAATAGCCAACGAAAGTCAGAGGACTGATACCACCTGGTCTTGCTATGAAGCTACACTGATCAAGAAAGTTTGGTTCTACAAAGGAAGAAACAAGTAGATGAACGGAACAGAACAGAGAGCCCAGAAAGGGACCCACACAAATAAAATCAAACGATCATTAGCAAAGACACAGAGACAGTTCAATGGAGAAAGAACAGTCTTGCCAACAAATGGTGCTGTAGTAAGCGGATATCCATAGGCAAAAAAAAAAAAAAAAAAAGAAAAGAAAAGAAAAGAAAAGAAAAGAAAAGAAAAGTGGACCTAGACACAGACCTGATATCTTTGAAAAAAATTAACTCAAAGTGGGCCATAGATGTAAATGTTTGAAAAAAAGCCTGTAAAACTTGTAAAAGATAGCACAGGGTGAAATCTAGGTAACCATGGGTTTGGTGATGACATTTTAGATATAACAGTATGAAGGAAAAATCTGAGAAGTTGCAATTTATTAAAATCAAAAATTCTGTTTTGTGAAGGACCCCGTTAAGACAATGGAAGACAAGGCACATAGTGGAGAGAAAATATTTACAAAACGTATCTGACAAAGGACTTGCTTCCAAATGTATTTCAAGGGAATTGAAAATTAAAACAACAGTGATACCCTTATGTATCTACCACAGTGGCTAAAACCCCAAAAAATTGATATTCCCAAGTCCTGGCAGGGATGTGGAGTAACAGGGACCCTCATCTATTGCTGAAGGGAATGCAAACTAGTACAGCCATTGTGGAAGATATTTTGACAATTCCTTAACAAGTTAAACACAATTTTACCATATGATCTAGAAATCACACTTTTAGGTATATACCAAACAGATTTGGAAACCTGCACACAAATGTGCAGCTTTGAATTTATTTGCCCAAACTGGCAAGTGGTCAAGATGCCCTTCAGTAGGTGAATGGATAAACAAACAGCGGTACATCTATACAGTGAAATACTATTCAGTGATAAAAATAAACGAGCCATCAAGCCGTGAAAAGACACGAAGGAACCGTTAATGCACATTGTAAGGTAAAGAAGCTAGTCTGAAAAGGCTCCAACTGCATGATTCCAACCATACGATATTCTGAAAAGGGCAAAGCTATCAGGGGATACCAGATTTTCAGCATAGAGGTGGGTGGTGGCTGAGGGATGAATAGGTGAAGCACAGGGGATTTTTAGGATAATGAGACTATTCTTTTGGAAACCGTGCTGATGGATACCCGACTTGATGCATTTTCAAAATCCATCAAACTGTACAACACAAAGATCAAACATCAATGCAAACTATGGACCTTAGTTAATAACAAGGTGTTCGGATCGGCCTATTCAGTGTAATGAATGTATCACATTAAGGTAGGATCTTACTAATAAGGGAACCTGTGGGGGAGGCGCTATGAGACCTGTGCTCTCTGCTCAATATTTCTGTAAATCTCAAAGTATTCTAGAAAGTATTCAAAAATAGGCTATTAATTTGAAGAAATACTGAGCTGTGTGTCACATTGACATGACCCTCACTTCCATTCCGGAGTGTGCCTTGCTTCTCATGCCCCACAGGAAAGTAAGCCCAAACACAAAAAGGCTTTGAAAAAGAAAGAAAATGGAGGAGGAATGGGAATTGTCAGCTAATAATTCCCAGAAATCCCTCCATGTTGGCAACACCTTTGACATATCAGCCCCCAAATTCCTATAATTCATCCTGGAGCAGCTTTCCCAGCCGTCCATCTAGTTAAGACTGCAGATCTCCCCGTGGCCCAGACACCTGACGTCCCCATGCCTCACTGTCTTGTCACGGGACCATATTGCGTGCTGTCTCTGTGTCGTGGAATCCCCCTCCTCTCCCATCCCCATCCGCTGAAATCCTACACGTTCTCAAGACCCAGTTAAAGCACCATCTTCCCTAAGGCTTCAAATCATGTATTCATACAGCACCTGCCACCTTCCTCGGCCCTTCCCTGACATTCCAAGCCTTGGTGACAGCATTTGGCACATCAGCTGGTGTGCAGCACATACCCTATGTCCATCTCTCCCTCCTCCCATTGTCATCCATCCTCTCCCCACACCCTCAGGGAGGAAACAGAACCCTCAATAGATGAAATGGACAGCAGGCAGGAAATAGCTGAAGATCTGGATGTTGGATCAAAGAGTCTCACCACTTGTCACTGAAGAAGAAAGTAAAATGAGAAACATAGAAGACAAGAAGTTTGAAGATAGTTCAGAAGGACAGAAGAGAAAACAATGGAGAGGAGACATTTTTGATACAAGCAGTATTTCCAGAGCTGAAGAAATACTTCAGCTTTGGTATAAAAGGAGCCCACCAGGTAGGCACCAGGGTTCCTAAAAAAGGATCCACCCCAAAACATAGCATGGAAAATGTACTAGCTTATCATTTCTTCACTCACTTGGCCAAGTGCTTTGGTCTTCCTCATCCTGGATTTCCCTTAAGTCTGGACCCATGCCATCTCTCCTTGTTCTTGCAGGCAAATCAGCTGAGGTGTAGGAATGCGAAACCCTGCTCAAGGAGAAAGGAAACATATGACTGGTGAGGCTGGGAACAGAGAACTGCCAGACATCAGTCCCAACTAATGGGTGAGCAGAAACCAGATGGTAAGGAGAAGAAATATTCAAGGAGACAGCCCAAAGGAAAGGCAAAGAGAGACCACGTGAGGATGTTAGGTTCCTACTGTATCTCCAGGCAAGGAGCTTATTAAAACCCTGGAACTACAAAATAGTAAACAGGTAAGTGCAATCAAGGGTTTTCAGCGCTATAATGTGAGCCAGAGACAAAATACAGAGATGCAAAAAGGAGAACAAAGTCCAGTGGTTCTCAAACGCTGCCCTTGGGCGTGCTGCATTTAGGAGCCACGTGGAGCTTCTAAAACCTGTTTTCTGGGCCCATCACTAGAAATGCTATTTGACAGTGAAGAAGGGGGCAAGGAGTCTTTATTTTTGTGTGTTCGCTGGTACATGTGGGGCACAGCCAATCTGGGATCCGGTAGCAGTCACGAGGGGAAGGATCTGGGGGCAACGCTGGGTAGGGAAATACTGGTTGTAACAAGGCTTCAGGGAGAAGAGGACCCCCCCCCCAGCTGTTTATTGAAAGTCGAGTACATGTTTGCACGCGTGATGAAGCAGAGAGGAATGTGACCTTGGAGACAAGAGAATGCCTGCAGGGTCAATGAACTGCACACCAGTCTTGTAGGGCTAAAAGGGCAGATAAGAAGGGTAGAGGTGAGAGGTGAGAGGTGAGACCAAGGCAAGGGGCAGTCAGTACCTCCAGGGCTTTGAAACTTAAGCTAAAGACCATGGACTTTGCCTGGTTGAAAAAAAAAAAAAAAAAAGAGTGATCAATGAAGGAATGTGAGGAGAAGATTAATAGGGTGAGATGTGCATTTTGGAAATACAAAACATGAGTAGCAGTCTAAAGGACAGAATGGACAGGCCCAGACGAGGGGCGGAGAGACCAGTGTGGACAGTGATCAACAAAAATCAGACATAAGAAACTGCTCGGGAAGGATAAAATTGAATGTTGAACATGTTAAAAAGTTCAATAAAACGATCCCTTTTTAACATCAGAAAATCCTGTTTCTCTCACTGTGATTAAGCCATTTAAAAATCAATTCCCAATCATCAATGGGTTTCACTTGGCTGGGGGAGGGGCCCAACTGTGTCCATCTGATTAATGAATGAAACATGAGGTGTTTTCCCATAAGAGCTTATTTTATTTCTTTAAAGAATATTTGTAGTTTTCAGTGTACATTCTTATACTTGTTTTGTTAAATTTATTCCTAAATCTTTTATAACTTTGATGATGTAATAAGTGAAATTGTTCTCTTCATTTCATTTTCAAATGCTCATCGCTAGTGTATAGAAAAGCAACTTTTTGCCTATTGAGCTTGTACCCTGCAATGATGCTGAGCAGATGTATTAGTCACTCTATACTTTATTGGATTGCTTCCATTTTCATATACACCATACCACGTGCAAGTATACTTTTCCTTCTTCCTCTGCAATGTGTATCCTTTCATTTCTGTTACTTACTCCTGGTTTGTTGAGACTTGCTATCATGAAAGTGTCAGATAATGCCAAATGTCTTTCTGTTTCCATTGGGATGATGGTGCATTTTTTTGTCTTCTATTCGATTCATACTGTATATTAAAGTAGTAGATTTTCAGATGTTAAACCAACCATGTATTCTGGAGAAAACCTGATCATCGTGTATTTTAGTGTTTATGTGCTGCTGGATTCAGTTTGCTCACCTTTTGCTGAGAATATTTGCACTGGAATTCAGAAGACATGCTGTTCTGTAGTTTTCTTGTGATGTCTGTGGTTGTAATATCATGGTAAAACTGGTCTCATAGAATGTGGAGAAAAGTGTTCCCTCGTCCTCTAACTTTCAGAAGAGTCTTTGAAGAATTAGTACTAATTCTTAAGTTAATGTTTCAGGATTTTGGATTTCTTCTTGTGTCCATTTCGGTAGTTTGTGTCTTTCTAGAAACTTGTCAGTTTTACACTGGCTAATTTGTTGGCATCCACTTTTTCATAGGCACCTTATAATCCATTTTACTTTTATAAGATTAGTAGTGATATCCTCTCATTCTGACTTTTGGTATATGGAGTCTTGTCTCCTTTACTCTTACTCAGTACAGCTAAAGGACTGTCAATTTTGTTGCTATTTTCATAGAATCAGTATTTGGTGTGAGTGATTTTCATTATGTTTTTCCATTTCAAATGGTCTTGAGATTTTTTTATTTTGATACAATTTTTAAAAGTTATTTTCCATTTACAATTATTAACACAATATTGGCTCTAAGTCTGAGAAATTGTCACAACCAAGAGAGCCTAAACTGACCTGACAAATAAATGTAATATGGTACACTGGATGAGATCCTGGAACAGAAAAGGCACATTATATAAAGATTAAGAAAATCTGAATAAAGTATGGACTTAAGCTTTTTCTGCCCCTCAGATACCACCAGCAAGGAGCAGTTGGGGCCACAGGGGCACCATATAATCCAAGCAGACAAAATTAGCACCTCAAAGATTCTGAAAACTATATTTTCTTAGGAACCAGAGCTTCAGAAAGGAGGCAAATATCTACATGCTAAGCGTAAACAAGGTGGCTGTCTTCTAAAACAAAATATTTAAATAGGCTCCAGAGACTTCTATCATAATGGCCAAAGTATCCAAGTTACAATACAAAAAAAACATGTAGGCCCCCGACTGTGGGAACAAAGGAATGAGCCTTGGACCAGCATGTTAAACCAGTTATAAAAAGCTGCAGACTCAGAGGTGAGAAGGCTGGTTAGCTAAGGATGGGTAAGATCCCCAGAGCAGGGAAACCTAAGACAGGCACAGCCGCCTGAGTCCAAGAAGAATGTTGTGAAGCAGCCATTTCTCATACGTTCCACCCTGATAAGCTGCAAGGCTCGCTGGTGCCAACACGAACATGATATACCAAAACATAAAGGGCCTTCTGACCTTGAGTCAGACGCTGCCTGTTAACCATTTCCCTTGTCATTCTTCTTTGCTATATAAGACTGTGCAACTTAACAAAGCTTCAGAGTAGCCATCAGCTCTCTCCGCATACGGTGTGTATGTGTACATGGTATCGCGACACCAACAGCCCATAGTAGCAAGAACAAGGAAAATCACAAATTGAATGAGGAAAGATAGAGATAAATCAGATGTTGCAATTACCTGATAAATATTTTAGAGTAATCTTAATAAAAATGCTCTACTAAGCAATTATAAGCTGTCTTGAACCAGATGAAAAATATAAATATCAGAGGTAAACAGAAGTTTTAAAAAATAAAAAGAAACTCTGAAATTGAAAAAAAGAACAGCAACAAATTTTGAAACATTGCTGGATAGGCTCAAAATTAGATTGGAAACGATAGAACTTAGCATTAATGTACTCAAGTACTGATCAATAGAAGTTATACATTCTGAGCAATAGGTAAGTAATACACTAGAAAAAAAAAATGAACAGATCCTTCCTCAGGGAATTTTAGGACAATAACAAAAGTTCCAAAATTCCACAGGTCAGAGTCCCAGGAAAAAGAGAGTGGAGCTAAAAAGTCTAATATAAAATGATAGCTTAAAATGTCAAAAATTTAGTGAAAAATATAAGCCTAAAGAGTCTAGAAAATGAGTGAACCACATACATGACAAACCTAAATAAATCTATATCAAGACACATCATACTTAATTTTTTAAAACTGAAGACAAAAACATTGAAGCCATGAGACCAAAATGATACATTGCTTATGAGGGAACACCAATTTTAGTGACAGTTAATTTCTCATCCAACTAATGGAGATCATTAGAAAGTGTCATGACATTTCTTTGAAAATTTTTTATTGAGGTATAGTTGACTTACAATGTTTTCTTACTTTCTGGTGTAAAGCAAAGTGATTCAGTTTTACATATATATTTTTAGATTATTTTCCATTATGGTTTATCATAAGATATTGACTATATTTCCTTGTGCTATACAATAAGACCTTGTTGTTTACTATTTTATATATATTAGTTAGTATCTGCAAATCCTGAACTCCCAATTTATCCCTTTACCCCTCCTTTTCCCCCCTGGTAACCGTAAGTTTGTTTTCCATGTCTGTGAGTCTGTTTCTGTTTTGTAAATAAATTCATGTGTATCATATTTTAGATTCCACATATAAGTGATATCAAATGATATTTGTCTTTCTCTTTCTGACTTACTTCACTTAGTATAATAATCTCTAGGCCCATCTATGTTGCTGCAAATGGCGTTATTTCATTCTTTTTTATGGCCGAGTAATACTCCTCTGTATTTATATACTACATCTTTATCCAGTCATCTGTTGATGGACACTTGGGTTGTTTCCATGTCTTGGCTATTATAAATAGTGCTGCTATGAACATTGGGGTGCATGTATCTTTTCGAATTAGTTTTCTCTGAATATATGCCCAGGAGAGGGATCACTGGATCATATGGCAATGCTATTTTTAGTTTTTTAAGGAATCTCCATACTGTTTTCCATAGTGGCTGCACCAATTTACATTCCCACCAACAGTGTAGGAGGGTTTCCCTTTTTCTCCACATCCTCTTCAGCATTTGTCATTTGTAGACATTTAAATGATGGCCATTATGACAGGTGTGGTGATACCTCGTTATAGCTTTGATCTGCATTTCTCTGATAATTAGTCATATTGAGTATTTTTTCTCATGCCTATCGGCCATTTGTATGTCCTCTTTGGAGAAAACCCATTTAGGTCTTCTATCCATTTTGTGATTATGTTGTCTGTTTGTTTTGTTGTTGTTGTTGTTGTTGTTATTGAGTTGTATGAGCTGTTTGTATGTTCTGAAAATTAAGCCCTGCTCTGTGGTTATCAGAGCCTTGTCAGGGGCCAGGTCTGCTCCCCTGTTGTTGGAATAGAGGCCCATGGGTATGTTTCTGAGCTGCGATGTGTGGTAGGCGGGACTGGACCACTTCCACTGGGAGAGGAGCTGCTGAGTATTCCTCCACAGAAGATGTCCACTGGAAAGTACCCTCTGGTGTTGCCTTTCACTTGTTATGTGAGCTTACAAAGTACACTTTGTTGATGCTGCCCTTGTCCCTGCCTCAGTCGTGGGAAGGCTGGCAACCTGCCCTGGTGTACGCCAGCTCCACACCCACAAAGCTACCAGTGCAGATCCGCTGATGTCAGGCATCAGGACCTGGCATAGTGTACATGCAGTCACAGACCTGGATACACAGGCCACGGGGTCAACCAAGACCCTAGCCCCTCCCCCCCATACCAAGTCTGCTGTTAATGCCAGACCCACCCCTGCCACACACCAGTACTCTGCTCAGATGTCCCAGAGGCGCACAAAGACCCAGAGTTCACAAAGCAATCAGCAGAGCAAATCTGCCACAGCCGCCTCGGGCTCAAATTAAATCTCAGTCCCACCTGCATACTCATGTGACTCCTATGGAGTGGGTTCGGGTTTCAGCCCTGCCTCTGCCCAGGAGCCTCTCACCAGCTACTGTGTCCCTCCACAGCAAGCCAAGAAGACTGCTACATCTGGATCTCCCCCCCCCCCCCATTAAAGCACACATCAACGATGGTGCTGGGCAATGCTCTTTGGGCTAGCAGCAAAGGCTGCTATGGCTGGGCTGCATTGTGCCCCTCCTTCTGCATATATCAGCAGTGGAGATTTCTATGGTGGACCCAGGCTTTCTTTCACACACTCCCAGCCTCAGCCTTCACCACACTCCAGCCTCCTGAAGCTGCCTGTGTGAAGTCAACTCCAATTGTCTCCCTGGGTCCATCCTCCAAAGTCCAAGCTCCAGCACCCAGTCCTGGCTCAGCCCAGTGGCTCGCGTCTTGGGCTAGGGATGGCATGGACCCCTGTGCTGGTTTCTCTCCACTGTGTCTGCCAAGGGGCTGCTGCTTTCTTCTCTTAGCTTCTGAAACTGCCTTTCTGTCCCAGTTGACCTTCCTGCTGGAGAGAGGACTTCCCAAGGTGAGGGAAACTCCTTTGCCACTCTCCCCCCAGGGTACAGGTCCCACCCTGGTTCCCTTTTTCTTTTTTTATCCCCTACCTGATTCCATGAAGATTCTCCCTGTACTTCTAATTGTACAAAATCTTCTGTCAAAGTTCAATAGAACTGTTCCACATGTAGATGTATTTTTGATGTATTTGTGGGAGAGGGTGAGGTCCGCATCTTTCTAGTCCACCATCTTGAAGCCTGACAATCAAATCATGTTCCCCCATTGTTTAAACCTTCCAATGATTTCCCAGTGCACTGAAAATAAAGTTTAAATGCCTTCACACAATTATGTGAACTGGCCACTCATTACCTTTCCAATTTCATCTCCTACAACTCTTCCTCTCTTCCAACTTTCTCCAGCTATCCTGAAACTCTTTTAGTTTCTAAAATACACCAATAAATCACTACAGGACCATTGCACCTGCTGAAATACAGAGCTCCCAGATTTCCACACAGCTAGATCTTTATCATTCAGTGTCACTTCCTTGGTCAGGTCTTTCAAAAACATCTTATCTCAAGTAATGCCTTCCATGCCTTCTCACACTCCATCCTATTATCTGGCTTCACTTTCTGCATAACTTATCAATCCCTGAAATATTTATTTGCTGTGCCATGTCACTTGCCATGCCCCTTTAGAATGTATGCTGTATGAGTGCAGAGGCCTGATTTTTCTTGTTTTCTGTTGTATCTCAAGTGCACAGAACATTACCTTGTGCATAAATGGTACTTGAAAGATATTCTTAAAAGAATCAATAAGTATTGTAAATGTGTACATATTGTGTCAAAATCACAAAAAGACTCTGTGAGATCTGTGGCATCCCAGTATACAGGTGACACAACAAATTCAAAGAGGTTGAATGACTTTGACAGTTCAGGGTGAAGAAAAATGAAAAAAGAATGTATTATATTGCTTATTGTAAAGGAGAATGATATCTACATGTAATCACATCAGGCATATTGGAAACGGACAACGACATCAGGGGCCCATACACAGGGATGCATTGTTCTGCGTCAAGAGCTGCAGCTGCCCTTTCTGTCCCTGCACACTAAATGGTGTACAAGGTTAAAAGAGTTCTCCAAAAACAGTCACCTGAGAAAGAGGGGAAGCCCACCTCAGACTTTCCACCTCTGAGGTTCTCCATGAAATACCAAAGAGCCTTGTGGCTGTGTTTTCCTGGAAACTGTTTCTTGATCTATATACTATACTATATTGAGCATCTGTTAATAACCTATGGGGTAGGCAGAGCTGGAGGACAAGCATGGCTTCTCTTGGAAGACAGGAGTTTTGAGACCTTGCCATGGCCAAGTTTAGAGCCCTGGTTGGGAGACTAATCTAAGAAAACACTGCTACAATGTATGTCAGAGAATTTTTTGCCTATTTTCTCTTCTAGGAATTTTATGGTGCCATGTCTTATATTTAAGTCTTTAAGCCATTTTGAGTTTCTTTCTGTGTATGGTGTAAGGGTGTGTTTTAACTTCAATGATTTACATGCCGCTGTCTAGTCCAAGCCTACTCTTCATGCTTCCCCTACGAAGGAATATGTGGAGATCGAAGCAGACCGGCTGCAGTTTGGCAGAACCTTTAACACTGTCCTTTGTATAAGCCATCATCACTATGGAGAAAAAGCCAGGACCCCTGGGAAGAAAAAGCAAGTGTGCCATGTTTATCATTTTCTTTTTATCCTCTCATCCAAGACAAAAATATGGTTCCTATCTTAGCTGATCTTTGCTAAGAAAGCTTATAAAAATAAGCTATAAATTATTCAAGTTAGCCTTAACGGTTCTTTTTGTAGTAGCTGGTAACCGCGGTGAGATTGCGCCCTCCGGTGGAATTTGTAGGAACAGGCACATCTCTGTGTAAGGATCTTAGGCAGACGTGAAAATGCACTGAGGAGAGAGAATTCTGGGCGCATCATCAGAAGTCAGCAGGCAGCTGATTCTTGTTTTCATGTGTTACAGGAAGGAAATCCTTGGCATCTGGTTAATATTTCAGTTACAATACTTTCATCTATATTAACAGTTTTGGGCACTACATCCAGGCAAAGCAGAGTACAACAGAAAAAAAAAAAAGAGGTTTTTCCCCCCTTTGAATGTAGTTTTATAAGAATGAGGAAACATGCCCTAAAACATTTGCCCCCAAATTCAGGTTCCACTTACCCCTCCCTAATCCTGAATGTGATATTGATTCATTCACGATAATAAATCTTATCCTCTATCATTTTCCATTCCAGTAAATCTTTTCACTATACCTTTACATCCATGATTTAACTGGACCTAGATGAATAGGAAAAGGATGTTGATGACTTCCTCCTAAATATCCTAGTACTCCCATCGTAACTACCTGATCTCACCTCTCGGATCTCTGGACCTCACGCTCCTGTGCAGTGGATATTTGGGATTTCATGGCTAAGACAGACACGGACCCTACTTTTAGGGAATTCACAGTCGGCTAGGGAAGGCAGACAACAAATAAATAATCTTCAGCTGTGATGAGTGTACCAGGTAATGGGCAGAATTCTCTCTCACTCTGGAACAGTGGGCACTGGCAGCATATGGCAGGGGACTATAAACCTCGTTGAGGACGTGTAGTTTCGCTGAATGACCAATTAAGTTCAGATGTCAATGATATGTAGGAGTTAGCCCAAGGGGAAATGGATAGAGTTGTCAAAGTGAGGAACAGCATGCATGAGTTCCCAAGGATCAAAAAGATAGTGGAGTATTCAAGGAACAGACTTCATTCTTGGCCCCAGTTAGCGGATCATAGAAAATACTGGTTTGCCTAACTCATTCCCCTTCAAAACTATGAGGGTCCCATCTAATTAATGTGAATAAGTTAAAGAGCACTGGCACAGAGCCAGACCACCTAGGCTCAAGTCCCCACCCCACTTCTTACTAACAGTGTAACCTTCAGCACGTAACCTGAGATGTCTCAGCAAGTGCTTCTTCTTCTACTGTGGAATTAGGAAAACTGTATCACCTATGTCATGTCAGAGAATCATTCATATGAGGATTAAATTAACCTAGGCATTTAAAACAGTACACTGTAAGGACTCAAAAATGGTGGTGTTATTAATATCTATGTGAATTTGGTTGGAGCTAATTGATTTGAAAGCTTTGTTCAAAAGCCTTAGACATCACTATTTGACATAAACCTCCAAATTGGAACAGATAATTCCAGCATTAACAGCATGTAAAACCTTCTTGAAAGAGAGAGGAGAAGGGTGTACAATATGCTCCCATCCAGGCAGCCTGTGACATAGGATTAGAGGTACACCTAATTTTTGGAACACTTTTATATTGAGTTAATTTCAAACTTATAGAAATATTGCAAGAATAGTACAAAGAATTCCCACTTACCCTTTACCCCTTCACTCAAATTTCTCAGTTGTTAACATTTTACCACCTTTGGTGCATCATTCTCTCTCTCTTTCTCTTGTCAACACAAATATACATAACTATTGTTTTCTGAATCATTTGAGAATAAGTTGCAGCCTTCATGTCCTTTTATGCCTAAATATTCATCATGGTTCTTAAGAACAAGTATAATTATCAAAATAAGGAAATTTGCATTCATGAAAATATTATTAATATACAGATTTTATACAAACTTCACCAATTTTCCCAATAATACCTTTTATAGCATTTTTTTCTCCTGATCAAAGATCCATTTCACGGTCATGCATTGTATTTAATTGTCATGTCACTTTAGACACTTTCACTCTGCAACAGTTTGTCAGGTTTTCTTCGTCTTCCATGCCTTGACAATATTCAAAACTTTAGGTTAATTATTTTGTAGAGTGTCCCTCATTGGGGGATTATCTGATTGTTTTCTCGTGATTCGTCTAAGGTTAGGTATATCTGACAGGAACATCACAAAAATGACAGTGTGTATTTCTCATTACATCATAAAGGCATGTGTATGGTATGGGTTTGTCCCAATGTTGATTCTGATCACTTTGTTAAAGCAGTGTTCAATAGGTTACTCCAATGTAAATTCATTACTTTCCTTTGTAAGTATTCTGTGGGGAAATACTTTGGGAATATGTAAATATTCAATTGATCATAAAACTTCCATGTGCTAATTTTAGTGTCCATTGATGATTCTTGTCTTTGACAATTACTCTATAACTGATGCAAAATGGTGCTTTTCTAACTTCATCATTTCTTCTACATTTATCAGATGGCGTTCTACTGTAAGGAGGAGCTTTTCTTTTCCTATATTTATTTACTTATAGTACAGATACACGGATTCTTATTTTATTCAATTAGTTATAACACATTATTATTTATTCTTTATTTTGTCATTGCTTTCCCCGTTTTTTATTTTTTCCAGCTTTGAGATATAATTGACACATTGTGTACGTTTAACGTGCACAATGTAATAATTTGCTACACATGTATATTTCAAAATGATTACAACTATAAGGTTAATTAACACATCTGTCATCTCACGTAATTGCATTGTGTGTGTCTGTGGTAAGAACATTTAAGATCTACTCTTAGCAACTTTCAAGTATATAATGCAATATCTATAGTTAACTATAGTCACCATGAATATTAGATCCCCAGACTTATTCATCTTATAATTGGAAATTTGTAACCTTTGACCAATATCTCCCTGTTTACCCCATCCCTTAGCCCTTTCTACACTGTTTCTCAGTTTGACTTTTTAAAGATTCTACATTTAAAGTATAAGTACATGGCTTTCTATGTCTGACTTAATTAACTTAGCATAATGCTCTCAAGGTCCTTCCATGTTGTCACAGATGGCAGGATTTCCTTCTTTTTATGGCTGAATAATATCCCATTGTGTGTGTGTCTGTGTGTGTGCAACACATTTTCTTTATCCTTTCATCTGTGGTTGGACACTTAGGTTGTTTCCATGTCTTGGCTATTGTGCCTAATGCTGAAGGTGAACAGATGGGTGCAGATATCTCTTTGATTTCAATTCCTTTTGATATATACCAGAAGTGGGATTGCTGGACTATATGGTAGTTCTATTTTCAATTTTGTGAGGAACCTCCATACCATTTTCCATAGTGGTTGTTCAAATTTACATGTCTACCAGCAGCACACTAGGGTTCCCCTTTCCCACACCCTTGACAACAGTTGTTATCTATTGCCTATTTTAATAATAGCCATTCTAAAAAATATGAAATGACATCTCATTTTGGCTTTGATTTGCATTTCCCTTATGATTAGTGATACTGAGTATCTTTTCATGTACCTGTTTGCCATTATTTGTCTTCTTTGGAAAAATGTCTACTCAGTTCCTCTGCACATTTTCAAATTTAATTATTTCCTGGGGTTTGGTGTATTTTTTGTTTTTGTTCTGTTTTATTTTGTTTGTTTTGCTATTGAGTTATATGAGTTCCTTATATATTTTGGGCATTAATCCCTTATATGATATATGGTTTCAAAAAATTTCCTTCCATTCTGTAGTTTGTTTGACTTCCTGTTTTGTTGATTGCTCCTTTAATTGTGTAGAAGCTTTTTAGTTTGATGTAGTTTCCACTTGTTTATTTTTGCTTCTGTTGCTTGTGCTTTTGGTGTCATTTTCAAAATCTCACTGACAAGACCAGTGTCAAAGAGCTTTCTCCCTATGTTTTCTTCCAGGAGTTTTATGATTTCAGGTCTTACATTTAAGTCTTTAATACATTCCAAGTTAATTTTTGTGAATGGTGTAAGATAGGAGCGCAATTTCATTCTTTCGTGTGTGAATAACAGTTTTCCCAATACCATTTATTGAAAAGACTATCTTTTCTGCATTGTATATTCTTAGATCCCTTATCAAATATTAGTTTACAATATATGCATGGGTTTATTTCTGGGGGTCTTAATTCTATTCCATTGGTCTATCTGTCTGTTTCTATGCCAGTACTATACTGTTTTGCTTACTATAGCATTGTAGTATTCTTTGAAAGTGTGATGCTTTTGACTTTGTTCTTTCTCAAGATTGCTTTGGTTATTCATAAGGATCATTTATAGTTCCATGGAAATTCATTTGCATATGTTGAACCATCTTTCCATCCCAAGGATAAATACCGCTTGGTCATGGTGCATGATCCTTTTAATGTGCTGTTGAATTTGGTTTGCTAGAATTTTGTTGAGAATTTTTTTCATTTAAAAGACTATTTTTTATTGAAGCACAGTTAATGTACAATATTATATAAGCTACAGGTATACAATATAGTGATTCACAATTTTTAAAGTTTATGCTCCATTCATAGTTATTATAAAATATTGGCTATATTCCCTGTGTTGTACAATATATCCTAGTATTTTGTACCTATATTAATCAGGGATATTAGCCTTTTGTTTTCTTTCCTTGCAGTGTTCTTATCTGGCTTTGGTATCAAGGTAGTGCTGGCCTCATAAAATAACTTTGTGAGTGTTCTCTCTTCTTCAGTGTTTTGGAACTGTTTGAATAGGATTGGCATTAATTATTTTTTACATATTTGGGAGAATTCACCAGTGAAACCATCTGCTCCAGGGCTTTTATTTGTCGGGAGGGTTTTGATTATCGCTTCAATATCCTTAGTCATTATTGGTTCAGGTTTTTTACATCTTCATGATTCAATCTTGGTAATTTGTATGTTTCTAGGAATTTATTTATTTCTTCTAGGTTATCCAATTGTTGGTGTATAATTATTCATAGTAGCCTCTTACGAGCCTTTCTAATTCTGTGGTGCCAGTTATAATGTCTCCTCTTTCATTTATAATTTTGTTAAATAAATCCTCTCTCTTTTTTCTTGGTTAGTGTAGGTAAAGTTTTCTCAATTTCATTTCTTTCCAAAAACGAGCTGTTAGTTTCATTGATTTTTATCTATTGTCTTTCTAGTCTCTGGTTCATTTATTTCTGCTCTACTTCTTATTTCCCTACTTCTGCTAACTTTGGGCTTAATGTAGTCTTCTTTTTCTAATTTCTTGAGTTATAAAGTTAGGTTGTTTATTTGAGATCTTTCTTTTTTCCTTATGTAGGCATTTATTGCTATAAATGCCCTTAGAATTGCTTTTGCTGCATCCCATGTTTTGATATGTTGTATTTCCATTTTAATTTGTCTCAAGACACTTTTTTATTTCCCTTTTTATTTATTCTTTGACACATGGTTGTTCAGGAGTATGTTGTGTAGTTTCCATGTATTTGTCGATTTTTCAGTTTTCCTCCCGTTTCTAATTTCATACCATTTTGGATACTAGATATGACTTCAATCTCCTTTAAATTTGTTAAGGCTTTCTTTGTGGCCCAACGTATGATCTATCCTAGGAAATGTTCTAAGTCATTATTTATTCTAATTCTCAAATTGTGCAGGTTTAGGTGGTGTGAGCCACATTCAACCTGGTTCTTGTGTTCTTTTGACAAGTCCATATCACTTTTTGGAGCACTTCCTTATTTTCTGTTCCATTAAGAAGCTCTATGCTAATCTTATAATTTCCATATATCTTCACTGGAATCAATGATTTGTCCAAGGAGCTCTGATTTCTTTCGTTAGGAAATGGCATTTAGAAACAATGATCTGGGTGTAGATGTTCTCACTGCAACTGGGATAGAACCATTTTTATTAAATTCTGTGTTTCCTGCCTTACTGTGTCCTGGAGCTCCAAGTGTTTCAATAAAAATATGTTAGTGCCAGTGTAATACTTACAGAACTAGTTGAATCCTGGGTTTCCATTTTTTGCTGGAGGACAGTAGACCCTAGAGAGTTAAACTGAAATGTTTTTAGGTATTTCTTATATGACTTACCACTGATTTCCACTTGCATTCCAGGAATAATTTTCCTTTGGGACTGAGAGTTTTTTTGTCTAAAAAGCAAAACCCTTCTTGGCTGGAGCCAAGAGAGTAGAAAACAATGATATTTAGATTGTACTATGTCAAAATTAGTTGTTAGTCTGGTTCTGGGACAATGGCATGGGCTCAGTTTCCTCTGAACCTCTCTAAATACAACTAAAGATCCTGGAACTAATTCAAGAGACTCTAAAAGATGGAATAAGTGGACTGAATAGGGACCTTAGGACTTGAAGAATGACACCACAATGAGTTCCCTGGGTTTTCTTTATATTGCCCACATACCCCAGAGTGGGTACCTGAGCAGTATACAATGCTTAAACTGCCAACAGGTATGGACCCAAAAAATCTCTCAAGAAAAGGAAAATAAAAGCTTTCTCTCTCTGAAAAAAAAAGATCTGGGAAAGGGAAAGCTTGGCGGGGAGATCCATGCCCAATGGCAGCAACTGGCTGATCTGCCTGCAGTAGCTGAGCTGAGAAAGAGAAAATCCCCTATCTCCCACGTTTCACACCAGCCAGCAGCAGCAGCAGAATCCGATCCACCCTAAGCAGTAACAGCATAACTAGGGAAAGCCAACACATGCGCTGATCCACATCAGGAGGCAGCAGATGAACCCTTCCACCCGCAGTGGGAATGCCAGTTGACTTAGTGTCTCCCAGTCCTCTACTGAAATGCAGAAGGCAGCCCAATGTCAATGTTTCCTGATCTCCCACTCACTGGCAGACAGCCACCTAGGTCAAATGGATCCTAGTCCTCCACCCAATGGCTGAAAGCAGCCCAGGCCTGGTGCCTCCTGGGTCTATACTTAGTTGCAGAAGGTGAACAGGGTCAGGGCCTCTTGACCCTCCATCCAGACCTATGACTCCTGGCCCACCACACAATGGCAAAAGGCAGCCCATCCCTGGCTGCACTATCAGAGATAGAGTGGGAAGCCCCTGGCAGTGAATGGCTGGAAAACAGGTCAGGGAAAATGCAGAAAGTCCCACGGGTCTGGATTCCCCACAACTCATTTTAACTACACTGGGAAATGAAGGAAGCACCTCCCTTCCCTGCATGTGGTACCAAAAGAAGCTCAAGCAAAGCCAGAAGAATAAAGCAGATTAAAATAGCATTGCAAAATCTCAGGAAACTAAATTGTCATTGGAACTATAGTCCACCATAGTAAGCCAGAACCTATACACTAAACCTAAGCAGAGTGGTTGCATGATAAAATAGAAGATATAGGCAAGATGACAAGTCTCTTAATCTAATGTTAAAAATGTTCAGAAAACACTTGAAAAATCAAATGTTACACCAAAAATCTGGAAGATAAAAACTTGAATAAAAAAAGACAATCAAGTGACACCAAATACTGAGATGAATTAGATGTTGGAATTATCTCATAAATATTTTAAAGCAGCCACTATAAAGCTGCTTCAAAAAGCAATTACAGTAACCTGCTGAATGGGAGAAAATATTTTCAAATAATATATCTAATAAGGCATTATCATCCAAAATATATAAAGAACTCCTACAATTCAATAGCAAAAAAAAAAAATAGCATTCTGATTAAAAAATGGGCAGAAGACATGAATAGACATTTTCCCAAAAAGACATATGGATGGCCAATAAGTACATGGAAAGATGCCCAAAATCACTAATCATCAGGGAAATGTAAAAGAAAACCACAGCGCGATACCCCACACCTGTTAGAATGGCTATTATCAAAAAGACAAGAAATAACAAGCGTTGGTGAGGATATGGAGAAAAGAGAACACTAGTGCACTATTGGTAGGAATGTAAATTGGTGCAGCTACTATGGGAAACACTGTGGAAATATTTTAAAAATTAAAAATAGAGCTACCATATGATCCAGCAATTCCGCTTCTGGGTACACAGCTAAAAAGAAAAAAAAAATCACACTAACTTGAAAAGATATCTGTACCCCCATGTTTATGGCAGCATTATTTACAATAGCCAATACATGAAAACAACCTACGTGTCTATCAATGGATGAATGAATAAAGAAGATGTGGTAGATATATACAATGGAATACTACTCAGCCATAAAAAGAATGAAATATTGCCATTTGCAACAACATGGATGAACCCTGAGGGCATTATGCTAAGTGAAGTAAATCAGAGAAAGACAAATACTGTATGATTACACTAATATGTGGAATCTAAAAAACAAAACAAAACAGCAAGCTCATGCATATAGAGAACAGGAGAACAGGTTGGTGATTGCCAGGGAGGTGGAGGGTGGGAGGTGAGTGAATTGGGTGAAAGGAATCAAGATACAAACTTCCAGTTATAAAATAAGTCCTGGGGATGTAACGGACAGCATGGTGACTATAGTTAATAATACTGTATTACATATTTTAAACTTGCTAAGAGAGTAAATCTTAAAAGTTCTCATCACAAGAAAGAATATTCTATAACTATTTGAGGTGACAGTGACAGATATTGACTTATTGTGGTGATGATTTCTCAGTATATACAAATATCATATCATTGTTGTACTCCTGAAACTAATTGAAAGTTGTATGTCAATTACAACTCAATAAAAATTAATTTATAAGATAATTACAAATTTGCTTAAAATAAAAAGGAAACAAAAAATCTTCAGCAAGGAAATACAAGTTATATAAAAGAATCAAATAGAAAGTATAGAACTGAAAAACATAATAACAACAAAAAGTTCACTAAATGGGTTCAATAGTAGTGTAGAGATGAAAGAAAATAGAATCAGTGAGCTTGTGGGAAGACCAATAAAATTTGCTCAATCTAATGAACAGAAAGTACATGACTGAAAAAAGGAAGAGTATCAAAGAATTGTGGGAGTCTAACAAAAGATCTAATATTCATATCACTGATGTCCCAGAAGAAGAGGAGAAAGAATGTGGGGCTGAAGAAGTATTTATATTAGTCAGGGTTTTCCAGAGAAACAGAATGAATAGCATGTCTGTGTGTGTGGTGTGTGTGTGTGTGTGTGTGTGTGTGTGTGTGTGTGTGTACTTATTATAAAGAATTGCCTCACATGATTAGAGGCTGACAAATACAAAAAATGTAGGCTGACAGGCTAGAAACACAGGTGAGCCGATAGTGTAATTTTAGCCTGAAAACCAGCACATGGAGACCCAGGAAAACCAACAGTGCAGAAGAGGTCCAAAGGCAATCTGCTGAAGAATTCCCTCTTGCTCTGGGAGGCCAGTCTTTTTGTTTTATTCAGGCCTTCAACTGACGAGGTGAGTCTCACCCACATTATGGAGGACAATTTCCTTACTTAAGAGTTTACTGATTTCAATGGTATCTCATCTGGAAATACTCTCCAACTTGACACATAAAATTAAGCTTTAGAGGTTCACCCCTTGTCACCTTGGCACCTGTATGCATCTCCATAAACCATACTTAATCTTCAAATAAAAACAATAACAAGGTTGTCTTTCCACCTAACACAATATGGCTATCTTGCATAGAACTGAAAAATGCACTGACCTTTTCCTCAGAAAAAGATGCAAACACCTTGGGTGATGGTTACTCTTCTTGGTTACCCATACCTAAATACCATGATATAAAATTAAAAACATTTAAATGCTATCGTATAAAGTCAATACATCTTATGTTATATAAGGAGGTAAGAAAAGAAAGAAAACAAAGATACATGCTTGTTTTATGTATATATACATGCAAACATATTCATAACAAAATAAGGAGGAAATACTCGTGACAATTACAGTCCCCATTTCTGTAACTGGTCACGTGGTTGTAGTTGGTATTTGTAACTTCCTTCCTCTACTACCAATTCCATATTTCCTTTGCCTTCAGCAGGCTGCTCAGCTGATCATGGTTCTTTACCTGGTGGGGTAACCCAAACCTTTGCTCCTGAAGGGTCTGGGCCATTAGTAATCCTGCCTGATTGGGTTGTTGTAACCCTATCCTGTCCTTAATCACAGGGTGTGGTAATGCTAAGGGAGCCCCTGTACTGCAGACATGTTCCTCCTTACCTCGGTTGTGGAGTAGTGGTCCAATTTCCCTTTAGTAGTCAGGATCCATCACCCCAGCCAGCACATTAACTCTTGTTTACCTGTTGATTCAGAGGCACGAAAAGACCAAGGTGGTGGGGCAGCAGCCTTAACTTCCAGGTCAGTGGAATCACTGTTGTGTATCCTGGTGGAAACCTTCTTCACTTCAGAACTAAGGCCTCTAGGTCAACAGGGCATCAGGTCACAGGAATAGGAAGCAAAAATTTTACTAGTAGGTCACTAGAGGTAATAGTGTGTGTTGCCACTCCCATTTCCACCCTCTGATTCCTGGACCCATGAAATCTGGCTATGAGAAAAACAGCACCATATATTGCAGTCTGATTCAGAGCATATACAGCCTTCCAGAGAACCTTGCCTTAGCCCTGCAAGGTATTGCCACTTAGCTGGAGCTGTAACTGAGTTTTCAAAAGGTCATTCCACCATTCTGTCAAGATAGCTGCTTCAGCATGGTGTGAAACTATGGAAGGACCAGTGAATTCCATAAACATGGGCCCATTACTGCACTTCATTTGCTATGAAGTTAGTAACTTGATCAGAAGCATTGCTGTGTGGAATACCATAACAGTAGGTCAGTAATTCTGTAAGTCCACAGATGGTAGTTTTGGGAGATGCATAGCATGAAAGGAATGTAAATCCAAATCCAGATTAAGTGTCTGTTCTGGTAAGAACAAAACATTGCTCCTCCCATGATGGAAGGGCTGCAACTTAGTCAACCTGCCTCCAGGTAGCTCACTGATCACCCCAGGGAATGGTGCCATATTGGGGACCGTTGGTCTCTGCTGCTGGCAGATTGAGCACTCAGCAGTGGCTGCAGTCAGGTCAGCCTTGGTGAGTGGAAGTGCATATGGCTGAACCTATGCCTAACCTCCACCCCTCACACCATGGCCACTTTGTTCACAAGCCCAATAAACAGTGACAGAGATGGCAGGGTGACTGGTGAAGGAGGCTGACTGGTATCCACAGAATGTGTCATCCTATCCATTGGATTATTAAAATCATCCTTTGCTGAGGTCACCCTTAAGAGGACATAGGTATTTTTGCATTTTTCCCCATTCAGAGAAGTCTATCCACATACTTCTTCCCCAAATTTCCTTGTCAACAATTTTCCATATTATGTCTAAATCCATGACCATCCAGCCAAACCTCTGGCCATAGCCTATGAATTGGTATATAATCACATGTCTGCCCGTTTCTCCTTCCAAGCCAAATGAACAACTGGGTGCCATTCTGTCCACTGGAGGTTTCTTGAAAATTTTTAAAAATAGAACTATCATATTATCCAGCAATTCTACTTCTTGAGGTATACCCAAAGGAAATGAAAACAAGATATCAAAGAGATATATGCACTCCCATGTTCACTGCAGCGTCATTCACAATCGCCAAGATATGAAAAAAACCTAAGTGCCCATCAACAGATGAATGAATAAAGAAAATGTGATATATACATGATGGAATAATACTCAGCCATGAGAAAAAAGAAAATTCTGCCATTTGTGACAACATGGATGGACCTTGAGAACATGCTAAGAGATAAATCAGACAGAGAAAGACAAATACTGTATGCTATCACTTATATGTGAAATCTAAAAAGGCCAAACTCATAAAACCAGAGAGTAAAATGGTGGCTACCAGGGGTTTGGGAGTGGGGAGAATAGGAGAGATGTTTAACAGAACAAACTTGCAATTAATCGATAAATAAGTCTTGGAGATCTGATGCACAACATAGTCAATACAGACAAGAATATTGTATTACAATCATCAAACTTGCTAATAGACCAGATCTTATTTATTCCCACCACAAAAAAGAAATGATAATTATGTGATGTTATAGAGGTGCTAACTCTCTCTACAATGGCAGTCATATTATAATATATAAATGTATAAATCACCATGTTGTATACCTAAAATTTACACAGGTTTATGTCAAATATATTCCAATTTTTTAAAAAACTAAAAAACTGAAGGAAAAAACCCAAACCTCTCAGCAAGTTAAGAATAGACCGTATGATTACCTGAACTTGGTAAAGAGCACCTACAAAAAAAACTACTTCCAATATCATGTTTAATGATGACAGACTGAATGCTTTCCCTCTAAGATTGGGAAGGAAGCAAGGATCTATGCCCTCACCACTTTTACTCAACATAATACTGGGATTTTAGCCTGTGCAATAAGGCAAGATAAAGAAAAAGATTATATAAATATAATATATATAATAAAACTGTTATTTGCTAATGACATAATTGTCTATGTATAAAATTCCAAGGAATCTACCAAAAAGTCCTAGTATTTAGTATAAGTGAGGTCAGCCATGACACAGGATAAACGATCAACACTTTAAAAATCTATCACATCGCTATGGGCAGAGCAAGGAACCCCAAGAATGCTCAGCCACTGGGCAAAAGAGACCCTGGGATCCTGCAGCCGCCTATGCAGCCATCGCAGTCAAGGGTGAGTGGCAGCGTCTGCCTGCCCAAGTCCAGGTAGGGAGTCATGCGGCTGGGAGGAGGCTGTCGGTAGTACAACGATAATCTTCCAATCCAATAAGCAAGTAGTGGCTCTACTTTTTCAAGTCAATCTTTTACATCACTCAGTTTGATGACTCTTCGCCTAGTTCTCACAAATCATTTACAGATTGTTCACATGTACCATATGGTTATGGTGCTATTGTGAACAGGGCCTTTATCCCAGTTGCATCTGGTATGTAGGACCACGACATCTAGTTTCTTAAACATTTACTAGGATGTTTTCTACTGATTATCCTTGTGTGTGTATGTGTTTTAGAGAGGAACTCAAATTTTCGCTTACTTGGAGAGATGCATTATTTTCAGCCACCTTGTTTATTTCATGTATTTTATATACTATGTTTAAGATTCATTAGTGTTATTTGTCAAATGATACTGTACTTATTTGTCAAATTATGTCATTTTGCTTGGTTTTGCTTTAGAAATCGTCTCTGGATAGCGGGACAGGGAGACAGAAGAGTGAGAAAGGTGTCTGTGCATTGTGTACCTTGTTTAATGTTCTGAAATTCCTATTTTGTACCTGTGTTAAGTATTCAGAAATAAATATTTAGTAAGTAGAAAATTATGCATTTCTATGTTGTATTTTTTAAAATCAGCTTTATTTATATGTAATTCTTGATACCTGAGATTTTTATTGAACAATAGGTGATGGGTGTCTTTTCCTGTCAAATGATATGTGTAAACATTATCATTTAATGGCTTCATAGAATTAGAAACTATGGATCTTCCATAACTTATTTAACCAAATTCTGATGAATGTTTAGCTTTTTTCCCAGCTTTTCCCTAAAATAATCATATTTCATAGGCATAAAGTTCAAATAAATATCCTCAGTGTTCTATTACTCAGGTACAAAGGTTTGAAGCTCTTTCAATTTGTCATTTTCTTAATGTCTGTCTCTCTTCTGTACATATGTTTCATTAGCTGGGCATATAATATGCATTGCATTGCTTAGCTTGACTTATCTATCAACAAATTAAAAACGAACCAAGTAGATATGTGTTTCCATGTATATTGCAAATATCATGACTGTGCCACCAGACAGAGAAGCCATCATCCTTCGATCTCTACCCCTCATTTTTGATCATCCTCCACCCCAGACTGGAGGGAGGGAATTTATGACCCAGTTTCTCTAACATGTCCCCCACTTCCCAAGCTTCCTCCTTTGTTATTTGGGATAGCTTGTCCTCAACCCTTCATCATCCAGAGTTTGGGTTGAGGTTGAAAAGGGAGAAAGGGAGGCAGGACATTAACTTGCATATTTGCCCCAGGAGATTCCCTCATCTTGGTGGTCAGAAACTACCAAATGGCACCTAGAGTGACACCTATATGACATCCCATTGCCTGGATAGGATCCGGGGGTGGGGGGAAATGGCTTGAGACTTCGTGCATCTATCCCATTAGTGTTTCTGGACAAAGAAATGTGCATCTATAATTTTTCTCTTTTCCCCAGAGTGACTTTTCTTTCAAAGTGAATGTTGACTATTTTCTGCTTCTCTATGCCATGTGCAAATCATTCACGAGTTTATTTGGTTAAAAACCCACGTCCAAGAGTTTTAGACAACATTGTTAAGGTGGCATACAATGTATGGGTCCTGGGCTGGTTTTCACGTGTGGGAATGTAGGTAGGGGACTGTTGTGCTGGTGAACAGGGATGGGAGAAAGTGCTAGAACCTGACTGGACAAACTGTTGGGGGAAGACAATGACTTCCCAGGTGTCTGGGGATAGGGAATCAGAGAGAAAGAGGTGATGAACCACTTAGACCTAACGAGGAAATGCTGGGGAAAGGACAAAGGTGATTAAGGGAGCCTTTAGAGGGTTTGGCATAGGTTGTGTGATGTCGATGTTTTCCCCACTGCCTCCAAAGACTGCCTTAATGTTGCTTTCTGTGTTAGCTGCCATTTTTCTATCTCACAAAAAATATAATATGCTTTATTTTATTTTATTTTTTGCATTTTCTTCTTTTTAAATTGAAGTATAGTCAGTTACAACGTGTCAATTTCTGGTGTACAGCACAATGTCCCAGTCATGCATATACATACATACATTTGTTTTCATATTCTTTTTCATTAAAAGTTATTATAAGATATTGAATATAGTTTCCTGTGCTATATAGAAGAAATTTATTTTTTAACTATTTTTATATATAGTGGTTAAATAATATTCTTTAAAATTGTATATGAAATGTTTGTCCATGTACCACTAAAGTTATCATGGACACTGACAGTGGTCTGTGTGCCATGCTTTAGGCATCTCTTACTTCAAGGAAAGAGCAAGAACTTGGCATTTGGGCTTGGGCTGAAATCCAAATTCTTCTGCCTACTGCTGTCTGGCTTTGTAAAATCTGTTAAAAAAAAAAAAAAACTCACCTTCACCGTGAGGTTTAAATGAGGTGATGTGTATAACCCCCCGACACAGTGACTGCCACCTAGCAAGCACACAATAAGAATTTGCTACAGTTGTAGCTCCTCTTATATCAGGACGTTGATAAGCAGAACCAATGATCATGATTATACTTAGCTCTAGTATTGAGATCATTTCATGCACATTCTCTCAGGTGCCATTTTTGGGCCACTTAAAGTGAAAGTCAGAACAGTCCGGTGATGGGGTAGAAGGAGTAACTGGCTACAAGTCTGGAGGAAGCTAGATGCTCTTTCCCTTTTTAATGGACTCATCGGACAAGACACACTGTTTCTTCACTGTCCTCTCAGACATGCTCCTGTCCTCAATCATCCAAGCCGCTAACAGAGGAATCCTCTCAGATGGAAACTCAACCTACCCCACCTCATACCCTATTCTCTCTCCAGCCTTACTCCATTTTATGCCTACTGGGTGCCTAGCGCTGCTCTCCATGCTAGAATAGAGCAGTGAACAAAATGCAGTCCCTAGGAACCTATCACTTCCATCTGGTGGATGAGAGAGACACATAGATTACAACACAGCGTGGCTAGGGAAAGAAAAGGATGCTGTGGGAACACAGAGACAAGTCCCCTTTTCTTGGAGCAACTAATAAACTTCCCTGGGCTTCAGTTTCAGGGTCCTCATCTTTAAAAATGGTTACAATAATAATACTCATCTCGTCACCCTATCCTCTCTCCAGGATGAGATACAAAGGAACCTAAGAAGACCAGCTATACCCCGGGAGAAACCATTAAGTCTATGCCCTGTGTTAGTCCCACACCAGTGTGGAGCAGAAGCATTCCGGGACCCTTGAGAATCTAGTCTATCCTGGGACCATGGGTAAGGAAATGGGGGGTGGGGACACGATTGGTGCCATCTCTTCCTCTATGTCTTTACAGCTATTGAAGGGGCTTCTTTTTCTTTTCTTTCTTTCTTTAATTTATTCGGTGTTCTTAAAATTACATGTAACTAAAGTTGGTCCTCGCAGGTTATGCAACAGAAGGTGGTACCGGTAGTAGCATATCACCCTCCGGTGGACACTGTAAGTGATGTCACATTATTGGATGATTTTGTTGTAACACTTCAGACATTCAAAGGGGATGGGTGATGCTTTTTCCCTCAGAGTCTCTGGGAAAGAAACCCTGTAGGTGGGATGCTTTCCTCTACAAGAAATATTCCAGGGGTTACGATCATAAAGAACAGTGCCCAGCAGAAAGAAAAGACCTGTCTCTTTCTGTGTGTCTCTTTTCATGAAATAGGAAATCTTTCATAAAATCATTGCTCCCAGATTCTATTTTCAGTTTTCTTTTTCCAGCTGAATAAGACCCTTCAGTATTTAGGATCTTAAGAAAAGCACCTCTATCAGTAAATTTCAAGTCTTTTAGCCATGTCTATTCATCCAGCTTTGCCTGTGACACATAAATAGGAAATTGCTGTGGATACATTATTTCTCTTTTTTTAATTTTAATTTTTCATTGAAGTAGAGTTGACTTGCAATGTTGCATTGGTTTCTGGTGTATGGCATAGTGATTCAGTTATATATGTGTGTGTGTGTGTGTGTGTGTGTGTGTGTGTATAATATACATATTATTTTTCTTATTCTATTTCATTACAAGTTACTATAAGCCATTGGATATAGCTCCCTGTGCTATACAGTAGGACCTTATTGTTTATCTATTCTGTACATACTTCTGTTTTTTTAACCTTATCCTATAAATTCAGACTTCCAGCTGTCATAGTGCCTTTTTTCCCACTAGTATGGTAGGTCCTGAAGTAGGCTCTGGGATATATACCTGGTCTCAGTCCTTGCCAAGTTCACAGCTTGTTGGAGGAGACAGAAACTACAACAAACTATGAGAGATAGTCTCAGTGACGGGAGAATTCAAGATGTCCAGCTAACACAGATCACGATGGCGGCAAGCTATAGACTTTCAAAGGAAGAGACTTGCCACATGAGACATAACAAGTCAATAGGTGTTCATCACAGCTAGAGAAAGAAAATGTGTCAGTCAAAAGTACCCTCCACCAAAGAATTTTTCTACTCTCAGAAGCTGTGTAAGTTGGTGAAGCAGACTTGAGACACTGGCTATTTAACCAAATACTTGATCCCCAAAATCAAGGATCTTTAGATGGCTTGCACAACCTGCTTTTGATTCAAAAATATCACTTTCTATTAATTGCATGTATAAAAATAAATAAAATAAATAACATAGGATACTATGCTATTTACTTTCATTCATTTAATTCATCTGCAATGTGCCAAACACTTACCTTGTTATGGTAATTAATCCTCAAGGAGCACTGTTACCTGAGCATCGTTATGCATTTTTTGTTTATTTCTGTTCCCTTGAACTAGAATAAAGCTTCAGTAGAGGAAGGACATTGTCAGGTTTCTACGCTGCTGAAACCCTATCACCTTACAGAGGTGCCTAGTCATATTAAATGAATAATAAATACTTGTTACTTGAATAGTCTGATCAATGAACCAGCTTTGGATACAAGGCCCATCCCAAAAAAGGATGAATTCTAAATTCTGAGTAGCATGGAAAGCGGCCACATTGAGCTACAGGGAGTCCCAGAGTCTAGTAAAGCCAAAAAAACCAAGACTGCAGGCTTCCTGTTTTAGGCAGACCTGGGCTGGAATTCTGCCTCTCTCACTTACAAGTTTGTGTGGCAGGAGGATTGTTTTTGGAATACCCTCAGCCTGTTACCTCCTCTGCAGAGTTGTATAAATTATTTCTGGCTCAGCTCCATCCAAGGGCGGGCCCCAAACTCAAATGACAGCAAAAGTCACAATGGAGCAAAATATACTTTCCTCTGTGATGATTATTATCAATGTCGGCATGTGAGCAGATTCCATGCACCTCTATTTTACTCTGTATAAGAGCCATATGTTATGTAATGTAGCACAAAGGAGCTTCTTGTCCCTTAAGTCTTTAATTAAAAGAAAAATTCAACTGACTTTTAAACTTTGTCCTTGTTTTAAGTTGTTGACTTCAAGTTTCTTTTGCTGAAATGTGATTTGGAAATTTTTTGAGGAAAGGAGTGTTTCATAGCACCTGCTTCAAGTGAAATGTTCAGTTTGAATCCATAAATCAAATAACCCTCAAAAAAAGGGCAAGGACACAAGAAAGAAACTCCAATATACGCAAGAAAGAATCTCCAAGATAACCATCATCACTTTGGAGTAGAAGAAGCCAAAACCTGGTTCAGAAAAATGGCACAAGAAGTTAGACAGAGTGCTACTCCATCCTGGACATAGTTCTGGGAATTTTCCGGGTACAGAGAGGACTCAGAAAAGGCCCCTGCCCTCTGGGAGCTTACAGTCTAATAATACAGAAATCTAAACAGATCATCTTAACCTGTTGATTTTTTCTTTTGCAACTATTCTGAGAGGTATTTATCGATGCCTGGCCCCTGCCTTCTCCAGATGAGGAAACAGGCTGAAAAGTGTCTGGTAACTTGGGTAGTAGATGATAGAGTTGGGACCCACATCCAGATTTGTCTGTTTCCAAAGCCAGACCTTTATCCACTCACTATGACATTTCACTTACATTATACTTGCTGAGCTATATACATCCTTCCTGTTGAGACGTGGATTGGGCTTCCAGTAGGGTTCGCACATGAAAGATCTAGGTGCCAGGAAAGAGTATACCTGCAAAGTGCTAGGTTCGATCTCAACACTGCTGCTCTGAAACCGGCAGGCCTGAGGGTCAACAACCTTACTCTAGAGAGAGTCAGGAAGGAGAAGGCAGCATGAAAGTGACACCAGAGACAGAGGCAGTGTCCATTTAAGTTCTGAATTAAAACGATGACACCATTATAGGTGCGAGTTTGGGGTGATGTAAACTGCATGGACCACTAGTGATGAGAACTGACTACACTACTATGCCCCTCAGCAAGTTAAACCATTTTACAGGCTGATCACACTTGCCCACCCCTAAGCCTGGCGTTCCGTTTCCAGTGCCTCTGCTTCCTAACTCTTGTCAAATATTTGGTAATGACCTTTTCATATAACTGTCCACTAGACTAGAAGCATCTGTAGCCTTGACTTGGTCCCTCTCCATGTCCAGAAAGCCCAGTTTCTGTACACACAAGTGCTCAGTAAATGTTTATTTTGTGATGCGTCTCTCAGTAAAGGACAGCTGTTACCCCGCACCCCGCCCCACACTGTACTCCAATTTCCTTTCACTTTGAGGGAGATTTGTGGCTTTCATCCACACCCTGTGTTTAGAACTCTCCAGACCTTCCACTCCTGACTTATTTCCTTCTTAATGAATCTTGGCCAATTTGTTATCCTTTTATCCACTGACATGGCCTCGGAGCGAGAGCACCTTAGAGGACTTACTGAAACGTTCTCAAATGTACACTGTGTTATACACGACGTGCCTTCAATAAATCCTTGTCAGGGGAAGAAACTGTTGAATTCATACAAACCTAACAACTGTATTATTTTGTTTTAGAATTTCAATTCAGAGATACAATTCTGACAAAATTAAATCCTGGCAGAAGTAAATTCATCAACCCAAATGTTAGTGAAACTGTCAATATAAGTGAACATTTTTATACTCACAAGGAGATGACTCTCCTGGTTTTCTGCCTTCTCCTTTGGCCACTCGCTTTCCATCTATCTGAATGACTCCTTCTCTTCTTGGTAGTTTTCTTCCTGGTGTATCAGGTAAAGACTTCTAATTCATCTCCTCACTGACATTTTTATGCTGCTCCTATGTTATGTGTCGGCCTGCCAGACTCCAGGAAATCCAGTCTGAAATATAGTAAGCATCACTGAGTGTTTGTTGAAACCTTCTTCCAACCTGGAATTGGTAACGTCGATACCATAATTGGGTTGTTGTATATTAGGTGCCCAGTAAAGTTTTCCATTGCACTATGAGGTACTGAGGGAAAGGGGAATTTTGACTCACTTTTCAGGGTCATTTCACATTATAGCCAGCAGTCCACACCACAGGACATAACTTGGGTTAGCATTTCTCAGAACTCAGTCATTCCTCCAGCACTCTTAAGACTGTTGACCCTGTTGAGACTGGATGCTGGAGAAGGGTATGGCTCAGTGGTAGAGCGCATGCTTAGCATGCATGAAGTCCTAGGTTCAATCCCCAGCACCTCCTCTAAAAAGGAAAAATTAAAATAAATAAATAAACCTAATTTTCTCCCTCCCCGCCCCCTCCCCCCCCAAAAAGACTGGATGCTATTGTGCTGGCTTTTTTTTTTCTCATATTTTCAGTAAAAATGAATGGCTTTTAAGATGAAAATGGAAAATCCCAGGAGCCAAAGGGCCTCTGCCTTTCCAGGTGGAAGCCTTTGCCTTTCAAATCCTAGCTCAGGGCTGAAGGGTCTTGGTGTATCTCTGACACAGACTTGCATTAACTCAATTCGGTTTGTTCTGTAGCAGGGACTGTCACTTCTTCAGACCTAAAATGTACCCTCCACTCCAGGGCATCATTTCCCAGGGTTGGGAACAGAATAGCAGAATATTAAGTACATGGGGTAAGGAGCCAGGCTGCCTGGGTTCAAGTCCCAGCCGTACATTTTAATGTAAGCTCTCTGAGATTCAGTTTCCTCATTAACAAATTTGGGATAATAACAGATTGTGGTGAAGGTAATGATTTAATACACTTAAAGAACTTAGAACAGTGCCTGGAATAAACTAAGCACCTAATAAATGTTAATAATAACAACTCTAAAAAAAAGCTTTTTCTTTTTTTTTACATTTTCATTTTAAATTTCAAAATAAAATAAACAGAATGAAATGAATAGATGTTCACACTGCTAAATACTTCACAGGTATTCTCTCATCTCATTCTCAGAAGACAGCTCAGAATGCATGAAACTATTTCCGTTTTTCAAGGTGAGTAAACTGAGATCTGAGAAGTTGGGAGATGCACAAAGTCAGAGAATAGCTATGCTATGGACTTAGGATGGAAACCCACCATAGTAGGATGCCAAGACCCACAAGGATCACTGAGCAAGCAGTACAGGCTCTCCTCGACTTAATTATCTACCAACAATGTCCCCTTCCTTTTCTCTCTGACACAGCTTTCTGGAGTTTACATCCTGTCTCCTCTCTCAGCCAATTTATCATCCCTGAGACATCTCCCCAGATCCCATGGCAAAATGCTCAGGACACCCAAAGAGATTAAGCATAGCCTTTTTCTTCCTGAAATGTAGTTATGTTTTCTGCCTTTGGGAGACAGGACAATTTATTTGCAGTTTCTGAGAGGGAAAAGTCATTGCTGTTTACAATGTCCTGCTGTCATCCAAAAACAGTCCTGAGGAGGGTCTTCTATTGCAGAAATGGTTTCTGGTAGAAAGAATGCAAATCAGAAGCTTAGAGTTGGCTTCTGTAGAAACAGATGATAGACGGGAAGGAAGGAGGGGTCGCTTCTATTCTTGGGGAATCAAGAAGTCTGATAAAGGATGGAGGATTGAGAGGGAGGGAAGAAAGGAGGGTGGGAGTTGGGGAGAGAGGGAGAGAGAGAGAGACGGGGGAGGGAATTGGGCAACTGCCAATAAAGGAAGAAATCTGGGCAGAAGATCAGAGTATTTTGAGGAAAATTTACAGTGATTTTCTATGGAATGTGGAATCAGTGCACTCCCCATCGTCCCACAAAGGCCTTGCTGTGGCTGTGATATGCTTATGTTTCCTGCCGAATAAAACACAAATATCACTATTAATCTTTTCATGCCCAAGTAGCACTAAATCAGTCCGAGTGTCACCAGTTTTCTGTGTTCCACACTTTTGGCAGCTCTTACTTTCAGGAAAGAGAAAAGGGCTTTGAAGTTAGACAGGCCTGGATGGAAAAGTTTCACATGAAGGTGGTGGACGAGGGGAGCAGTTAACAATCTTGTCTATAATAAGCCGTTGTGCATTTCACAGCCTGAGATAATTCCTCAGTCCTGGATTATGGCATCTTTTACAGAATGGCTGAATAGTACCCGCCATTCCAGGAAGAGCGTTCACCCTGTTCCTCTGATAGCCACACATGAGCTTGGAGGGAAGCATGCCCAGATCCCAGGAGTCTTCAGGCCAGGGATGGGGGCAGTAAGACCAGGGTCAGGAACACTGCCATTCCTATCTTATCTTTTTATCCATACAACTAAATCCTGGACCTATTTTGCATTTATGTGCTTTGTGCTATGAGGACTTACTAAGTACCAGGCTGTAAATGATTCACTTTGACACTCGCTGGAAAAGAGCAGATGGTACCAGCAGTGGCGTAGCGACATCCAGTGGATATTGGAGGAAACTCCACAATCTTGCATAGGGTCTTACGGAAACCAGCGTTCCGTGGGCTCCTTTTCAGCAAGTCTGGAAATATTCCTGAAGCTGCCAGAAAGCAGATGTCTGTCTCCAGAGGGTCCAAGAACTGAGCCTCCTGACATCAAAAGATACTTCAGTTACAATGCTTTCCTCCGCAATAAGAATTCCAGGCATCAAGTCTAGGTACAACTACACACAGCAGAGTTACTGTCTCCTCTGTGTCTTTTTTTGGAGGGGGTGGTAATTAGGTTTCTTTATTTAATTTACCTATTTAATTAGGTTTACTTATTTACCTGTTTACTTTTAATGGAGGTACTGGGGATTGAACCCAGGACCTCGCGCATGTGCCCTACCACTTGAGCTATACCCTCCCTCCTCTCTTGTGTCTTTTTTGAGGAGCAAGAAAACCCTTCCCAGAAATCTACTGGCCCCAAAATTCTATTTCCAATTTCATTTTTCTGAATCCGAATAAGATCTTGACCTATATGGGATAGTAGCAATGAGCTATCCTCTTCCATCCACTGAAAATTCAACTCCTGTCTTTATGCCATTTTAAACAGCTCTAATCTGTGTTGAATGATGAGGAAATGACTGGGACAAAGGTTTTGTATTGGTTTTTGAGATTCCCAAACCTGCCTGCCAGGCACAGCGTTAGATTCTGGGATGCAAAAATGAGCAAGGCAGGTAGGGTTCGTGATTTCTGCTAAAAGAGACAGAAAAAAAAAAAGTGATTTCTGCTAAAAGAGACAGAAAACAAACAAACAAAAAAGAAACTATAGCAGAGTGTGTAAGTGCTCTCTGAGATACAAGACCTTCAGGATTCTTGAACATCACACAGGATGGAAATCCCTCCTAGTTTAGAGTGGACTCCCTAAAGAAAGAGATTTATAAGCAGAGACCTAAAAAGACAGTAAAAGACAGACAGAAAAGTGTGGGATTGGGGGGAGGTGAGTTTTTCAGATAGTGGGAACAGCATACCTGAGGTCAGAGAAAGCTTGGTTCGCACAAGGAACAGATCTCTCCCCTGGTGCTATTAGTACCCTGAGCTTGTTTGCTTACACAGCATCCCTTCCTCCCCATATGCACACCATACCATGAGAATCCTGTCACATTTTGAATTTTTTGAATCTCAAGTGCCCTAATCCAGGAATAGGAACTCAGAGAGTTAGGGACCTGGTGAGGGATGGGGAATTTAACATGTATTTTTTGTTATTCGCTGAGTTTTTCATTCTGTGAAAGATTTCTCATCAGAAATAAAATAATCAAGTATGCAATTGGTTCACATGGTTGCAAATCCCAAACATAAAAAAAATGCACCAAAATAATGGTGAAACATAGAAACTATCATGCCAGCACTCAGAGTGGTCCACAGTCAGCCATTATTGTGTGTTTGTGCATCTTTGCAAACTTCTGACTATGCACATGTGTGCACACTCACTCACACACATACATACACACATACACACAAATTTCTCTATTTCAAAAGCTGGTTTTTTCGTTTGGCCTTAGAAGATGAATAGATTTTATGTCAAATCATAAAATTTGCATATGCCTACATCATCATTTTTAATGTTTCCATGATATTCAGTTTCACAGTTATAACATAATTCATTTATTCACCTCCCACACTGACAAACATTTAGGATTTTTTTTTTATGGTTGTCTATGCTTCTAGTGCTGATTTCAAAGAGCAGGGTACAGAACAGTGTGCACAGTGCTGCCACTTAGGTAAAAATGGAGGGAGTCTATTGATCAATATACTTAATTAATTGGGAAAGTTACTAAATTCTTTACCAAGTGAATGTTACAAACTATTTTTAAAAATCCATAAAAATTCAAATTGTGTCATTTATTCCCACACGAGTGTACTGTAATAGAAATAACCTATAATGCCTGTTACACAGAGAAGCCTACCCCCTTCCACCCTTCCACCCTCCGCTGCCTCCAGTCCCTGCCTACCACCCAAAGAATTTTTAAAAACAGGTTCTCCAACCCATCCCTTTGCTGTAACTTCATGTCCAGTGCCCTGTAATCTCCTGTACTTTTTCCTCATGAAGCATCCATCACCAGCAATCACCACCCTAGGAGTGTCAGCCTTCTACTGTGCAGATGTCGCCCAGTGCCAAGGGTCCTAGTGTTTTGGGAATCCCAAGAAGTAGTGATGGATTTTGTGGGGGGTAGAAATAATTAAGCCATCACACCCATCACACAGAGATACCTGCTCCCCACCCTCAATCCTCCATCCCCACTCTTTTCTCCACCCCCACCTTAAGAATGAATTCAGGATCCATTTTCCCTAATATACCCCTTCCAGATAACCTGACAACCAAGACATTTTGCTTTCAGGAAAAACCGCTATAGTCAATCATCTCCATTTTCTGAAGAATCTACAAGGAGCATGGCCCCTCTAGCATGTCAAGAGGGTTCTTCTGTCTCTGGTTTTTCCTCTGTCTCTCCCAGAGTGTCCGCTTATTTTGAGGTTGTGGACAAAGGATGTCAAAGGAGCACTTGAATTTATAAGTGTGCAACAGCACATAGCATGGATTTGATGGACTGCAGAGGGGAAGGGGAGGGAAAGAGAATGGTTTAGTAAGGGAAAGCGTTATGTTCTTACCATGTCTGTATTTTTTTAACTGACGTATAGTCAGTTTACAATGTTGTGTCAATTTCTGGCGTACAGCATAATGTTTCAGTCATACAAGTACATACATACATTCCTTTTCATATTCTTTTTCAGTATAGGTTACTACAAGATATTGAATATAGTTCCCTGTGGGATACAGAAGAAACCTGTTGTTTATCTGTTTTATATATAGTATCTGAAAATCCCAAATTCCCAATTTATCCCTTCCCATCCCTCTTCCCTCCTAGTAACCGTAAGTTTGCTTTCTATGTCTGCGAGTCTGTTTCTGTTTTGTAAATAAGTTCATCTGTGTCTTTTTTTCCCTTAGATTCCACATGTGATATCATTTCTTTCTCTGCTTGACTTACTTCACTTAGTTTGACAATCTCCAGGTTCATCCATGTTGCTTCAAATGGCATTATTTTATTACTTTTTATGGCTGAGGAATATTTCGTTGTATATATATACAACTTCTTTATCCAATCATCTATCAATAGACATTTACGTTGTTTCAACAGCCTTGGCTGTTGTAAATAGTGCTGCTATGAACATTGGGGTGCATGTATCTTTTCGAATTAAGAGTTCCCTCCAGATATATGCCCAGGAGTGGGATTGCTGGATCACATGGTAAGTCTATTTTCAGTTTTTTGAGGAATCTCCATACTGTTTTCCATAATGGCTGCACCATGTCTGCATTTCTGTCTAAAATTGTCTTTCTGTTTCTTCTTTTCACAAATAAGCAGGAAATAGTGTCCTGTAATGGGCTAAGATCATGGATACTGGGGCCAGACTGATGCTTGGATTCATATTTCAGCAACACCATTTATTTGCTAGTTGTGTAAATTGACTAAAGTCCCTCATGTACTCCTGTGTGATATTCAAAAAGTAAGAGTACCTACATCATAAGGTCGCTGTGAGGATTAAGTCAGTCCATGCACATGGAATACTTAAAACAGTACTGGCATATCCTAAATGTTACATAAGTGTTAGTATCAACCTTTCTGTGCAAATCAGTTCAGAGGTATTGGTTTAAAATCAGTGTCCAGAGGTTTCAGACATCCCTGTTTACATAGCACAGCATCCTCCAGAATAGAAACTAACATTCCCAGTGTTGAATTTATATGAGATTCTTTTGCTGTAACGTGTGTGTGTGTCCATCCAGGCTGTCTGGAATGAATGAATAGACAGTTAAATTTTTTAAAATCTTATTTCTGTGTTTCCTGCCCGAGTCTGTTTTGGAGCTACACATTTTGTCAATAAAATTTCCATGCTCCAGTATAATATTTAGAAAAAACTAGTGGAAGCTTGGATTCCTACTATGGTGAAATGAAATGGATACTGGGAAACAGAACTATATTGTTCTTTAAAACTATATTTTAACATTTACCCACTGATTTCCATTTGCATCTTGCCTTTGGATACAAGAGATTATTTTGTCCAGAAAGGAAGTTTTCATGACTTTGTTTAACTATAGTTAACAATGTTCCAGCAAAAGAAAAAAAGATAAAGTTTTAAATTGCAATATATCAAAAACTAGTCATTTCAGCATTATTCTCAGAAAAGCTATTGTGGAGAGTAGGGATGGAGATGTTACAATGTTTAAAGTTGTTTTTAAATTCTAGCTCAAGGACTTAGATTTTGGGAAAGAAGCCAGGATGCCCCAAAGGGAAAAAAAAACTCAAGGATGAGGAGGAGCTATCTGCTGTAGACTCATGTAAGGGGATTTTTTTTTCAAATTAGCTTTCAATATTGGGGAAATTTAAAATGTATATTTAATTATTTGAAAATGGGAAACAATTTCATTATACTGTTAGATTCAGTTTTTAATCATGCAGTTAAGTATTTGAGTGCAATGGTTCATTTCCCATTTCACAGCATGTAGATAAATACTCAATTTCAGATGATAACAGTAATTCAATTATGTTAGAATTGCTGAGATACAGATATTTTTATTCCTAAGATTGTCATCCACATCCAATACAGTTTTTCCTGAAAAATACAGGCACCTCACAGGGCATAGCATCCCTATAAAGTATTCTTGATCAAAATCAAAATGCTTTTCTCTGAAATCAACAAGGTTGTGTTCTGTATTTCCAAACTTCCATTGGTGAAGATGGAGCATGGAACCTAAACAACAAAAGTAAAAGACACTACAGGAGGGATGGGTACCTTACAGAGTTTAAAGGACATGGGAAATGGAGCTGCTTCTTCTGTTCTGTCCTTCAAATAGGGTCCATTCTTCAGAGAGAGCAGCTTCCCAGAAACAGTTTTTATCTGGGAAAGAAGAGATGATGTCCTACCTGAAAGCCCTGTGCCACTCACAGCTAGAGAGAACTGCCATCCACAGAATTCCCTTGTAGTGACATGGATAATTAAAAATCCAATAGAAATTCTATCTTTCTGGACAGAGGATTAGTAAAAGGGACCCTTGAAAGACAGAGAATATAGAGAGGAAAATCCTGGAGAGGAAAGTGTGTAATAAGGCAATATCCAACTTCTGTGAATGGATTTGTATACATTTCAGACTTACTGTTAAGTAAGACACGTACAGGATAGACCCAAAGTACCATATTAAGATACTTTGAACTTAACTATGCCATAAACCACCACTCAAGTCTCAGACTAAATCCTGAGAGGTGCACGTGTGGGACAGTCAAAACAGCATAGCAAATTGAAGTGAAAATGGAATAATCATTCAAAGAAGGTGAGACACGACTTTTAGTTTAAACCTAACCAGGTTCATTTTTAGCTAAACCAACCAATCAAGCCGAAAAAGTATTCTCCAGAGGATACCAGTAGGATCCAGAGTCTAGCAACATAATATTCAAAATGCAATACAACTGTCTGCTACAAGAATATAATCCAAAAGTATACTACATATCAAGAACAAGGAAAGTTTGAAAAAAATGTAAGGAAAAATTCAACATGTACCAACCTCGAGGTGACCCAGATATTGGAGTTGTTAGATAAAGAGTCTAAAGAAGGTATTATAACCATCTTCCATGGGTGAAGGTGGAGTGAAGGTAAATGCTGTTAAAATGAAAGGAAAGGTTGATGTTTTAAGGAGAAAAATAGAACTGATTTTTAAAAGCCAAATGGAAATTTTATGAATCAAAAATACAATATCAGAAATTTAAAAGATCACTAGATGTGCTCAAAAGAATAATAGAAATGATAAAGACAGTCTCAGTAATTTGAATTAGATACATAGATAAATTAGATAGATAAATAAATTCAATCCTGTGAGCAAAGAGAAAAAAAGATGGAAATAAAATAAGCAGAGATTCATAAATTGTGGTATTCATTGGACTCCAAAAAGGAGAGGAAAAAGATATTGGTACAGAACATATATTTCAAGAAATAATTGCTGAAAATTCCTAAAATAGGTGAAGTACATAAATATACAGATTCAGGAAGCTCAGCAAATCCCAAAGATTATAAGCTTAAAAAATCATGCTCAGAAAAATCATAATCAAACTTCTAAAAACCAAAAATTAAAAAAAAAAACTTAAAAATGGCCAATAAAAATAATGTGATGCATATCAGGGGATAATGATTCAAATAATAGTGCACTACTCCTAAGAAATCATGGAGGCCAGAAGACAGTGGAGCAATACCTTTAAAATGCTGAAAGAAAATAATTGTCAACTTGGAGTTCTACATCCAGCAAAAATATCCTTAAAGGAATGACATTTAAAAGAATGACATTCTCAGATAAAGGAAACACTAATAGAGTTTGTTACTGGAAAAACAAGTCTAAAATAAATGGTGAATAAAGTTTTTCAGACTGAAAGAAAACAATAAGAATAGAAAACTTTGAACTTCAGAATGAATAAAAATACAAATGTAAATGTCTGGATAAATATAGTAGACTATTTTCTCTTTTTAAGTTTTTCAAAATATGTATGGGTATAAAAAGAAAAACTTATAACATTGACTAGTGAGGTTTTCATAGTATGTAGATGTAAGATATGAGACAACTATAAACATATGACAACTATAAAGGAGAGATGATTTTAACTGAAATGGTAAAACATTAACTGAAGTAGATTGTCTAAAGTATATACATTTTAATCCCTAGAATAACCACTAAAAATTTTAATATAGAGACAGTTAAAAAAACAAAAGAATGAAATGGCATATGAAAAATATTCAAATAATACAAAATAATGGAGTAAATGTTAAACAGAAAAACAAAAAAATGGAGGAGAAAAACAACAACAAAAATAACAAAAAGCATACAATAAAATAGTGGAGCTAAATCCAACATATCAATAATTATATTAAATATAATGTTCAAAACAAATTAATTAAAAATAGATGTCAGATTAGGTAAAGAAAAAAAGATTAAACTATATGTCATTTATACAAAACCCTCTTTAAATATAATGACATGAATAGGCTAAAAGTAAAAGACAAAAAAAGATATGCTATGCAAAGTCTAATGAAAAGAGAGCTGGAGCAGTTAAAATAATAGACAAAGCAAATTTCAGAATAAGAAAAAGTATCAGACATAATGATGAACATTAATTAATGATAAAAGGGTTAATTCACAAAGAAGGAATAACAATCTTAAGTATGCATGCACCTAAGAACAAAACTTCAAAGTGCTTGAAGCAAAATCTGATAAACATTGAGCAGAAATAGACAAATTCATAATGATACTTTCAAAATCAGTACTCTTTCACAAATCAATAGAACAAGTAGTCTGATAATCAGCAAGGTGATAAAAGACCTGAGCAATATCTCTGACCAATTTGGCCTAATCGATATTTATAGAATGCCACCTAATAACAGGATAATAGATGCTCTTTTAGGTACACATTAAACATTAAAGAATTCTGAGCCATAAAAGAAAAGACCTTAACAAATTTAAAAGAACAGGAAGAATATAAGATATATTCTTAAACCACAGCATCATTAAACCAGAAATTAATAACAGAAAACTATCTGCGAAAGCTTTAAATATTTTCAAACAAAACTACACACTTATAAATGACCCACAAGTCAAGTAGGAAGATTCAAGACAAATTTAAAAAACATTTAGAATTGAATAAAAATGAAATATAACATTTTTAAAATCTGTGAGATATGCAAGTTGGAGTAGCCCCATTGCTTTAAGGTTCTCCTTAAAACTAAAAATCTTCAGACATAACACTAGAAATATGAAAACACTTGAAAGGTGGAAAGAAGTCAGGCTGCCTAAGGACCTTGCAACTCAAGGAACAATATGGGTAGTGATTTCCTGAGTTTCCTTATTGCCTCTGTTATATTCCTGATAGACAGACAGAGCTCTGCAGAAGCCTCCAACCCAGAACTGCTAACAGGCTCCAAGAAAAAAGCTGTTCTTCTTAGCCAAAGGACCAGAAAAGTGTGACCTAACAATACAAAACCTTTTCAGCAATATCAGCACTACTCCAGGCAAAAACTAAAGGAAAAACTGCATCCTCCTCCCCTCGTTGTGGCTGTCCTGTAATTCCTTAACCCAGTGGTACTGGTGAAGCTGAGCAAGGAGCTAATGTTTCATTTCCCACCTGGCAGAAGCAGATAGTTTCAGTGTGCCAAGAAGCAAAATGATCTCCATTTCCACTTGAAGGAAGCAGGCAGTGATGTTTTAATGATTCTCATACAGGGATTGTGTCTATGGATGGTGTGAAGTGGCGCTGATCTTCCAACTCTCAATTGGTAGAAGCAGGCAATGCAGATTCTCCTGCCAAGATACTGTCAGTGGGGTCCAGTAGTGAGCTGGATGTCCACCACCTACGGAAGCAAAGAGACTTAACAAGGGAGTTCAGGCTGGAGCTAGTCACCACTATTCTTCACCTGCCATTCCTGCCAGTGTCAGAAGGGCCAATTGAGGAGCAGAAGTCTCAACCTCCCCATTCACCATCAATGAGACAGAACGAAATTGTAAGGAGAAGCTAGCTGGCATTCCACTTTCCTGCTACCCATGACATTGTGTCAAAAAGGCCAATTTTGGGATCTGGGCTTATAATGGCACTCAGAGGAAACAGATAAAGTGAGACTTGGTGCCCTATTACCATCATGAAGAAGTTACTGATGTCAAAGGGGAAGCTGAATCTCCCCTCCAGCAGTCTGTAATGCGGCAGTGTGAGTGATACTGACTTTTGCCAGGGTAGTATAGGTAGGGACCAGCAGGAGCTGAACATACACACTCACTTGGCCCTTGTGTTAAACCTCAACAGGAATCATGCTTGGTTTAAAAAAAAGGGGGGAAGATTAAATAAATAAGACCTAGTGCCTCATAATACCTAGTATGTCCCATACACAATATAAAATCAAATGTTATATGAAGAACCAGAAAAATCATAACACAAATAAGAAAAGACAATCAATAGATAACAAGACTGAGATGAACCAGATATTGGAAATTTCTGATAACATAATAAACTTAAAAAAAAAACACCTCACATTCAGTGAGCCTCTCCACGGCTCAATAATAGAGTAGAGATCACAGAAGACAGAATTAGTGAAATTGAAGACGTATCAATAGAATTTACACAACCTGAACAACAGAGAGAAATTAGGCTAATAAAATGAAGAGTTCCAGTGGCTTATGAGACAATAAAACAAGAGCTAGCATTTGTATCATAAAAGTCCCAAAAGGAGATGAGAGAGAGAGAGAGAGTCAGACTGAAAAGTATCCAAAGAAATAATGGCTGAAAACCCCACAAATTTGGCAAAAGATATAAACACAGAGATTCAATAAGCTTAGTGAACCCAGAATAGGATTAAGCTAAGTTCACATGAAATTTTCTCCCCAGTATACCATATGTTAGATCACAAAACAAGTCTGAATTAATTTTAAAAGACTGAAATCATACAAAGTACACTCTGACCATAATGGAAAGAAACTAGAAACACACACAAGAAAAAGTGGAAAATACACAAATATGTGGAAATGAAACAACACACTCTAAATAGCCAATGGGTCAAAGAAAAAAATAACAAGTTAAATTTTAAAATGTTTTGAATTGTGTGAAAATGAAAACACAACACGCCAAAAATTATGGGATGCAGTGAAAGCAGTGCTCAGAGAGGAAGTTTATTGCTTTAAATGTCTACACTAGAAAATAATCAAGATCTCAAACTAATAACATAACTTTCCACCTTAAGTAATTAGAAAAAGAGAAAACTAAACACAAAGCTAGCAGAAATTAGGAAATAACAAAGATTAGACTAGAGATAAACAAGAGAGGAACAGGAAAACAATAGAGAGAATCAATGAAATAAAAATTGGTTTTTTGAAAGGATAAATAGCATTGAAAAACTTAGATTGACCAAGTCTAATAAAAAAGATTAGGTACAAAACTAGAAATCAACTACAAATACAAAAATGGGAAAAGAACAAACACATGGCGACTAAACAACATGCTATTAAAAAAACCAGTGGGTCAATGATGAAATCAAAAAGGAAATCAGAAAATGCCTTGAGACAAATGAAAATGGAAACACAAGTTTCTCAAATCTATGGGATGCAGCAAAAGCAGTCATAAGAGGAAAGTTTATAGTGCAACAGCGCTTCCTCAAGAAACAAGAAAAATCTCAAATCAACAACCTAACCTCCCACTAAAAGAACAAAGCCCTAAGTCAGCAGAAAAAAAGAAATAATAAAGATCAGAGAGGAAATAAATAAAATAGAGATCAAAAAATAAGAGAAAAGATCAGTAAAACCAAGAAGTGGGTTTTTTTGAAAAGATAAACAAAATTGATAATCTTTTAGCCAGGCTTACCAAGAAGAAAAGAGAAACAACTCAAAAATAAGAAATGAAAGAGGAGAAATAACAACTAATACCACAGAGACAGAAAAAAAAATCATAGGAGAATACTATGAACAGTTATATGTCAACAAACTGGACAATCTAGAAGAAATGGACAAATTTCTAGAAACATACACTCTGCCAAGACGGAATCAAGAAGAAAGAGACAATTTGAACAGATTGATCACTAGAAGTGAAACTGAATTTGTAATTTAAGAACTCCCAGCAAACAAAAGTCCAGGACTGGATGGCTTCACAGGGGAATTCTACCAAACTTATAAAGAACAAATACCTAGCCTCAAAATAGTCCATAAAAATTGAAGAGGAGGGAACACTCCCAAATTCATTCTATTAGGCCACCATTACCCTGATGCCAAAATTGAAGCAGCCCTTTTTACAGAAAATGGCAATCTGATTCAAAATACAGAAAACAAGGGATTTAAAGCTGCCAAAACAATGTTAAAAAAAGAAGAAAGTTGGAGGATTTATATTACTCAGTTTAAAAAGTTTTTATAAATCTACAGTAATCAAAACACTATTACTGGCATAAAGACAGACATATAGTTCAATGGAATAAATTTGAAAGTTCAGAAATAATCTCTTAAATTTATGATTAATTTTTAACCAAGGTGTTAAAGCAATTCAATGGGGAAAGGACAGTTTTTTCAACAAATGGTGCTGGGAAGACTGACATCTGCAAGACAGCTGAATAAGATGCCCTTTGCTTTTATCTCCCCTCAACAACAACAATCTAGCATCCACCCACAAACAAGAGTGCTTTTGTGGGAGCTGTGGGATCCAACATCATACATCAAGGGACTCAAGAGGATATCTGCCCATCTGTGCATTGGGTAATAGGCATATAGACTTCGATCCTGGCAGCGGCCCATGAACTGGCACCAGCCCCTCTCAGCCATAGATTATGCGCCCTTGGAAATAAATGTCTTAGACAATCACCCATGGACAGGAAGCCTTCATGGAAGTCCACACATGCTGGAGTCCAGCAGAGAATTCCAGCACACTGTTGGAGAAAAAAAAAATGAGTTTGACTGCATTGGAGAGGTTAAGAGAATCAGTTTGACTTTACCTGTGTTATCTCTCTCCCAAGGCAGCACAGTTTAGTGCCAAGAGACCTTCTCGGCCTGTGATTTCTCCTGAGGAGGAAAGTGAGACCATGTGAGTAAGTGTCTAGCTTCCCTAGCTGTGTGGGATGCTCCCAAAGAGGCCCATTTCTCTCTTGCACCCAGAGTACTGAGTTGTGAACTTGATGACTGGAGAGGGGACAGGAAGAAGCTGGGAGAGCAGCAGATAGGACTCTCAGAGGGCTTTAAAAAGGAACAGATCCTACTAACTACATTGTAAACTCCATTAAGAAGTCTGACTATAAAACGCTGGGGAAACCTAACTTGCCAATCTTCCCCAATGGAACACAGGCACCTCCAGCCCTCCATAGATCTCACCTACACAATCCCTGACCCTGTGGCCAACTTACCATGTGGAAAGAGCAAGTCTGGCAGATGGCTAGTGAGCATATGCAGAAAGATGTCCCAAATGTGTGAGCCAGGGAGAGACCACAAACTTCAGATTTAGTACCATCCTTGAGAAAGCAAAGGGAGGATGTCAGGACCCAGTCTGGTATGTTCCGGAAATAAGAGAAGGCATATATGCTTAATATTCTGCAACAAGAGGGAGCAAGAAGTGTGAAGTAAGCATATTCATAGAAGGTCTGAGAAAAACTCAGACTCACTAGCAGGGCAGACAGAAGGTATTTCTCTCCCAAAGACAGTAAAGACTGGAGGAGGTGACAGCTACTTCATATGTGAAGACAGCAATACAGACTGCAAGGAGCATGAAAAATCAAGGTAACATGACACCACCAAAGGATCACAATAATCTTCCAGTAATTGACACAAGAGATGTGAAGATTTGTGATTTACTTGATAAAGAATTCAAAATAGCTGTTTTATAGCTTCCTTTGCTCCCCGCATTTTATTGTGATTTTTCCCTTCTATTGGGATTTTCTTTTCTGTTGTTGTTTTACTGAAGTATAGTCAGTTACAGTGTGTCAATTTCTGGTGTATAGCACAATGTCCCAGTCATGCATATATATATATAAATATTCATTTTCATATTCTTTTTCATTAAAGGTTATTATAAGATACCGAATATAGCTCCCTGTGCTATACAGAAGAAATTTGTTTTTATCTATCTTTATATATAGTGGTTAACATTTGCAAATCTCAAACCCCCAAATTTATCCCTTCCCACCCCCCTTTCCCCTGGTAACCATAAGATTGTTTACTATGTCTGTGAGTCTGTTTCTGTTTTGTGGATGAGTTTGTTAGTGTTCTCTTTTTTCTTTTTTTTAAGATTCCACATATGAGTGATATCATATGGTATTTTTCTTTCTCTTTCTGGCTTACTTCACTTAGAATGACCATCTCCAGGTCCACCAGGTTGCTGCAAATGGCATTATTTTATAGTTTTTTATGGCTGAGTAGTATTCTATTGTATAAACATATCACAACTTCTTTATCCAGTCATCTGTCGATGGACATTAAGGTTGTCTCCATGTATTAGCTATTGTATATAGTGCTGCTATGAACATTGGGGTGCATGTATCTTTTAGAATTAGAGTTCCCTCTGGATATATGCCCAGGAGTGGGATTGTTGGATCATATAGTAAGTCAATTTTTAGTTTTTGCGGAATCTTCTTACTGTTTTCCATAATGGCAGCATGGTACCTTTACAGCAAAATAGCTGTTTTAAGAAAGCTCAATGAGCTACAAGAAAACACAGAGAAACTATTCAACAAAGTCAGGAAAACAGTGCATGAACAAAATGAGAAGTTTAACAAAGAGATAGAAATAATAAAAAAGAATCAAACAGAAATTCTGGAGATGAATAGTACAATAAATGAAATGAAAAATGCAATAGAGAGAATCAACGGCAGAATGGATCAAACAGAAGAAAGAATCTGTAAGTCAGAAGATAGGACGTTTGAAATTATGTAAGTTAGAAGACAAGTTCTTTGAAATTATCCAACCAGAGAATAAAGAAAAAAGAATGGAAAGAGTGAAGATATCCTATGTGATTGATAGGAAATTATTTTTAAAGATCTGAAATTACTGGAATCATGAGAAAAAAGACAGAGAGGGAAGAAGAAAGCTTATTTAAAGAAATAACAGCTGAAAACTTCCAAAATCTGAGGACAGATTTGAACAACCAATTTCATTAAACTCCCCAAACAAACTCAACTGAAAGAGATCTTCTCCAAGACACATAACAAAACTGTTAAAAATCAAAGACAAAGAGAGAATCTTAAAAGCAACAAGAGAAAAGAAGCTTGTAACTTATAAGAAAACCTTCATAAGCCTATAAGAGGATTTCTCAGCAGAACCTTACAGGCCAGGAGAGTCAAAGTGCTCAAAGGAAAAAAAAAAAAAGCTGCCAACCACCAATACTCTTTCTGGCATAGTTGTCCCTCAGAAATGAAAGAGAGTTAAAAGACTTTAACTCTCAGAAAAACAAAAGCTGATGAAATTCATCACCACTAGACCTGCCTTACAAGAAGTGGTGAAAGGACTTCTTCAAGCTGAAATGAAAGGACAACAATCATTAATGTGAAAACATATAAAAATACACAATACACTGGTATCTGCTCAAATTCAGAATATTTAAAAGTTTTAATATGATGATTTGTTAACCACTTAACTCTAGCATAAAGGTTAAAGGACAAAAGTATTTTAAAATAACTATTACAACATTGTAAATTGACTATATGTCAATAAAAATAAATCTGTGAAATAAAGAAATAAAATAAAATAAAATAACTATAGCTATAATAACTGGTTAATGACTACATAATAAAAAAGGTAAATTGTGAAATCATTAACATAAAAGAGTGGGAATAAAAGGATAGAGTTTTTGTATGCAATTAAAGTTAAATTGTTATCAGTATAAAATAACTGTCATAAGATGTTTTATGTAAGCCTCATGGTAACAAGAAAGTAAAAATCTACAGTAGATCACAAAAGATAAAGAGAAGGGAATCAAAGCATAGCACTACAGAAAATTATCAATTCACAAAGGAAGGTGGCAAGAGAGGAAGAAAGGAACAAGGGAACTACAAAACAGCTAGGAAATAATTAATAGGACAGCAATACTAAGTCATTACCTATCAATAATTACTTTAAATATAAATTGATGAAATTCTTCAATCAAAAGGCAGAGAGTTGCTAGTTGGATGAAATAACAAAACCCAACTACATGCTACCTACAAGAGGTAGTTCAGCTTTAAGGACACACATAGGCTCAAAGTTAAGGGATGCAAAAAGATATTTCATGCAAGTGGAAAGAGACAAATAAAGCATAGGAATATAATATGTATATCAGACAAAATATACTTCAACTCAAAAGCTGTGACAAGAGACAAAGAAGGTCATTATATAATGATAAAGGGTTCAATTCATTAAGGGTATATAATAAGCATATATATGTACACAATATTGGAGCACCTAAATATATTAAGCAAATTAAGCAAATACTAACAGATCTGAAAGAAGAAATGGACAAAAATACAATAATACTAGGGGATTTCAATATCCCACTTTCAACAATGGATAGATCATCCAGATGAAGACCAAATAAGGAAACACTGGGCCTGAACCACACTTTAGACCAAATGAACCTAACAAACATATACAGAACATTCCATCCAAGAGCAGCAGAATAAACATTCTTCTCAAGTACACACTGAACATTCTTGAGAAGAATGATCATATGATAGGTCATAAAAACAAGTCTTAGCAAATTTGAGAAGATTGAAATCATATCAAATATCTTTTCCAACCACAATGATATGAAACTAGAAATAAAGAACAAGGAAAACTGGAAAATTCACAAATAGGTGGAAAGTAAACAACACACTCCTGAATAACCAATTGGTCAAAGAAGAAAGCAAAAGGGAGATTTTTTTAAATCTTGAAAAAAATAAAAATGGAAACACAGCATACCAAAACTTGCGGGATGCAGCAAAAGTATTTCTAAGAAGGAAGTTTATAAGCAATAAACACATACATTAAGAAAAAAGAAAGACCTCAAGTAAACATCCTAACTTTTCACCTCAAAGAACTAGAAAAAGAAAAACTAAGCTCAAAGTTAGCAAAAGAAAAAGAATATGAAAATGAATGTATGTATATTCACGTATGACTGAAAAATTGTGCTGTACACCAGAAATTGACACAACATTGTAAACTGACTATAACTCAATAAAAAATTTTAAAAAATTTAAAAAGAAGATACTGAAAGGAGAAAACAAACATCAGGACAGAAATAAATGAAATGGAGACCAGGAAAACAATATAAAAGATCAACAAATCCAAAAATTGCTTTTTTGAAAAAATAACAAAATTTACAAGACTTTAGCTAGACCAAGAAAAAGAAAAGACAGAAATAAGTAAAATCAGAAATGAAAGAGAAGACATTACAACAAATACCATAGAAATACAAACGATCATAGGAGAATACTATGAACAATTGTGTATCAATAAATTGGATAGCCCAGAAGAAATTCTTAGAAATATACAACATACCGAGAATAAATCATGAAGAAATACAAAATATGAACAGACAAATTATAAATAAGGACATTGAACTGGTAATTAAAGACCTCTCAAAAAGAAAAGCTCAGAACTAGATGGTTTCATTGATGAATTTACCAAACATTTTAAATAATTAATGTCAATCATTTTCAAACTCTTCCTAAAAATTGAAGAGGACAGAACACTCCCATACTCATTTTATGAGACCATCATTACCTTAATACACTACAAGAAAAGAAAACCACAGATCAATATCCCTGGATGAATATATTTGTAAAATTTATCAACAAAATATTAACAAACCAACTTCAACAGCACATTAAAAGGATCATACACCATGACCAAGTGAGATTTATTCCTGGGATGCAAGGATGATTCAACATAGGTAAATCAATAAATGTGATGCATAATATTAGTAGAATGAAAGATAAAAATCATATGATCATGTCAATAGATAGAGAAAAAGCATTTGACAAAACAGAGCATCCTTTCACTCCCAAATAACTGTGTATAGAAGGAACATACTTCAACATATTAAAGGCTACATATGAAAGCCAACCAATGACATCATATTCAATGGTGAAAAATTGAAAATATTCCTCTAATATCAGGAAGAAGACAAGGGTGCCCACTTTCACCACTCCTATTCAACATAGTACTGGAACTCCTTGCCAGAGGTGTCAGGCAAGAAAAAGAAATAAAATGCTTCCAAATTGGACAGAAAGAAGAGGAAATGTTATTTGCAGATGTAATGTTCTTATGTGTAGAAAATCCTAAAGATTCCACCAAAAAACTTAGAATGAATCACCAAATTCAGTCAAGTTGCGGGATACAAAATCAACATACATAAATCAAAAAACTTTCTATACACTAACAATGAAATATCTGAAAAAAAGAAATCAAGAAAACAATCCCATACACATTAGTATCAAAAAAAAATACAGAGTGGTGGTTACCAGGAGATGGGGGTGGGGGAAAAGGGAAGGTATTGGTCAAAGGAGTCTTCCAGTTATAAGAGTAACACATTCGAGGTGGCGGGGGGGAATCTGAAGTACAGCATAGCAATTACAGCTAGTAATACCGTATTGCTAACTTGAATGTTGCTAAGAGAGTAGATCTTTTATGGCTGAGTAGTATTCCATTGTATAAATATACCACACCTTCTACTCAGCCATAAAAACCGACAACATAACGCCATTTGCAGCAACATGGATGCTCCTGGAGAATGTCATTCTAAGTGAAGTAAGCCAGAAAGAGAAAGAAAAATACCACATGAGATCGCTCATATGTGGAATCTAAAAAAACAAACAAACAAACAAACAAAGCATAAATACAAAACAGAAATAGACTCACAGACATAGAATATAAACTTGTGGTTGTCAAGGGGGTGGGGGTTGGGAAGGGATAGACTGGGATTTCAAAATGTAGAATAGATAAACAAGATTATACTGTATAGCACAGGGAAATATATACAAGATCTTATGGTAGCTCACAGAGAAAAAAATGTGACAATGAATATACACATGTTCATGTATAACTGAAAAATTGTGCTCTACACTGGAACTTGACACAACATTGTAAAATGATTATAAATCAATAAAAAAATGTAAAAGTACAAAAAAAAGAGTAGATCTTAAATGTTCTCACAAATAAATAGGAAATAGTCATTATGTCATTATGGACATGTTAACTAACTCTACTGTGGTAATTATTTTGCAATATATGTGTATCAAATCATCACATTGTACACTTTAAACTTACACAACATTATATGTCAATACTACCTCAATAGAGCTGGAAAAATGGTACTGGGACAACTGGACATCCGCATGCACAAAGACAAATTTAGATCCTTACTTCAGACCATACAGAAAATTAAACCATAACAGATCATAACGCTACATGTAATAGCTAAAACTATATATAATACTTTTGGAAAAAAACAGATTAATATCTTCATGTTCTAACGTTAGGCAATGATACCTTGAATACAATACTAAAAACCTACTCCACCAAAGGAAAAAAAAATGTGACTTAAGAAAAAACAAGTCACACTCTGGTAAAAATATTTGCAAATCACAAATCTCATAAGGTTCTGAATATTAAATATAGAAATAATTTATATAACTAAATAGCAAAAGGACAAATAAACCAACCAAAACTGACCAAACATTTAAATAGGTATTTCATCAATGACAATATATAAATATTCAATAAGCACAATGAAAAGAAACTCATCTTTACCCATTAGGGAAGTACAAATCTAAACCACTTCATACCCACTAGAGTATGATTATAATCAAAATGACAAACAGTAAGAAGTGTTTATGAGGGTGTAGAGAAACAAACTCATACACTGTAGGTGATAATGTAAAATGAAGCAGCTATTTTGGAAAACAATTTGTCAGTTTATTAAATGGCTAAACATGAATTTACCATATGACTTTACACCTAGGAATTTACTCAAGATAAATGAAAACATACGTCCCTACAAAGACTTGATGAATGTCTTCAACATCATTACTCTTAAGAGCCCAAAACTGAAAACAGCTCAAATGTCTATAAATTTGTGAATGTTTACAACCTGAATATATCCATGCAAAATGCTATTCAGCAATAAAAAGATCTCAGGATTGTTAAATGTTACAACATGGATAAACCTCATAAACATTATTCTAGTAAAAGAAACTAGACACAAAAGACCACATATTGTATTTATTCAATTTATATGAAAGGACCTTAAAAGGCAAGTCTATAGAGACTGAAAGTAACTTAATGGTTGTTTGGGGCTGGGATGAGAATGGAGATTGAGTGCAAAAGGGCACATGGGATCTGGGGTAGAGGTATGAAGAAATGTTCTAAAATTTGATTTTGGTAATGGCTGCACAACTCTGTAAATTTACGAAAAAAACATTGACTAGACACTTAAAACCAGTGAATTTTATGGTAAGTAAATTATACCTCAGAAGTATTAAAACAACATAAAACTCAAAGAAGGCAAAAGGAAGGAAAAAGAGTAGAAATCATTACCATTGATAACAGAAAAGTAATACAAAAAATTAAAGGGGGTATATCTCAATGTTACAGTGCTTAGCATGCACAAGGTCCTGGGTTCAATCCCCAGTACCTCCGTTTTAAAAATCAATAAAGATAAAAGCTAGTTCTTTGATAAGATCAATAAAATTGATAAATTTCTAGCTAGACTGACCAAGAATAAAAAGAAGACACCAAATACCAATAAAAGAGGGGCTGTGGCTACAGACTCTACCGAGTTTATAGGACAATAAGTAAATATTATAGTCAACACTATGCTCAGATGAAGTATTCAGTCCCAGGGTTATTTTTTGCTTGTGTGCTCAAGACTTGCATAGCCAGCACCCACTTTGACTATTGTCCCAGCAGCTTTGATTCCCTTCTCTTTTCTCACTAAGAAACTCCCCCAAAGTTTGTAATCTAATTTCTTCTCAAGAGTTTCTACCAGCTCTTTATTCTAGAGACTTCTCAGATCCTCCAGCAACTTGTCTGGCTAATTTACACTAGTTTTCAACCTGAACCGTATCAGTGTTTTAGTTATACTGTGTCAGGGAAATTTGTTTTCAACTTTTGTGAGAGTGAAAAAGAATTATGTTCCCAGGTGCCTCCTGTAAGAAGTAAAGATCCCTTGTTGAAGACCTAGTTTGGGCAGTGATCATGCAATATGGGGCTTAGACAGAGATATAAATTGGTCACCTATTAACAGGGATGAGTGAAAAATCCTGAAGACACAGTGGATACAGGGAAAAGAACGAAGCTATCAGTGGATGAGATTTCATATGTGGAATTAGGTAAGTGAAGTTGATGGGGAGGTCATCTCTAGTTTTCAGGTTCTTTGCCAGAGAATTGAAAGAATAGGAGTTTCTGCTATCACCCAGAGATCAGAAAATTGTAGCAAACTCCATGAATCCTTTGCATCTATGAGGATGACTGGTAAGGGAAAACAGAAGTCCCTGCAAAACCCATGTTCACCAAAACCAAGTATAAGCCACTGTAGCTGGAAAGAAAAATGGCGTCTGCTTCCCTTGTACCTTCCAGATCTCATAGGAGGTCATCTTTTTAGCAGAACATATAAAAACATTGACATTCCTGCTGACAAGGGGGTTGAGGTCTAGGAAAAATACATGTATTTTCCAGGTCTCCAGCCACCAAGATCCAGGGGACAAAAAAAGAAATGACTGGGAACGAATGTTCATCGCAAGAAAAACACAATGTCTCTTTCACAACATTTTGGGAAATATAGTCACATGTAAATATGGGCTCATTGTGACAAAAGCTTACCTTACAGTGAGCTTAGTATCTAGCTTGTTTGTTTCTTGTTTTAATATGGACTCTTTAAAATAAGTTTATTACATTGGATATTTAACATAAGCAGATTTTTTTTGGACATTTGAGATATGTTAGCTAACACCAGCACAGGTTTGGAAGTGTGAAAGGACTCAGTTAAACCCCAGTTTGGCACTTTCCTAGCTGTGATTGGAGGCAAGTTATTTTTTTCTGAACCTTAATTTCTTCATCATTGAAATTATAATAAAGATACTTATGTCACAGGGTTTTTGTAATAATTAGCAGTTAAGACTGTCTCCTATTCACTACATTACTAAGGGAGGTATTCCTGCCCTTGCATTATGGGGGTGGCCAAACACATGACACCGAATACTTAACAGATGAGATTCAACAGCAATTTATGAGTCACCTATATTCACAACCTGGAGAAAGAGGACACCTCATGCCACGCCAGGCCACATGGGAACACAGTAGACAATCAGTGCTGTATGAAGCAGGCTTTGTAGTATTAAGATGGCGGGGTGCCCCCATTTCCCATGGAAGATTTGATTGGCTTGTCTGAATAATTCCGTAGGCAATCTGCTACTCAGGGATAAGCAGGAACTGTGCCTGGTCACCCTGATAAGGAAGGTTGTTTGACAAAGGGATTTTATCCATGGGATAAGTGGGGAGGGAAACTCATGGTTAGGCCATTCAAGGCCCTCCCAATTTCACCATATGTCAAGGTAGTACATAACACTGAGCTGTAATTTTTGGTCTTACCTTACAGATCCATAAAGTGTCTATTACATGATGGGAATTTTTTTATAGGCATCTTGGTAACTGCAAACAAAGACAAATATTTTTTTTTTTAAAGTTGAGGATGATTCGTTCTGTGATGTAGGTTGATATTGAAAGCTATAAGATTAAAGCAAAAGCTCCTAAACTAAACATCTAGTTGAGATCATTGCTGACACAACATTACTGTAATTTGGGGAAACGAAAACACAGCTACTTACTGGGGAAAAAAAAATGGCCCTGAAATGTACAACCTAAAGTGAAATAAAATGAAAGGAAAAAGCTGTTTTCCTTCCAAACAGATTCCCAAAAAATAGGTCCTGAATCAGAGTCTGTGGTCATAACCACTCTACCACTGGTGCTTGCCAATGAGGCATCACTCCAGAATAGGCTGATTGTACAGAAAGGCACTCAAAGCTTTTACAAATGAACAGGGAATGCAAGCTATTTTACTTACTGACCGTACATTCTAAGCCCAAAAGTAGACTCGTGTGAGCTTTTATTTTTTTTTTCAATCTTAGGAATCTGTGAGATTTCTGAGGCTGCTTGGTGACCCTGGGAAGCACATGCACCCTCTGTGGGGACTGGTCCCATGAAGCCTCTGCCTGATAGCATATACTATCATACCGGTAAGTGAACAATCTTTTCTACTAGTTTTGTTTGCTGTCCCTGGGGGGAAAGAAGGACATCCTCTCTATCTTCAGGGTGAAAATGACTATATCAGCAAAAGCGTCAGGGTGTGAATGACACTATCAGTCCACAGGTACAATATATAGTGCGTGCACTATGTACCAGACTCTGCTAGATGTGTCACCAAATTGTGTCGCTGTCCTACCAGACTTGATGTGTGACTCAGAGGATGCCTGTTTAATAGGAGCTGTGACTCAGAAAGATGCGAGTCTAAGATGTCATAGGAGCTATGACATAGAAATGATAACTACGTTAAGGTGTGTCACTCAGAACCTGCTCAGTCTATGATTCTCTGTGCTACAGGTTATAAATTATGGCTCAAATGTTAATTTTTCAAATGTGTCTTTAGGAAAAGGCCCATACAGGAATATTCTGGTAAAAATGTTAGTTATTACTCATAAAGAGTAGATTCAATTCAGGAGTTAAGTTTAGTTAAGGAAAGTGGGGGTGGTCTTATTTTATTCCTACACAGAAAGGAGTTATATTTGTCATTGTTATCACCGTAAACAAATATTCTTTGAGCATCTGTGGGCCAAGTACAGTGTTAGGCACTCTCCTGTTGTTATCCCAGGAAGCCTACAGAGCATTCCTTCAGTGCAATTATTCTCACTCCCAGTTTACAGTGAGGAAATTGTGATGCTGACTGTTTAATAGCTTGCCCCATTGTAGTGGTATGCTGGAGCTGACTCTCACTGGCTCTTGAGAGCTGACCGTATGCATCTCTTCTTTGATATTGGCTATGGCGGCGCCAACTAAAATTGGAACTTGCCATCTGCCTCTACAAGGATTGAATCATGCCGGCACTTACCATCCACTTCTGCTTGGATTAAGACACGAGCTGCTGCAGCTGCTGAGCTCCAACACTCCCTGAAAGGAGTTCAGGGTGGAGATCAGGAATGAGGCTCTCTGTGCTCTGGGAAAAACAGGCAGAACAGACCTTCACATAGTTAGATATTTTTCAGGAGAAGATTTTATGAGCCCAAATTCTTGCCTCTCCTCATGTCTAGGAAAGCACTAAATTCATGAATGGCGATATCTGCTCCTTGTGACTAACAGGAAGCCTCTGCCTAAATGTGTGCTTGACTGCACGTACCCCACTTCACTAAAATCATAAATAATACTGAGTTCCCCTCACTGCCTCTTTGGAGCAGTTCCTCAGAGCTACCTGAGATGCTGTTTCCAGGGCTACAGCCCTCACATTGCCCCAAATAAAACTTAACCCACAACTCTCATGTTGTGTGATTTTATTTCAGTCAACAGTGGACTATTTCCAGAAAATACTCAGAAATCAGAAAACTCTACAAAACACGTATTCTGAGGCCTCTCCTTCTTCCTTTGCTGGTTTTTAAACAGTTCCCATGGACCAAATTAAATTCCAACTCTAGTTTTTTCAGCTACTAGCTGTATGACCTCAGGTTAGTTGCTTATTCTCTCTGTGCTTCATTTTCCGAATATTTCACATCAGTAATTAATTACCTGTATTGTCTATGTTGTTTTCTAGATTTAAGTTTGTATTCCCTTGGATTTGGGGGTAAATTAAACCAGTTCCAGGGATATGGGTAACATCTTACGAATAATAGCGATTTTCCAAACTTCTCTAGAAAAATTTATTATGAAAAAGAGTTTGAGAAAAGACTTTGTGCATTCAGTGGGTATGGCATGCTAAAACCATCAGGAAGAGAATATGTTGTAGAGGATGAGCACTTGAAGCACTCATCTGCCAACTGTTTGTCAGAAACTCTTAATTTTATTTTATTTACTTTTTATTGAGGTATAGTCAGCTTACAATGTTGTGTCAATTTCTGGTGTACGGCACAATGCTTCAGTCATACATGAATATAAATACATTCGTTTTCATATTCTCTTTCACTGTAAGCTACTACAAGATACCAAATATAGTTCCCTGTGCTATACAACATAAACTTGTTTATCTATTTTATATATACCAGTCAGTATCTGCAAATCTCAAACTCCCAATTTATCCCTTCCCTCCCCTTTCCCCTCTGGTAATCATAAGTTTTTTTCTATGTCTGTGAGTCTGTTTCTGTTTTATAAAGAAGTTCATTTGTCTTTTTTTCTTTTAGACTCCACATATGAGTGATATCATATGGTATTTTTCTTTCTCTTTCTGGCTTACTTCACTTAGAATGACATTCTCCAGGGCCATCCATGTTGCTACAAATGGCGTTATTTTATTCTTTTTATGGCTGAGTAGTATTCCATTGTATAAATATACCAAGCCCTATTGCTACAAAAACAGGCATATGGACCAATGGAACAGAATAGAGAGCCCAGAAATGAACCCACAAACTTTGGGTCAACTAAACTTCGACAAAGGAGGCAAGAATATACAATGGAATAAAGACAGTCTCTTCAGCAAATGGTGTTGGGAAAACTGGACAGCAGCATGTAAAGCAATGAAGCTAGAACACTCCCTTACACCATACACAAAAATAAACTCAAAATGGATCAAAGACTTAAACATAAGACAAGATACAATAAACCTCCTAGAAGAAAATATAGGCAAAACATTATCTGACATATATCTCAAAAATGTTCTCCTAGGACAGTCTACCCAAGCAATAGAAATAAAAGCAAGAAGAAACAAATGGGACCTGATGAAACTTACAAGCTTCTGCACAGTAAAGGAAACCATAAGCAAAACAAAACGACGACCTACGGAATGGGAGAAAACTTTTGCAAATAAAACCGACAAAGGCTTGATCTCCAGAATATATAAGCAGCTCACACGACTTAATAAGAAAAAAACAAACAACCCAATCCACAAATGGGCAAAAGACCTAAACAAGCAATTCTCCAAGGAAGAAATACAAATAATCAATAGGCACATGAAAAAATGCCCAATATCACTAATTATCAGAGAAATGCAAATCAAAACTACAATGAGGTATCACCTCACACCAGTCAGAATGGCCATCATTCAAAAGTCCACAAATGACAAATGCTGGAGAGGCTGTGGAGAAAAGGGAACCCTCCTACACTGCTGGTGGGAATGCAGTTTGGTGCAGCCACTGTGGAAAACAGTGTGGAGATTTCTCAAAGACTAGGAATAGACTTACCACATGACCCAGGAATTCTGCTCCTGGGCATATATCAAGAAGGAACCCTACTTCAGGATGACACGTGCACCCCAACGTTCATAGCAGCATTATTTACAATAGCCAAGACATGGAAACAGCCTAATGTCCATCAACAGATGACTGGATAAAGAAGAAGTGGTATATTTATACAATGGAATACTACTCAGCCATAAAAACCAACAACATAACGCCATTTGCAGCAACATGGATGTTCCTGGAGAATGTCATACTAAGTGAAGTAAGCCAGAAAGAGAAAGAAAAATACCATATGAGATCGCTCATATGTGGAATCTAAAAAAACAAACAAACAAACAAACAAACAAACAAACAAACAAAAACCAAACTTAGCATAAATACAAAACAGAAACAGACCCATAGACATAGAATATAAACTTGTGGTTGCCAAGGGGGCAGAGGGTGGGAAGGGATAGACGGGATTTCAAAATTGTAGAATAGATAAACAAGATTATACTGTATAGCACAGGGGAATATACACAAGATCTTATGGTAGCTCACAGAGAAAAAAATGTGACAATGAATATATATATGTTCATGTATAACTAAAAAATTGTGCTCTACACTGGAATTTGACACAACATTGTAAAATGATTATAAATCAATAAAAAATGTTAAAAAAATAAATTAACCAGTGATTGTATTAAAAATGTTCTAATTTCAAAAAAAATTGAAAACAAAAACTACTGCCTAAGAATTGGAGACATTTATAGGTTTTAAATGTGCAAATACACAGACTTATCTACAAAGTATGTGGGAATAATAAAAAAAAAAAGTTCCAGAAAAACATAGCTGCTAATATCATGGGCTTAACCTGCAATGGCAAACTCTTGGCTAATACTATCTCCACGTCCCACAAGATCCTAGCAGTGACAAGAGCATCTGTATTTTACAGAACTGAGTCTCAGAGGTGTTAAGTGACTTGTCATCAATCACATAACATGATCCACTGAATCCAAAGACTACCCTGGCTGTTCTAACACATGGTCCTGACCCAAGTCAGCCTTTTCCCAGGATCTCTGACTCCCCTAGAAGATTCTAATATGAAGGTAATTCTGAAAAGTGACCATTTTCTGGCTTTAACTTTCACCCTGCTCTGAGTTTGACTGAAGAGTAATTCTAAGGACATGGATTCTGTCCATGGTCCACTCACTCACATAGTTTGTTTCACTTTCACCAGCTTTGGGAGCAGTGCCCTGGACCATGATTATGTGAGTCTAAAGAACCTGGTCATGTCCATGGTCAGTCCTGTGGTTGCTCTAGGGTCTGTTCCAGGGAACCACATTGCTCTCTGCCCAGGAGGTAGAGAGGCTTTCATCAACTACACGTTCCTACTCTAGAATCCAGGAACACAAATGACCAGGGATAAAACCCTGTGCCTTGTCATTTTCAATCTGTGTGAACCTAAGTGACACACTCAGTTGCTGGGAGGAAAACTCTACTGCTATCAATTTAGGTTGCAATGGTCAAGGGTGGTGAATTAACTGACAATCGAGTAACAGGAGAAAAGACATGCACACATGGGGGCACTCAGTAATGTGCCCTTACTCAATGAATAGTGACAGCGAAAGGTTTATATACCAGCTTACAAATGGGAGGGGGATTAAGGGGAGGGTATAACTCAGTGGTAGAGTGTGTGCCTAGCATGTACAAGGTCCTGGGTTCAATTCCTAGTACCTCCATTAAAAAATTAATAAATAAAAACCTAGTCACCCCAATGATGCATACTTAGATGATTAAACCATAAAGTAAAGCAATCAATCAACCAATCAATCAATAAATAAAAACCTAGTCAACATCCCCCTGATTAAATAAATAATTTTTTTTAAGGGAGGGAAGTGAGGGCTTCTATGGGAAGGTTATGGAATGGTCTACTGGGCTTTATGATGCTGATGAAAATGGGCAGTCTATCTCCTTCCAGGCTCAAAATTACTGTGTGTGTGTGTGTGTGTGTGTGTTGGGGAAGTTTATGGAAGCTGAATTCACATTTTCTGCTGCTAAGGGTCAGTCTTCTTTCAGTTAGGAAGCTCCCTAGGGGAACAGGTCAATGGCAGCTGAAGTTTTGGTAGGTCCTTTTTAAATTTGGGTAATGTTTTCTTTCCTATGACTGCTGTCTGTTCAGATGTTTTCAGTTTAAATCATCTTCATACCACTTTGGTGGGCTTCTAATTCCTTCACAGTCATTCTGAACCTACCTGCCATGTGGGGGTAACATTTGCCTTGCAGGCTGCCTCTGAAGTTTCATGGAATAATATACAAAAAGGATCTGACACAGAGGAGGGACGGCACCAATAAACAACATAATTCCCTTCCCTCTTCCTCTTACTGTGTATCCTATCCCTTGGCTTCAGTTACCAGCTCCGGATTCATTATTCCTTGAATCCTACCTCACCTCAAATCATTGCTGCCTCAAGTTTCCTTGATCTGGCTACTCAGCTTCTGAAAACAGAGGAAAGATTTTGGTGAACCCAAAGGCAAAGTTCCGGGTCACAGCTTCAGCTTCAAAGGCCATTTCCTCATTACATGGTTCCCCATAATTTACCACATCTCTCTACTTAAAACCTAATTAAACTTATAAGCTTTCGCACAGCAAAGGAAACCATAAGCAAAACAAAAAGACAATTTACAGAATGGGAGAAAATATTTTCAAAGATGAGATTGACAAGTGCTTAATTTCCAGAATATATAAACAGCTCATACAACTTAAAAAGATAAAAAAAACCAAACAACCTAACTCAAAAATGAGTAGAAGACCTAAACAAGCAATTCTCCAAGGAAGAAATAAAAATGGCCAATAGGCACAGGAAAAAATGCTCAATATCACTAATTACCAGAGAAATGCAAATCAAAACTACAACGAGGTATCACCTCGCACCAGTCAGAATGGCCATCATTCAAAAGTCCACAAACAATGAATGCTGGAGAGGGTATGGAGAAAAGGGAACCCTCCTACACTGTTGGTGGGAATGCAGTTTGGTGCAGCCATTATGGAAAACAGTATGGAGTTACCTCAAAAGACTGAAAACAAATTTACCATATGATCCAGCAATTCCACTCCTGGGCATATATCCAGAGGGAACCTTAATTCAAAAAGATACATGCATCCCAATGTTCATAGCAGCACTATTTACAATAGCCAAGACATGGAAACAACCTAAATGTCCATCGACAGATGAGTAGATAAAGAAGGTGTGGTATATTTATACAATGGAATACTACTTAGCCATAAAAAATAATAAAATAATGCCATTTGGAGCAACATAGGTGAACGTGGAGAATGTCATTCTAAGGAAGTAAGCCAGAAAGAGAAAGAAAAATACCATATGATATAACTTACATGTGGAATCTAAAAAAAAAAAAAAGACAAACATAAACAAAACAGAAACAGATTCACAGACATAGAAAACAAACTTATGGTTACCAGGGGGAAAAAGGGTGGGAAGAGATAAATTGGGAATTCAAGATTTGCAGATACTTATCTATATATATTAAATAGATAAACAACAAGTTTATATTGTATAGCAAAGACAACTATATTCAATACCTTGTAGTAACTTATGGTGAAAAAGAATATGAAAACAAATATATGTATGAATATGCATGACTGAAGCATTGTGCTGTACACCAGAAATCGACACAACATTGTAAACTGACTAAATACTTCAATAAAAATATTTTTAAATGAATTAAGAAACAATAAGTTTATACTGTACAGCACAGGGAACTATATTCAGTATCTTGTAGTAACCTCTAATGAAAAAGAATATGAAAACAAATATATGCATGACTGAAACATTATGCTGTACACCAGAAATTGACACAACATTGTAAACTGACTATGCTTCAATAAAAAATTTTAATTAAAAAAAAAAACCTATGGACTTTCACTGGGTGTTCTCCATGAGCAGAGCCCTGTGCCCTCTGGTCTCCTGTATTTCTCATAGACCAGCAGCTCACTGTACCTCCTCCCTTCCCTCCCTCCACAGCAGCTTCTAGATCCTCCAGATTTCATCTCCTCCCTGAGTCTTTTGCACAAGGAGGACAACTCCCATCTCTCCCTCAGGCCCCTATCTGCATTCTCACTCCAAGAAACTAGATCACAAACAGCCCTCCTCAGATGCTCACTCCTTAATCGTTCTCAGGAAGGTGTAGATAACAATTACTTTATGTTCCCCAGAAAGACTTTAAAATATCCACTTTCCTCTGTTCTAGCAGGCCTCAGTGTTGAATGTACAGGCAGGGGCTCAGAGGACCCGGGGAGTGGCCTGTGGGATGAGGAGCTGCTGAAAAGTGTGAAGAGGAAGTCTGGATCAGTGAGAAAAAAATGGAAAGGATTCAGGGGGAAGTATTTGGAAATAATAAAGTTAGGGACTGACTATGGTGCACTCCATGTGGGCCTTAGCATCTGAGAAAACTTGTTTAGAGTCTGGGTTCTCCCTTATACTAGCTGTGTGACCCTGGGCTGTTGCCTAACTTCCCTGAGTCTTAATCTCATCTGTGGTCATGAGAAGAACATTTTTCAGAAGAGCTATCATGAGGATTGAAAGAGAAAAGAAGTATAAAGTAGTTAGTATAATGCACACCACTAGCTTGCTATTACCTGTACTAAATCCTAATTTCATTTAAAAATATTTTGTGACATTATTTTGTGTGCTTAATTTTTAATCTTAGAGTTACATTTCACTCTAAAAGATCCTGTTACTTCAAAAACTGAAAACATTTTAATGCAAGTACAGACTGCACAGATAAAGCAAAACCCATAAGAGTGACTCTTGAATGACTGAGATCAAGGAAAAGCTGCAGTAAATCATTACATGTACTATAAATACTAGCTTCTGTGTGGAATGCCAGAGATAATGAGTCAGAGTTCCCTGCCCTCAAAAACTCATAGCTGATTAGAAAGAATAAGTTGCTTGGTACTGGCACACAAAAGCGAAATACGTGGTGACTGCATCAATAATATCTTCTGTACTAGGTCCACACTGGGTGAATGATTTTCTTATCACAAAACAGAAACAGACTCGCAGACATAGTAAACAATCTTATGGTTACCAGGGGTAAGGGGATGGGAAGGGTTAAATTGGGAGTTCGAGATTTGCAAAAGTTAACCACTATATATAAAAATATATAAAAAACAAATTTCTTCTGTATAGCACAGGGAATTATATTCAATATCTTGCAATAACTTTTTAATGAAAAAGAGTATGAAAATGAATATATATATAAACGAATATATATATGACTGGGACATTATGCTGTACACCAGAAATCGACATATTATACTAACTATACTTCAATTTTTAAAAAGTTGCTCTGAAAATAAAATCTTTTTCTAAGTCAAAAAAAAAGAATAACTAATTCAAAATTTACTGGTGCTTAACAGGATTTAACAGTGAACTGGATGCTGGAGTTACAAAGACCAATGAATATGGCCTTCGCCCTCAAAGATCTCATAACATAGCAGGGGAAACATACACCATCATTCAATCAGTGGATATTTATTGAGTGAATTCAGTATGTTAGAAATTGTTCTATAATCAATCCCACATAGCTAGCTAGGGGTAGAGTCCCTTTTCAATTCTGGGTCTCTTAAATCCAACCTGCAATATGTTTCGTGACAAAACACATCCGTGGCTTTTGGGGGTTCTACTTAAAATCTGTTGAAGTCTCTAAAGAAACTTTTTCTGGTATCTCCCACAGGGTAACTCTGGAGGTAAAAGCTTTGCCCAGCTTTGAGTCACTCAAAGCTTTGAGCCAGGCCTTTCAATGCCCCTTTCCAAATTAACAACGTTTTCGAAGAAGTGCTCTCTGAGCACTGGATCCCACTGAGATGACAGAAACAAGGGGGCAACTATACTGGGTAAAACAGCCACCTTCCACAGATGGGCCCAACATTTTGGCTCTCACTTCCCAACTCCCCACTCATTCCTAATGTCAACAAAAAGACCAAAGAGTGGTGCTCAGTATCTTGTTATACAAAGGGTTAAGCTGCAACCCACTGCAGTAGCCCACTGACAGTGTGTCCTGAGTGGAATTCTGGCTGGGAAGAATAGGGTGAAATGTTCTGTGCTTAAGGGCCCTGAGATAGTTAAGATGTATATCTTAAGAATTTCAATGACCCTAGATCCTTGCATCTTCCAATACACAGAAACGCACTAAAAATCATTAACTTGAAATATTTGTGCTTTGTAATTAGCGGTAATCTTTTACCCAGATGGATGCTTGACTACATGTATTTCCCAGCCAAAAGAATTTATATACCTCTTGGCTCCTCCCCTGCCTCTTCGGACCAGTTCTGCAGAGCTATCTGACAGGCTGCCGTGGGCTAAAGGCCTCAGTAAGGTCCCTGAATAAAACTTAACTCACAACTTTTATGCTGTGCATGTTTCTTGAAGTCAACACTAATACACAAAAAAAGGTTGGTTTAAGCACACTACTTATCTGAGCTTTGACTAAGAGTGACCTGGCTTTTAATGGGGATGCTCAGCCTTGCTGTGTGCCTGGATTTTCCAGATATGAATCCTTTTGGGAACAGGATGACTGTCTCATTGGGAATTATACATGCCACTACATATGAAATAATGTCCACTACACTACATGTGCCCTCATGAGTGGGAAAAGGATCAGCTTTAGCGTCAAACATACTTAGTGTAAGTCTCAGTTCCAACACCTACTATTTAGTTATTTACCCTTTTAGCATCATTGAGAAAACCCCATTGAGAAAAAATTATATATATAATTATATATGTACATATATTAAAATTTGCATAGCACAGAGCAGACAATCAAAAAAGGTTATGACTTATTTGTTTGTTTATCCCCAACTAGACTCTTAGCATCTTTTTTTAAGTTCTTTTTTTTTAACTTAAGTATAGTCCATTATAACGTGTCAATTTCTGGTGTACAAGCATAATGTTTCAGCCATGCATATATATACTTTTTTCATACTCTTTTTCATTATAGGTTATTACAAGATATTGAATATAGTTCCCTGTGTGACTCTTAGCATCTTGAATGAAGAATTTCTATATGATTCATCTCTGTGCCCTCCATATCTAACAGAGCACCTAACATATATTTGACATCAGTATATTCTAGTTGATCAAATACATTCTTGGTCTTTTCCTCTGCAAGATGATGTGATTCCATTTGGAAGTTCTTTTCAAAGCTTATATCCAACAGTCCTGTGGAAACCACTAACATGCCATAAAGAAAATTCAAATTTTCTTGTATGGTGACTTTTAACATGATTATTTTTATTTGAGGCTTTGATTTGAATGTGGCTAGAAGTGAGCCAGATTAATTTCTCCACATTCAACACTCAGCTGGGTGAGAAACATACCCAACATGTAAAGTACAAGCAAAGCAATGCAGCAATATCATCATTACCCCAAATGTCACTGAATCCGTTGTGAAGGCGCAGAATTTTATCAAAATGTTTGCATGGGGTCATGGCAAAGTAGACTATTCTCTTTTCTCAGTGAAGTTTTATACACGCTGAGGGAACTAAGACTCCAACTATTTAAACAGTTTGTCCAAGGTTATACAGCTATTAACTGCTGGGAATGTAATTGGAATGCAGATCTGTATTAGGATAAAATTCAAGATTATTCATTATATCTTGCAGAAGAAAAAACCCAACACAGCAAACGCCATCCAGGGAACTAGTGTTTTTAAGCAGGTAAGGTCCTTATCTAAGTTGTAGACTCTGTATGCCGCCAAAAATGACCTAACAACAACAAAAAAAGTACTCAATGAAATAATTCTTTAGACAAGTCAGGTGGTGGTGCGAGGAGCATAGGCTGCAGAGGAAGAAAAACTTGAATTCAAATCCCAACTCCACTCGAATCTTTGGTTTCCTTTTATATAATTGGCATTAATAGTAAGATGCTATGAGAATTAAGGAAGATGAAATGCTTAGCACAGGATGTGACAGATTGTTCTTAACCAGTGCAAGGTAACTTAAACCCTTCCCTTTCCTTCCACCCTAGGCAATGTTAAGCATTTACCCCTTGACCATGGATTTCATTTCTACTACGAAAGCAAGTTGTGTGGTCATTTTGGTCTCTCTCCATTCTGGTGAAGTTAAAAGATGGGAGTTAAAGTTCAAAGCAGTTAGCAAGTAATACTTAAGCTATATTAGCAAAATATTTAATAATTATTGTAAATCCAGGCATTGGCATGTCATGCTTTTGAAAGTGATTTTACTTTTTTTAAATTATGTATTCTTCCCATGTTGGTCGAATAGGTCAATATTAACATGGTTATGTTGAGTTCTGCAAATAAAAATCTATTGGCATTTCGATCGGAACTGTATTAAACCTATTAAGTTATGGCCTTGGTGCTCTAAAAATAAGGTTCAGCCTGTCATCATCATCATGAGATCCACTGATCCCCTAACTCCCCTCCTGTGTTAGCACATCTCTCTCCTCTTTCCCCTTTCCTTTGGCACAGGCTTTGCAAAGACACCGAGATTGGAAGGGCATCATTGGTTGTGAAAGTGTTGAACCATTCAGTTATAATGAACTATACAAATAACATGTAGGTGAGGCATGGGAACCCTGCCTCCTGATTGTGAGGGCTCTTTGTGACATGGCTGGAACCTGGGAACTTTACAATCTGAGAGGGGCATTGTGATTGCTTCCTTATCACCCCAGCTACCACCTCCATCATCCCCAGCTCTGAAAAACTCTCTCTCCGTTTATCATTCAAACCTTCTTTCCAAACTCTCAACTTTATAACTTCTTTTTAACTAGGTCCCATTGTGAATGCTATCACTTCTCCCATCATGTTTTATATGTGGTTTTTGCTGATATACATAAAAGTTATTGGTGTCTTGAATATTCACTGTTTATTCGAGCTGTTTGTAGAATTCACGTATACCAACACATTTTATATTGTTTCTAACGTATTTTCGAAGAATATACTCCTAGCATCTGCAAGCAATGATGATTTTTTCTCGTTCCTGAAAGTTATAGACTTTATTTCTTTTTAAGATCCTTTCTCAGTGGTGAGAATTTCTTTTCTTCTCTTTTTAATTGAAGTATAGTTGATTTACAATGTTGTTTTACTTTTCTGGTGTACAGCACAGTGATTCAGTTATATATACATATATATACACACACACACACACACACACACACACACACACACACATAAATATATATATTCTTTTTCACAGTCTTTTTCATTACAGGTTACTGCAAGCCATTGAATATAGTTCCCTGTGCTATACAGTAGAACCTTGCTGTTTATCTATTTTCAACATAGTAGTTTGTATCTGTCAATCCCAAACTCCCAACTGAGAATTTCTAAAGCAATATTAAGAAGTGAGGATAATGAACATATTTGTCTTGGTCCTAATTTTTAATGGAATTTCCTCTGGTGGTAAAAAAAAAGAAAAAATCAGTCTGTCTTTTTACAGGAAAAAAAACCCTCACCTCACAATAGCCTACTAAAAATCTACTTTTAAAATATACATTTAAAATGCAAATAGGTGTTGAATTATTATTGAGTGTCTTTGGAACATCTATTGAATATATCAAATAATTTATAGCTTTATAATACAGTCTTCAAACCCAGTTGCACAGTAAATATTTCAATTTGTTCTAATCACCTTTTATTCTCACTCCATTTAATAATTGTCTTCATATAGGACCCACATCTCTTTCATATTGTTCTTAGATATTTTGTTTTCATTGTTAGTGTCAATAAGTCATTATTTATGGTATACTGGGAAATATCAAACGAGAGTATTTGTTGTGTGTATAATTTACAAAGCACTTTAACTAAGAGATTTATTTTCACCATTAACTCTCTTCTCTTTTCTAGATTCACAATCAAATTGCTTATAAATAATGAGTAATTTGTTTAACCAGTGTTATAATTGTTAGTGTACATTTTAATTTTGGGGGACTCCTAGACAGACTGCTTACTCTTCTTTTCCCCTAAATCTCCATTGCTTATATTTTACTTTAAAAATTATGTTTTTAATCAGAAAAATGAACTAAAATACCCAAGATAAAAAAAATATATTGTATATTTGCTAAAAATGTAAAATATACAAATATTCACCCATTCTATATAAAAAGAAAAACAATTGAATAGAAATACATGAACATTTTATAAATGGTTACTTTTTTCCCCATTTCTTAATACATTAATGACTTTCCATTTTCACAACTAAAAAATCTTACTAAGATAGCAATATTAAAATCAGTCAAACAAATAAAAAGTATCTTTGCAACTCAATAATCTGGCAGACAAAAATTTAAAAATTAGCATGTAATGTTTTGGACAACATATATCGACTATGCTATCAGACTTTATTTCCATCTTAGTTTGAACAAGAATCAGATCTTGGTCCACTGTAGATAGCTATAATGAACCTCTATCAAGTTCTATCCAGTGAAATTTCAAGTTTTTACCTATATAAAAAGCTGTACGTGATAAGCAAATGAAATCTGTGTATCAGGAACAGGAATGTGATAAAGTCTTCATTTCTATATGTTACCTCTAACCTTCAAAATGGGATTCAGTTGGGGTAGCTTTTCTCAGAACCTTGAATAAATATATATACTTGAAATATTTAATGACAAAAACTCAAAATCTGAAAGAGCATATGCTGACTCAAATATGTGCTTACCCATTTCTTAACCTTGGAGCACTGCCTTCCTAAGCCTCATTTTCTTCATCTGTAAAATGGGGCCAATAATAATTATTAGAGCAACAATGTAATCAGGACCTAGGGTGCAAGCATGTTTATCAATATTACCCTTGATTATTCTTGAATAGAAGGAAAATATTGAGTAACACAAAACACCCATATTTGGCAAGGAAGTCACTTTCATACTTACAAATGAACAAGGGAGTATCTAGAAATTCATACATAAAAGAGAAATCCATCCATTATGATGATCTCTCATGGAAATACCATAAATAAAACCACCATCTCCTTTTTGCCTGATTGCTCCAATTCACACTAGGGATGAAAGGAAACACTATTAAAGATGATACCTTCCCTCCAGAGAGATAAAAGGTAGGAGACGTGATCATACAGAGCACATGTGGAGGGGATTATCTTAGATGGAAGAAAGGGCACCTATTCCACTGCATTAGAAACGAAGGGAGGATGGGTGCTGTAACCAATTTCAAAAATGGATTTCTCTACCTTATGCGCTCAAGGTATTTGAGAACAACATCTTCCTAAATCATTGCCTGACCAAGCTATGTAGACACAGGGGAAACCAATAGGAAGCTAGAATTAAAAATTTGAAATTAAAAAAAAAAACTGAACAGAGATCTCAGTGGCTGCTTACCATGGAGTGAGAAATTACAATGCTAAAGCAAGGCAATTTTCTGGGGGAAAAAACCTCATAAAATTAAAACCAAATTCAGAATTGTTATAATATTATTTAAAATATCCAGTTTACAACCCAAACTTTTGAGACAACCAAAACCAAAGTGTGACACACACAAAAACAGGCAAAACTTACTGTGAGTTGGCCCAGATGTCATATTTACCAGACAAATCATTCAAAGCAACTATTATAAATATGGGCATATGTTGGAGGTAGAGTTTGGTTCCAGACCACTGCAATAAAGCAAATATCACAACAAAACAAGTCACAATGTTTTGGTTTCTCAGGGCATATAAAAGTTATGTTTATAGCACACTGTAGTCTTAAGTGTACAAAAGCAGTATGTTCAAAATAAGAATGTATAAACCTTAATAAAAAATATTTTATTGCTAAAAAAATGCTAACCCGGACAACAGAGGGTTGTCACAAACTTTCAATTTGTCATATATGCAATATGTGTGAAATGCAATAAAGCAAAGCATAATAAAACAAAGTATGACTATATGTTGAAAGAATTAAAGGAAACTATACTAAAATAATTCATGGAAAATATGACGACAATGACGTGACAAATAGAGTCTCAAGAGATAAACAGAAACTATTAAAAAAGACCAAATGGAAATTATGGAGATGAAAAGTTCAGTCACAAAATAAAAATTCACTATAGGGGTCCAACAGCAGATATGAGATATCAGAAGAAAGTATCAGTAGACATGACTATATATCAAGAGGAGTCCTTAATCTAAAGAGCAGAGAGAATATGATTTAGCAATTCAACTTCTGACTATTTATCTGAAGGAAACAAAAACACTGACATGAAAAGATACACGCACCTCTACGTTCACTGCAGCATTATTTACAATAACCAAGACATTGAATAAACTAAGTGTTCATTAAAAGATAAATAAAACATGATATATATATATAAAATAGATAAATGGAATGTTATTCAGCCATAAAAATAATGAAATCTTGCTATCTGAACAACATGGATGGACCTTGAGGGCATTATCCTAAGTGAAAGAAGTCAGACTGAGAAAGAAAAATACCATATGATCTCACTTAAATGTGGAATCTAAAGATGAAAAACAAAAACAAACAAACCAAAAACAAGCTCATAAGTACAGAGAACAGATTGGTGGTTGCCAGAGGCAGGGGTTGGCAGGTGGGCAAAATGGGTGAAGGGAGTCCAGTTATGAAATACATAATTCCTGGAGTTGTAATTTACAGCACAGCAACTGTAGTTAATAATAAATACTGTATTGTATATTTGAAAGTTGCTAAGAAAGTAGATCTTAAAAGTTTTCATCACAAGAAAAATTCTGTTAACTATGTGTGGTGAAAGATGCTAATTAGACATTGTGGTGATAATTTCATGCTATATAGAAATATTGAATCATTATGATATATACCTGAAATTAATATAATACTGTATGTCAATTATAAATCAATAAAAATAAATTTTAAAATTTGAAATAAGAGCAGAGAGAATAAAAAATGAAGAAAAATTAACACTGTGAACAACTATATGGAAACTAGGAACAAATATATGGAAACAAATTGGACAACCTAGAAGAAAAGGACAAGTTTCTTGAAACATACAGTCCACCAAGACTGAATCAAGAAGACATTGACCAGTTGAACAGACCAATCACTAGAAATGAAACAGAATTAGCAATAAAAACCTCCCTACAAACAAAAGTCCAGGATCAGATGGCTTCACTGGGGAATTCTACCAAACACACAAAGAACTCATACTGGTCCTTCTCAAACTCCTCCAAAAGATTGAAAAGTAGGGAGTACTCCCAAACTCATTCTATGAAGTCACCATCACCCTGATACCAAAGCCAAAGACTCCACCAAAGAAGAAAATTACAGGCCAATATCACTGATGAACAAAGATGCAAAGATCCTCAACAAAATATTAGCAAATAGAATCCAACAGCACATAAAAAAGATCATATATCATGATCAAGTTGCACTCATCCCAGGGACACAAGGATGGTTCAACATATGCAAATCAATCAACATGATACAACACATCAACAAAAGAAAGGACAAAAACCATATGATGATCTCAATAGATGCAGAAAAAGCATTTGATAAAATTCAACACCCATTGGGCAACCCACAAGCTGAAGAACAGTTAAGTCACAGAGGCCCTCCCACAGGAGTGTGAGCTCTAAGTCCCACATCAGGCTCCCCAGCTGGGTCCCAGCATCGGGAAGAGAAGGAAACCCCAGGACATCCGGTTTTGAAGGCCAGGGGCTTGGGTCCGGGAGCCCCATGGGACTGGGGAAATGGAGACTCCATTCACTCGGGAAGCGTACAGGGAAACTCATGTGCACCAGGTCCAAGGGCAGAGGCAGTGATTTCATAGGAACCTGGGCCAGACCTGCCTGCTGGATTTGGAGGGTCTCCTGGTGATGTGGGGGACAGCTGAAGCTCACTCAGAGGACATAAAAGCTGGTGGCAGACATTCCGGGAGTGTTCATCTACATGAGCTTTCCTGGAGGCTGACATCTTGATTGGATCATTAGCACCAAGACCTAGCCCCACCCAACAGCCTGTAGGGAAGCCTCAGGCCAAACAACATACAGGGTGGGAACACAGCCCCACCCATCAGCACACTTCCTAAGCCACAAAGGCCTCTAGACACAGCCCTACCCACCAGAGGTCCAGGACCAAGCTTCACCCAGCAGTGGGCAGGCACCAGCTCCTCCTGCCAGGAAACCTGCCTAAGCCCCTAGTCCAGCCTCATCCACCAGGGGCAGATACTAGAAATAAGAAAACAATAATTCCAAAGCCTGTGGAAGGAATCCACAAACACATAGAAAGATAGATATGAGGCAGCAAAGGAATGTCTCCCAGGCCAAGGCACAAGATAAAATCCCAAAAGAAGAAATAAGTGATGAGGAGACAGGCAATTTATCCGAGAAACAGTTTAAAGTAATGATGGCCAAGATGTTCAGAGAACTCAGGAGGAGTATACATGCAGAGTGAAGTTTTTAGCAAAGAGTTGGAAAATATAAAGAATACCCAGAGTTGAAGAATAAAATCACTGAAATGAATAACACACTAGAAGGAACCAAGAATAGACTAAATGAAGCAGAAAAATGGATCAGTGAGCTAGAAGACAGATTAGTGGAAATCACTACTTCAGAACAGAAAAAAGAAAAAAGAATATAAAGGAATGAGGATAGTTTAAGAGAACTCTAGGACAACATGAAGTGCTCTAAAATTCATATTATAGGGGTTCCAGAAAGAGAAGAGAGAGAGAAAGGATCTGAGAAAATTTTTGGAGAGATAATAACTGAAAACTTCCCCAACCTGGGAAAGGAAATAGTCACCCAAGTCCTGGAAATGCAGAGAATACCACACAGAATCAACCTACAGAGGAACACACCAAGGTACATAGTCATCAAATTGACAACAATTAAGGATAAGGAGAAAATACTAAAATTAGCAAAAGAACTCATATGGTATTTTGCTTTCTCTTTCTGGCTTACTTCACTTAGAATGACTTTCTCCAGGAGCATCCATGTTGCTGCAAATGGCATTATGTTGTCGGTTTTTATGGCTGAATAGTATTCCATTGTATAAATATACCACCACTTCTTTATCCAGTCATCTGTTGATGGACATTTAGGCTGTTTCCATGTTTTGGCTATTGTAAATAGTGCTGCTATGAACATTGGGGTGCAGGTGTCATCCTGAAGTAGGGTTCCTTCTGGATATATGCCCAGGAGTGGGATTCCTGGGTCATATGGTAAGTCTATTTCTAGTCTTTTGAGGAATCTCCACACTGTTTTCCATAGTGGCTGCACCAAACTGCATTCCCACCAGCAGTGTAGGAGGGTTCCCCTTTCTCCACAGCCTTTCCAGCATTTGTCATTTGTGGATTTTTGAATGACGGCCATTCTGACTGGTGTGAGGTGATACCTCATTGTAGTTTTGATTTGCATGTCTCTGATAATTAGTGATATTGAGCATTTTTTCCTGTGCCTTTTGATCATTTGTATGTCTTGGAATCTAAAAAACAAAAATAAACAAACAAACAAAAAAAAAAATAAAGTGTAAATACAGGACAGAAATAGACTCACAGACATAGAATACAGACTTGTGGTTGCCAGGGGGGCAGAGGGTGGGAAGGGATAGACTGGGATTTCAAAATTGTAGAACAGATAGATGAGATTATACTGTATAGCACAGGGAAATATACACAAAATCTTATGGTAGCTCACAGAGAAAAAAATGTGACAATGAGTGTGTATATGTTCATGTATGACTGAAAAATTGTGCTGAACACTGAAATTTGACACAACATTGTAAAATGATTATAAATCAATAAAAAATGTTATTAAAAATCAGCAAAAGAAAAGCAATGAATAACATACAAGGGAACTTTCATAAGGTTATCAGCTGATTTTTCAGCAGAAACTCTACAGGCCAGAAGGGAGTGGCAAGATATAAAGTGATGAAAGAGGGAAACTTAGAACCAAGAATACTCTATCCAGCAAGGCTCTCGTTCAGACTTGATGGGAGAAATCAAAAGCTTCACAGATAAACAAAAGCTAAAAGATTTCAGCACCACCAAACCAGCTTTACAGCAAATGTTAAAGGACCTTCTCTAGACATCAAACCAGAAGAAAAGAGATCAAAAAGAATAAATAGAAAAAAAAGAGACCTACAAAAGTTTGCTTTGGCTGTTCAGGGTCTTTTGTGGTTCCTTATGAATTCTGGAATTGTTTGTTCTAGTTCTGGGAGGAATGTCGTGAGTATTTTGATGGGGGTTGTGCTGGATCTATGGATTGCCATGGATAGTGTAGCCATTTTGATAGTGTTGATTCTTCCAACCAAGAGTACAAGAAATCTTTCCATTTCTTTGTGTCATTTCGGTTTTCAGAGTATAGGTAACCTCTTTGGTTAAGTTTATTTCTAGGTGTTTTGTTGTTTTTGATGTAATGGAAATGTCTCTGCCAGTAATAAAATTCTGGTTTTTGAAGTAAAAAAAAAGTGAATGAAGGGCCACAAATGGCAAAATATCCTTCTTTTTAATGGGTGAGTTGGATTCCATCATATATATATATATATATGCTGCATCTCCATTACCTATTCAACTATTGATATGCACTTAGGATGCTTCCATATCTTGGCAATTATAAATAATGCTGTTAATAGCAGGGTGTATGTATCTTTTTGAGTTAATTCTTATTTTGTGCTTGGCTTTATTCCTTTGATAACTATGTAAGTTTAAAACACTAAAGCTCAAAACTTTCTTAAAAACAATGAACAGTACATATATGTAAATTAAAAAATATATGTGCAGTATAAAAAAGATCTATCAAGCCATGAAAGACATAGAAGAAACTTAAAAGACATATTACTAAATGAAAGAAGCCAGTCTGAAAAGGCTACAAACTGTACGATTCCAACCAAATGACATTCTGGAAAAGGCACAGCTATAGAAACAATAAAAAGATCACGGTTTCTAGGGGTTTGGGGAGAAGGAGGGAGGAATGAATAGATGGAGCACAAGGGATTTTTAGGGCAATGAAATTATTCTGTATGATACTATAGTGGTAGCTTCATGTTATTATGCATTTGTCAAAATCCACAGATTGTACAACATCAAGAATAAATCCTAATGTAAACTATGGACTTTGGTTGATAATTATATGTCCGTGTTGGTTCATCGATTGTACCAAATATGCCACACTGATAAAGGATGTTGAGGGTAGGGGAGTATATATGTGTGGGTGGGGAGGGCTATGTGGGAACTCTGTATTTTCTGCTCAATTCTGCTCTAACCTGAAACTTCTCTAAAAAAATAGTCTATTAAAAAATTCAACACTCATTTATGATAAAAACTTTTACCAAAGTGGGTATAGAGGGAACATATCTCAACATAAAAGCTATTTATGACAAACACACAGCCAGCATAATACTCAATGGTGAAAATCTGAAAGCCTTACCACTAAAATCTGGAACAAGACAAGGATGCCTACTCTCACCGCTTCTATTCAACATAGTCTTGGAAGTCCTAGCCACAGCAATCAGGCAAGAAAAAGAAGTAAAAGGGATCCAAATTGGAAGAGAAGAGGTAAAATTGTCACTATATGCAGATGACATGATACTATATATAGAAAACCCTAAAAGCTCCACACAAAAACTACTACAGCTGATAAAAGAACTCAGCAAGGTAGCAGGATACAAGACTAACATACAAAAAACAGTTGCAATTCTTCACACTAACAATGAATTAGCAAACAAAGAAATTAAAGAAACAACTCTTTTTAAAAAAGCATCCAAGAGAGTGGGGGTATATAGCTTGGTGGTAGACTATATGCTTAGCATGCTCAAGGTCCTGGGTTCAAATCCCAGTACCTCCATTAAAAAAAAATAAAAACTAAAGCATAACTAGTAAACCATTTTTTAAAAATCACATCCAAAACAATAAAATACTTAGGAATAAATCTGACCAAGGAGGTGAAAGAATTACACATGGAGAACTACAAAACATGGATTAAGGAAATTAAAGATAACTTAAAGAAATAGAAAGATACCTTATGTTCTTGGATTGGAAGAATCAAAATCGTTAAAATGGACATACTGCCCAAGGCAATCCACAGATTTAATGCGATCCCTATCAAATTACCCAGGACATTTCTCACAGAACTAGAACAAACAATCCTAAAATTTATATGAAATCACAAAAGACCCAGAATTGCCAAAGCAATACTGAAGAAAAAGAATGAAGCTGGAGGTATAACCCTCCCAGACTTCAGACAATACTACAGAGCTATGGTAATCAAAACATCATTGTATGGCATAAAAAACAGACATATGGATCAACAGAACAGAATAGAGAGCCCAGAAATAAACCCACAGACCTATAGTCAATTAATCTTCAACAAAGGTAAGAACAGAAAATGGAGAGAAGACAGTCTCTTCAGCAACTGGTGTTGGGAAAACTGGACAGCAGCATGTCAATCAATGAAGCTAGAACACTCCCTTACACCATACACAAAAATAAACTCAAAATGGCTTAAAGACTTAAACATAAGACAAAACACGATAAACCTCCTAGAAGAAAACAGAGGCAAAACATTCTCTGACATAAATCTTAGCAATGTCCTCCTAGGGCAGTCTACCCAGGCAATAGAAATAAAAGAAAAATAAACAAATGGGATCTAATTAAACTTATAATCTTTTGCACAGCAAAGGAAACCATAAGCAAACCAAAACAACAACTTTTGGAATGGGAGAAAATATTTCCAAACAATGAGGCTGACAAGGGCTTCATTTCCAGAATATATAAACAGCTCAAACAACTTAATAACAAAAAAAAAAAATTCAATCCAAAAATGGGCAGAAGACCTAAACAAGCAATTCTCTAACGAAGATATATACAAATGGCCAATAGGTAAATGAAAAAATGCGCAATATCACTAGTTATCAGAGAAACACAAATCAAACCTACAGTGAGGTATCACCTTACACCTGTCAAAATGGCCATCATTAAAAAGTCCACAACAGTAAACCCTGGAGAGGGTGTAGAGAAAAGGGAACCCTCCTACACTGCTGGTGGGAATGTAGTTAGGTGCAGCCATTACGGAAAACAGTATGGAGATTCCTCAAGAGACTAAAAATAGCTTTACCATATGATCCAGCAATCCCACTCCTAGGCATATATCCAGAGGGAACTCTAATTCGAAAAGATACATGCACCCCGATGTTCATAGCAGCACTGTATACAACAGCCAAGACATAGAAGCCATCTAAATGTCCATTAACAGATGCCTGGATAAAGAAGTAGTGGTATATTTATACAATGGAATACTACTCAGCCATAAAAAAGAATGAAATAATGCCATTTGCAGCAACATGGATATTCCTGGAGAATGTCATTCTACGTGAAGTAAGCCAGAAAGAGAAAGAAAAATACCATATGTGATCACTCATATGCGGAATCTAAAAAAAAAAAATACAAAACAGAAACAGACTCAGACATAGAATACAAACTTGTGGTTGCCAGGGGGATGGGGGGTGGGAAGAGACTGGGATTTCAAAATGTAGAATAGATAAACAAGATTCTACTGCAGGGAAATATATACAGGATCTTGTGGCGGCTCACAGCGAAAGAGAATGTGACAATGAATGTATGTATGTTCATGTATAACTGAAAAATTGTGCTCTACAATGGAATTTGACACAACATTGTAAAATGACTATAACTCAATAAAAAATGTTTATATATAAAATAAATAAATAAATAAATAAAGGACTATGAACTCATCTACAAAACAGAAACAGACTCTCAGACATAGTAAACAATCTCATGGCTTCTGGGGCAGGAGGGTGGGAAGGGATAAATTTGAGAATTTGAGATTTGCAAATGTTAGCCACAATATATAAAAATAGATTAAACACAACATTGTAAACTGACTATACCTCAATAAGAAAAGATTTTAAAAGTTTCTTCTGTATAGCACAGGGAACTATATTCAATATCTTGTAATAATCTTTAATGAAAAAGAGTATGAAAACGAATATATGATGTATATGCATGACTGGCATATTGTGCTGTACACAAGAAACTGACACATTGTAACTGACTGTACTTCAACGAAAAAAGAATTAACAGAGTCTCAGAGATTTGTGAAATAACATGTGAGACCTAAATATACATTTAATGGGAATGCCAGAATTGGTGGAGAGAGAAAGGTGGAAAAACCCTTGAGAAAATAAAGGTCAACATTTCTGACATTTAATAGAAACATTACTATATATAGATCCAAGAAGCTTAACAAGACATGAGTAGGGTAAACAGAAAGGTATCCATACCTACATACATCACAGTCAAAGTGCTGAAAGACAAAGAGAAAATCTTAAAAGGAACAAGAGAAAAATAACCAATCACTTACAGGAGAATAAAAATATAATAGGTGACTTTCCACCAGAAACCATGGAGGCCAGACACAGTAGAGTGACACAGTCAAAGGACTGAAAGAAAAAAAAAAAAGTCAACCAAAATTCTATATTCAGTGAAACTATTCTTCAAAACCAAAAGGAAATAATGACATTCCCAGATAAATGAAATCTAAGAGGACTTATTGCTAGCTGAACTGCTCTATATGAAATTTTATGGGGAGTCCCATAAACTGAAAGGAAATTGTATCAGTCATTAGCATGAAAACATAAGACGCAATGCAAAGCACCAGAAATAGTAAATATATGAGTAAATACTATGTTCAGTTTTTATATACAAAAATATATAAGGTATATATACTTTTTCTTAGTTTTTTAAAATTATAAGATGGTTTAATAAAAAATCAAAACACTTGTATTTTTGGGTTTATAACATAGAAAGGTAACATATATGAAATAATAGGACAAAAGAGAGAGGAAGGGTGCTTTATTGGAGCAAAGTTTCTATATACTATTGCACTTAGATTAGTATTAATCTGTAGTAGACTGGTTTAATTAAAATGCATATTAAAACCCTCAGGGCAACCTCAAAGAAAATAACTCAAAAATAATTCAACATGGATGAATCTCAAAATAATTATCTGAGTGAAAGAACCTGGAAAGAAAATATATACTGCATCAACCCATTTATATATAACTCTAGGAAATACAAACTAATAAAAAATGATAGAAATCCAATTAGTGATCGCATGGAGATAAGGAGTGGGGGGAGGGGTGAGAGAGAAATTGCAAAGGGTCAATAGAAAAACTTTTGGGAAGTCATGGAGATATTCACTATCTTGATTGTGGTGATTGTTTTACAGGTGTACACGTGTGTCAAAACATCAAATTGTACACCTTTATAGTTTATTTTTTTAACATTTTTTATTGATTTATAATCATTTTACAATGTTGTGTCAAATTCCAGTGTTCAGCACAATTCTTCAGTCATTCATGGACATATACACACTCATTGTCACATTTTTTTCTCTCTGAGTTATCATAACATTTTGTGTATATTTCCCTGTGCTATACAGTGTAGTCTATTCTACAATTTTGAAATCCCAGTCTATCCCTTCCCACCCTCCACCCCCCTGGTAACCACAAGTCTGTATTCTCTGTCTGTGAGTCTATTTCTGTCCTGTATTTATGCTTTGTTATTGTTTGTTTGTTTTTGTTTTTGTTTTTTAGATTCCACATATGAGCGATCTCATATGGTATTTTTCTTTCTCTTTCTGGCTTACTTCACTTAGAATGACATTCTCCAGGAGCATCCATGTTGCTGCAAATGGCATTATGTTGTCGGTTTTTATAGCTGAGTAGTATTCCATTGTATAAGTATACCACCACTTCTTTATCCAGTCACCTGTTGATGGACATTTAGGCTGTTTCCATGTTTTGGCTATTGTAAATAGTGCTGCTATGAACATTGGGGTGCAGGTGTCATCCTGAAGTAGATTTCCTTCTGGATACGAGCCCAGGAGTGGGATTCCTGGGTCATACAGTAAGTCTATTCCTAGTCTTTTGAGGAATCTCCACACTGTTTTCCATAGTGGCTGCACCAAACTGCATTCCCACCAGCAGTGTAGGAGGGTTCCCCTTTCTCCACAGCCTCTCCAGCATTTGTCATTTGTGGATTTTTGAATGACGGCCATTCTGACTGGTGTGAGGTGATACCTCATTGTAGTTTTGATTTGCATTTCTCTGATAATTAGTGATACTGAGCATTTTTTCATGTGCTTTTTGATCATTTGTATGTCTTCCTTGGAGAATTGCTTGTTTAGGTCTGCCCATTTTTGGATTGGGTTGTTTATTTTTTCTTATTGAGTTGTATGAGCTGCTTATATATTCTGGAGTTCAAACCTTTGTTGGTTTCACTTGCAAAAATTTTCTCCCATTCCGTAGGTTTTCTTCTTGTTTTACTTCTGGTTTCCTTTGCTGTGCAGAAGCTTGTAAGTTTCACTAGGTCCCATTTGTTTATTCTTGCTTTTATTTCTTCTAGGAGAAAATTTTTTAAATGTATGCCAGATAATGTTTTGCCTATGTTTTCTTCTAGGAGGTTTATTGTATCTTGTCTTATGTTTAAGTCTTTAATCCATTTTGAGTTGATTTTTGTACATGGTGTAAGGGAGTGTTCTAGCTTCATTGTTTAACATGCTGCTGTCCAGTTTTCCCAACACCATTTGCTGAAGAGACTGTCTTTATTCCATTGTATATTCTTGCCTCCTTTGTCGAAGATGAGTTGACCAAAAGTTTGTGGGTTCATTTCTGGGCTCTCTATTCTGTTCCATTGGTCTATATGTCTGTTTTGGTACCAATACCATGCTGTCTTGATGACTGTAGCTCTATAGTATTGTCTGAAGTCTGGGAGAGTTATTCCTCCAGCCTCTTTCTTTCTCTTCAGTAATGCTTTGGCAATTCTAGGTCTTTGATGGTTCCATATAAATTTTATTATGATTTGTTCTAGTTCTGTGAAATATGTCCTGGGTAATTTGATAGGGATTGCATTAAATCTGTAGATTGCCTTGGGCAGTGTGACCATTTTAACAATATTGATTCTTCCAATCCAAGAGCATGGAATATCTTTCCATTTTTTAAAGTCTTCTTTAATTTCCTTTATCAATGTTTTATAGTTTTCTGTGTATAATTCTTTCACCTCCTTGGTTAGATTTATTCCCAGATATTTTATTACTTTGGGTGCTATTTTAAAGGGGATTGTTCCGGCTTCACGAGGGAATTCTACCAAACATACAAAGAAGAACTCATACCAGTCCTTCTCAAACTCTTCCAGACGATTGAAAAGGAGGGAATACTCCCAAACTCATTCTATGAAGCCACCATCACCCTGATACCAAAACCAGGCAAAGACACTACAAAAAAAGAGAATTATAGGCCAATATCACTGATGAACATAGACGCCAAAATCCTCACCTAAATTTTAGCAAATAGAATCCAACAACACATAAAAAAGATTATACATCATGACCAAGTGGGGTTCATCCCAGGGACACAAGGCTGGTTCAACATATGCAAATCAATCAATGTAATACATCACATCAACAAGAGAAAGGACAAAAACCACATGATCATCTCAATCGATGCAGAAAAAGCATCTGATAAAATTCAACACCCATTTATGATAAAAACTCTCGCCAAAGTGGGTATAGAGGGAACATATCTCAACATAATAAAAGCTATATATGACAAACCTACAGCCAGCATAGTACTCAACGGTGAAAAACTCAAAAGCTTCCCACTAAAATCTGGGACAAGACAAGGATGCCCACTATCACCACTCCTATTCAACATAGTCCTGGAAGTCCTAGCCACAGCAGTCAGGCAAGAGAAAGAAATAAAAGGGATCCAAATTGGAAAAGAAGAGGTAAAAGTGTCATTATATGCTGATGACATGTTACTATATATAGAAAACCCTAAAAGGTCCACACAAAAGCTACTAGAGCTGATTGAAGAATTCAGCAAGGTAGCAGGTTACAAAATTAACGTTCAAAAATCAGTTGCATTTCTTTACACTAACGATAAATCAACAGAAGAAGAAAGTAAAGAAACCTTTATAGTTTATTATGTGACAGTTATACCACAATAAAGCTGTTTTAAAAAAATGGGCATGAGGGAACCTTTATTGATAAAAGTTCTTGATCTGTGTTAAAAAAAAAAGTGTTCATATTCTGTGCTAATGTTTGTACAACTGTAAACATTTCCTATACGTTCTCTAAATTTAGGGTTATAATGGTTAAAAAAAAATTTGGTGTATTAACTATAAAGCAGTAGAACTGTTTAAAAACTACTAGATTTTTTTCCTCCTTTCTTGGTGATTTAGTAGCCAGCCTTATATGTTATGATCGGAGGAGGGAGTGACAAGTGAAGGAAAAGGTCTGATGAGACGCAAGAGGTTTTGAGAAGCTGTGTGCAGAATGGAAGAGAGTACTTCCCACAGAAACACTGAAAGCTTTCTAGGTAGCATTTAGGGCCCAGGAAGCACACAGTAAGTGCTCTATAAATGCCAATTAAAGGAGAAAATGATGCAGACTCATTTATACAATGAATACTTACTGAGCATTCACTATGTAACAGGCATTCTGTTAGAGACACTGATGAATTTCAGTTACTAGTTTCTGCTTCATTCACTTAGTATACATTAGAAGGTTCACTTTTGCAAACCCCAAATGGCTGTTCTATTATTTACTGTGTAAAGTGAAAACTTTTCAGTATTTTGGTATCTGCCTACATATATAATATATATGGCATTAATATACATTATGTGTTGTATATTATATATACTTTGAGCATTTTATCTTGTTTATACATTAATTGTTCAAATATATATTTGTATTATACACACATATTACAATAAAATAACCCAACCAATCTCAACCCTAGAAATCTTTTTATTCCATCAAAATGTCAATCTTTAGCTGTACTTTTTTAGCCATTTTAAAACTTTTCCTGGAGGAATAGGCAAAAGATGTTGAATTATTCAAATAGATGCTAGCATCTCACCCCCAATCAATCACTAGGTCCTGGTGTGAACAGAATGCCTCTGAGATTTCTGGACCTCACATTTCTGTACAGTGAGGATTTGGGGCTTCACAGCTGAGAAAAGCAGACATGGACCCTGCATTTAGGGAATTCACAATCACCTTGGGGAGGCAGACAGGAAATAATCTTCAACTGTGATGAGTGCACTGTGTGATGGGCCGAATTCAGCAGACTCTAGCAGCATATGGCAGAGGACTATAACATTGGTTAAGGGTAGAGTTTCCCCAAGTGACCAGTAAGTTCAGATGTAAAGGATGAGTAGGAGTTAGCCCAGTGTAGAGTGGGTGATGAGTTGTCCAGGCAGAGGAACAGCTTACATGAGATCCTGGGGGCCACAGAGAGCATTTAAGGAACAGTCTTCTTCCCTAGCCCCAGTAGCATCACAGAAGATATTGGTCTATGCAGCTGCCTCCCCTTCAAAACTATGAGGGCCCCAACGACTTAATGTGGATAAGTTAAAAACATGAGCAATGAGCCAGACCACTCGGGTTCATATTCTAGCCTCAGCCCTTGTTGGCAGTGGGACCTTCAGCAAGTGACCTGAGATGCTTTATTAAGTGCCTCTGCTTCTTCTATTGTGGAATTAGGAAAATTGTAGCACATACCTTAGTTCAGAAAATAGCTCGTAATGTTCCTATGAGGATTAAGTTAGGCACCAGGCAAAACCAGAGATTTTTAGCTGTTTTTCCTTGGATGGTTTCTCCTGATAAGTTTTATACTATCCTTAGCAGATTTAGTTTTCAAATTTATGAGCACACAAAGCCAAGGAAATGTAGCTAGTATCTGTGCATTAAAGGAGACATTATTAAAAGAGAGCATTTGTTGTTAAAAATAATAAGATAAAGACCCAGTTTTTAAAATAGTAGCACTTACGGTAGATATTAATCCAACTGTATCAATAATCATTCTAAATGTCAGTGATCTAAATACACCAATAAAATGACAGAGTGGATAAAAAACAAGACCCAACTATACATTATCTATAAGAAACCCACTTTAAATATAGAGACACAGACAGATTAACAGTTAAGTGGTAGAGAATGATCTATCATGCTAAAACTAATCAAGAAAGCTGAAGTAGCTATATTAATGGCTCTATTAATTTCAAAGGAAGTAGACTTCAGAGTAAGGAAAATTATCAGGGATACAGAGGGGAATTACATAATGATAAAGGGGTCAATTCTCAAAGAAACAGTCAATTCTCAAACAGGGGTCCATTCTCAAAGAAACAATTCTCAAAGAAACAGCATCAAATATGTGAGGCAAAAACTGATAGAATTGCAAGAAGAAATAGATGAATCCACTAATAGAGTTGGAGACTATATAACTGAAAGGTCCAAAAGGCTAAAAATTAGTAAGGATTTAGTTAAACTGAACAGCACCATCAATCAACTGGATTTAATTGACATTTATAGAATACTTAGTTTAAAAACAGCAAAACAAGTTCTTCTCAAGTTCACATGGAACATTCACCAAGACAGACAACATTATGTACCAGAAAACACAACTTAAAATAGTTAAACAAATAGAAAACCTATCAAGATCACAATGGAATTAAACAAAAATTACCAAATGGTATTAAACTAAAAATTAATAACAGAAAATGCCTACCTGGAAAAACCCCAAAATAGCTGGAGATCACTTCTTCTAAACACACTTCTTCAGCACATGTCTAAATAAACACTAAGTCAAATAAGATATATCAAATTTTTTTAAACATTTGAATTAAATGAAATTGAAAATACAACTTACCAAAATTTGTGGGATGTAGTAAAAGCAGGTCTTAGAGAGAAATTCATACCACTGAACGCATACATTAAAAAACAAGAAAAAACCTAAAATGAATTATCTAAGTCTCTGCTTTAGGGAGTTATAAAGAGAAAAGGAAATTATATTCAAAACAAAAACAAAAATAATAAAATTAGAGTAGAAGTCAATGAAATTGAAAACAGGAGATATATCGATAAATATAGAAAATCAACAAAACCAAAATCTGTTATCTGAAAAAGCCAGTACAATTCACCTGGCTAAACCTCTATCCAGGTTAACTAAGAAAAAAAGAGACAAGATATAAATTACTAATATCAGAAATGAAAAAGGGGCCATTACTACTGAGCCCATTGACAATAAAAAGAAAATAAAGGAATATTATGAAAAAATCTATGCCCACATATTTGACAACCTAGGTGAAATGGACCCATTCTTTGAAAGACACAATCTACCAAAACTCACATAAGGGTAGATAGGTAATCTGAATAGGCCTACATCTATTAAAACAATTGAATCAATAATGAATAGTTTTCCAAAACAAAAGGCAACATACACACATGGGTACACTAGTGAATTTTACCAAACATTAAAGAAAGAAATTACACCAATTCTCTATAGTCTCTCCCAGAAAACAGAAGTAAAGTGAGTATTTCCTAACTCATCTATCAGTCCAGCATTATCTTAATACCTAAATCAAAGATATTATGAGAAATGGATACAGATTACTATACATAAAGTAAATAAACAACAAGGATGTACTGTATAGCACAGGGAACTATATTCAATTTCTTGTAATAACATACAATGGAAAAGAATATAAAAAGAATATATATACATATGTATATGTATAACTGAAAAGCTTTACTAACATTGTAAGCCAACTGCAATTCAATAAAAAGTAAAATAAAAAAAAAGAAATGGAAACACAGGCCAGTATCTCTCATGATCAAAGATGCAAAAATCCTCAGTAAAATATTAAATAATTAAATCCAACAATTTATAAAAAGAATTACATACAACAGCCAAGTCAGACTGATTCTAGGTATGCAAAGCTTGTCCAACATTTGCAAATCAGTTAATGTAATCCATCACATCAACAGCCTAAAGAAAAAATCAGATGATCATATCAATAGATACAGAAAAAGCACTGAAAAAACTAAAACACCCATTCATGATAAAAACTCCCAGCAAATGAGGAAGAGAGGGGAACTTCCTCAACTTGATAAAAAAAATAACCACGAAATCCTACAGATAAAAATCAATGGCGAAAAACTACATGCTTCCCCCCTCAGATCAGACTGTCCACTATCACCACTCTTATTCTACCTTATACTGGAAGATCTAGCTAATGGGATAAGACATATAAGGACATAAAAGGTACCCAGATTGGAAAGGAAGAAATAAAAAGCTATCTTTGGCCACAGATGAAATGACTGTCTATATAAAAAGTTGTAAAGAATCAACAACAACAAAAAAAAAACTAGAACTAATAAGTGATTATTAACATTGCAGGATACAATATTAATATACACAATTCAACTGTTCTCTTATGTACAATGAACCCTTTGAACTGGAAGTTAAAAACACAGCAACATATACAATAATATCTCCCCCTAAATAAAGTGCCTAAGTAAAAAACTAACAAAATAAGAACAAGATCTATATGAGGAAAACCACAAAACTGATGAAAGATCAAGGAAGAACTAAATAAATGGAGAAATATTCCATGTACAGTATAGGAAGACTCAATGTTGTCAAGATGACGGTTTTCCCAACTTGGTCTACAGAATCAATGTAATCCCAATCAAAATAACAGCAAGTTAATTTGTGGATATCGACAAATTGATTCTAAAGTTTACATGGAAAGGCAAAATACCAGTACTGTCACAATACTGAAATGAACAAAGCTGAAACACTGACACTACCCACCTTCAATACTTACTATAAATCTACAGTAATCAAGACACTGTAATATGGGCAAAATAATAAATAACTACATCATTGGAACAGAGTTGAGAGCCCAAAAATAGACCCATATAAATATAGCCAATTTATCTTTGACAAAAATCTAAAGGAAATTTAATGGAGAAAGGATAGTCTTCTCAACAAATGATGCTGGGACAACTGGAAAGCCACATGCAAAATAAATGAATGGAGACACAGACATTACATCTTTCACAAAAATTAACTCAAAATGGATCACAGATCTAAATATAAAACACAAAACTATGAAACTACTAAAAGGTAACACAGGAAAGAATCTAGGTGGAGTTGAGTTTGGCAATTACATTTTAGATACAATACCAAACATAAAACTCATGAAAGAAAAAACTGAGAACTTAGAATTAATTAAAATTAAAAACTGTGCTCTGCAAAACACACTCTTAAGAGAATGAAAAGACAAGCCAAAGACAGAGAAAAATCTTTAAAACACATATAAATACAATAAAAGACTGATACCCAAACTATACAAAGAAAAAATCAACAATGAGTGAAAAAAGGACAATTAAATATGGGAAACAGATATGAACAAACATCTCACCAAACAAGATATACAGATGGCAAGTAAGCATGTGAAAAGATGCTAACATCATACTTATTGAGGAAATTGCAAATTAAAACAATGGGAAACCACCACAAATCCGTTAGAATGGCTACAATCCAAAACACTCCCAAATGCTGGTAAATCTGTGGAGCAAAAAGCACACTCATTCATTCCTGGTGGAAATGTAAAATAGTACAGCCAATCTGGAAGACAGTTAGGCAGTTTTTTACAAAACCCTTTAGTATTTACCCAACTGAGTTGAAAATTATATCCACACAATAATCTGCACACAGATGTTTATACCAGCTTTATTCATAACCGCCAGCACTTGAAGTAACCAAAAATACCCGTCAATACATGAATGGATAAACGAATTGTGGTACATCTATACAATGGACTATTACTCAATGACTAAAAAATGACCTATCAAGCCACAAAAAGACATGGAGGAACCTTCATTGCTAAGTTAAAGAAGCCAATCTGAAATGACTACAAACTGTATGATTCCAACTATGTGACACTATAGAAAAGGCGAAATTATGCAGAGAGTAAAAAAAAATCAGTGGTTTCAAGGGGTCTGAGAGGAAGGAGGGAGGAAAGGCTAAAATAGGTGAAGTACAGGAGATTTTTAGGCATTGAAACTATTCTGTATGATTTTGTAATGATAGATACATTTAATACATTTATAAAAACCCATAGAACTGAATAATATAAAAAGTGAAACTTATAATTTACAGACTTCAGTTACTAATAATATATTACCATTGGTTCAACAATTGTCACATGTGTACATTAACTCAAGATGTTAATAGCAGGGGGAGGGGGTTGTGAGCAGGTATATGGAGACTTTCTGTAATTTCTGATCATATTTCTTAATCTAAAACTGTTATTTAAAAAAGACTATTTATTTTTAAAATACAAAAAAAATTTTACTTCAATGCGAGATCTGTCCCTGAAAGGTTGGTCAAATAAACGTCCATGCATTCCACAAATCATGCATGTTTGCTGTCTTCCTGGCGCCAGTGTCTCCGTTCCTTGATTTCCCAATATGAAACATGGGGACTGTAAAAGCAACTATCTACTAAATAATGAAAAGCAGATTAGAAACTTTGAATTAGCATCTTTTGTTAATGTCCACTGTGCTTACTTCGGTCATGTTGTCTTGATGATCACCCAGAAATTATCTGCTGAAATTATCTGTCTGTTTCTGTGTCTTTATGTTCATTTATCTGAGAAGTCACTGAAAAATGGGACACTGTCTATGTCACACATGTTCACAGAATTTGCATGAAGCCTGGAACCCAGTGTACAGCAGGTGCTCAGTAAACATTCATGGTATAACTGTGGATGACTCATGATCCAACAGTCACCTAGTAAAATATGGCTATTATTTTATAAGCCACATGTTCACTGGGGGAAGTCCATGATAAATTAATGAATACAGACAATCACTGTACTCAGTTTACCTTCATGAACTTAGAAAAAGTTCATGTACTTGACCATTGCTCTGATCAGAGAAATATTTAGGACCAGCACATTTTGACTTCTTAATGCATGATTTCATAATACATTTGGGACACTGTTATTCTCTGAGCCTCTAATCTGAACTTACAGTTGGACTTGATTTCCTAATTCTCTGAAAACTTATCAAATACAAAATGATTAATTTTTAACATAGCTTCTCAAGTGGATTTTATTTTTTGGCTGGAGAAACAGTTGAACAAATATGTGTCTGATAATTTTATTACACCATTTCACAGAGTAAAGATGTATTTCATTCAGGTTTACACTGACAGCATCAAGAATGTGAATTCAAGGATGAAAGTTACGGTCATGAAAAGGTGAACACTCTGACCTTAACAAGGAAGATACAGCACTCCTGCCTTTATCCTGTTTGGGGATACTCCTTCTCTGTGATTTCTCTGGTCCGCTTCCCCTGTGTCCCTCCTTAGTATTCCCACTGTGGTTTGTACACATTTATATTTCAGAGTCTACAGTTTCTTTTTTGTTCTTTTTTATTTATCTGTCTGCTTCCAATACAAGATGGGGAAATCGATGACTATGATAGACCATGTATCATTGGCCTTTGCATACCCAGGGAACAGAATACTTCTAGAAATATTGTGGGCATAACTGAGCATTTACTGCCATAACAAATTAATATTTTACAGAGACTACAGGTAGGAAAAACCCCCACTTCCAACAGGGACTTGATACCGTGGATGTTAGTTTTGCAGACACCATTTCTGTGACCTTTGAGCTCAGGTTCCAAACAGACTCCTAGGCAACTGTGAGCCATTATGGGAGAATCCCCTCAACAAATACATTTGAGCAGTGCCACCTGGTATTTGGCAACACTAAAGGCATGGTCCATGAAAGAAATACCTGATAAGCTAGACTTCATTAAAATAAAAGACGTCTGCTCTGCAAATGACAATGTGAGGAGACTGAGAAGAAAAGCCATAGACAGGGAGAAAATATTTGCAAAAGACACATGCGATAGGGAATTGTTTGTTATCCAAAATATACAAAGAATCCTTAAAACTCAAAAATAAGAGATCTGTTGTACAGCATAGTACATAGAGTTAACAATAAATATTGTGTATTTTAACATATATAAAGGGGATTCATCTCATGTTAAGTGATCTTACACCCCCAGGACACAAAAAACTCCACGAAAGAGCACAAGGAAATTTTTAGATAACACCGAGATTCAGCCGAAGATATCACAGGTGCATGCATGTGATCAAACTCATCAAAATATATTCATTAAATACGTGCATTTTTGCATATCGGTTATACCTCAATAAAGCTTTTTTTAAAAGCCCAATTTAAAAAAAAATCTGTAGAATCTACTTACCAAACAAGATGTACACATGGCAAAGAAGCTTATGAAAAGATGTACAACAACGAGATACTATTACACACCTATTAGGAAAGCCAATTCCAAAACACTGACATGAAATGTTGGCAAGGGTATCAAATAAGAGGAACTCTCCCGCATCACTGGAAGGAATGCAAAATGGTGCAGCTGGTTTGGAAAACAGTTTGGGACTTTCTTACAAAACCAAACTTATTCTTGCCACAGGATCCAGCAGTCATGAGCCTTGATATTTACCCAAATGAACTGAAAACATATCCACACAAAAACCTGCATGCAAATATTTATAACAACTTAATGCCCAGTCAAAACGTGGAAGCAATAAATATGCTCTGGTAGGTGACTGAAGGAATAAACTGTGGGACATCCAGACAATGAAACATTATTCAGGGTAACAGGAAAGGAACTCTCAAGACATGGAAAGACATGGAAGGAACGTAAGCGCCTACTATTTAATAACATTCATGATTTTAGTCTGCAGCATTAGACACTTTGATACATTTTCTCAGATGTTTGAATCCCCATTTCCCTGAAAAGAACATTTTTCTTTTTAAATTTCAAAAGCTGTATTTCCCATGAGCTAATGCCACTGCTAGGGCTGCCAGTGGCCAGGCCCTGGCACAGAAGCACTAAGGAGCTGAGAGGAAAGGAGAAGAATGAGCAGGCAGAGCAGGGAACAGCCTGATTGCATCCCTGCTCCAGGAGCCCAGAAGGATAAGGGCCACACGATAAAGGTAAAGAGTAACATGTGGTCCTCTCTGGTCAGACTAGGCCCTAGCAGGGGCCTGAGAGGTGAGAGGGCTGAGGGGGAGGCTCTGCCCTCGGGCCCCAAGCTTTTGGCTCATCACATGGATGCAGTGATGCAGCGAAAAGCAAAGCAAGGAGAAAGAGCAGTCAACCTGGGAATCCCCAACTCCTAGGAGCTGCCCTGGTCCTTGTTGTTTAGGAGGTCAAACCACAGGCTGCATCCCGGGAAAGGTCTACCAACTGCACCTTCCCCAGCAGCTCGTGCTCTCTTGAAATACAGGAAGATGCTAAGTGACTCATTTTCGAGGTTTTTGCCCTGTAAATAAGGATAATCACTGAGCCTACGTACGCCCTTGGGCCACAGTAAGATTAAATGAGATGGTACACGTAACGTGTTTTGAGCAATATGATGGATGCAGAGAATATTCAAGAAAACTTAAGCCTCTTTAACATTTTTTATTTTCTAAAGAGTAAAGTACATCATTAACCTAGCTATTTCTGGTTTAAGTACTCAGAGCTTACCATATCACTGAGGTGCCCACCAGGAATCAGACTACATGCCTGTGTGGGCATGTAGTGGACAGAAAAGTTAGCATTCATCATGATTACTGTTATTAATCCCAGTATTTCTGATCTTCATGTCTGGCCTCTTATCCCTCCACTTAGCTGCCTTGGTGTGCTCCTGGGGCCAACCAGATCCTCACACTAACCTCTAGTAGGTACTAAAGTCACTAGGCTTCTCTATATGTTGTCTACATTGTCCACATAGAATGGAAATATTTCTCACCCTTCCTTCTGACTAGTACAGTGTGTTCTGGTAGAGGGGCGAGGAAGTGCCCTACATGATGACCATGGGGAATGGGTTTAAATCTCTCTTTAAGAAGTAAATACACAGGCTCAGAGAGGTAGAGAGACTTGCCCCAAATCACGAATCTGTAAGAGGTGTCACATGGAACATCTCACAGCACCACCCATGGCTTGCTGCTAACCTGAGCTGGTCCAGGTGTACCAGAGTACACTGTCATCAAGGACCATCTTCCTAACTGGACTATGACTCACTGAATGTAGAGAACACCGCTTAGGTCGATGTCTACCCTGGCATCTAATTCACTCCCAAGCACACAATAGGTACCCAAGAGCCTACTGGGGAGAGGGTTTGTCCCTTTAACCTGGAAAGAGGGATCACCTTTCAACATGTCAAGAGCCTCTAGAAACAAGTTATATGAAGTGGTTTCTAAGTGCATACTAAAAGCTCAAAGCAGAGATGTGATGCCATAAAGTCGAAAAAAAAAAAAAAACTAAACTAGACGGTCTGGGGCAGTTTCCATAGACGGTACGTGAAGCTATAACTAGCAGCAAGGAAGAGCTACTAACCATCCATCAAGGATAGCAGATTTCCCTCTCAAGGACACACAGCTGTGGTCACGGAGTGGGGCACCATGCGCTCTGGGGTTTTAGTAACATTTGATTTCATTGTTTTAGAGAGTGGCTACATAGCTTTTTCCACTATAATTGTTCATTATTAATCTCTGTATATGTATTTTATGCACTTTTATATGCAGGTACGTATTATTACAAAATTAAAACCAACAATAGACAAAGAAGATCCCAGGAACGTGAAACATGAGATTTGAATAAAGGTATTAATGGCTTACATGAAGATGTTATCAGTCACTAGGGGCTGGTTGGTCACCCATGACATAAAATACTTTTAATACTCATGTAAGCAGGTATGTGTAAAACCATCTCTACCAAGGCACTGTATATCTGGTCCCTTTGTCAAAGTGTTACCTAGTGTGACACAGACAGACATACTAGAAGATGATTAGCCTTGTGTCATTAACAGACAAAGAGATTCTATGCAGGATGTCAACCCTTCCCTGATTTTCTGTCCTCTAAATTACCCTAATCTGTTCCTTTTCACTCTGTAACAACTGAGTACCCGAATTCAGGCCCCTATCAGGTACACACACACACACACACACACACACACGCTTACATCTGATCTCACCAGTGTACTGATTTGTCTCAGGGGACCTTGAGATTGACTCCTCACATCCATTTCATGTCACATTCATCTAAGCCAGGCATGACAAACCCAATGTCCTTGACAAACACTGACTTTGCGTTGGTCATATGAGCAAATTCAGTGCCACATGCTGGGGTTGACCTGGGGGGATGTGTTCTGAAAAGTAATGTGTCACAGTTTTCTTTCTCATGGAAAGGGACACTGGAGGATATTTTCCCTTTCTGCCTAAATATTACCTTCCCTAGATATAAGCCATGGAGCTGTTACAAACATCTAAGGACCAGTACGATGAGGACACTGAGGTGGCAGAGAAAGGAAAGGGTAAGAATCTGGGCCCTAGATGACACCCCTGACCGAGAGTTCTCCATGCCTAGCACCCACCCTACTTTGGACCACCGGTCTACTTGGAGAATGGACCAAATATTTCCAACTAACAGCTACCTGCAGGCACTACTGTTGGCCCTGAAGATACTGTAGCAAACAAAACAGACAACTAACAATGCCGTCAGAGAACTCAAATTTTGGGTAATTCTACAAACAATAAAGAAAATTAGTAAATTATATTGCATGTAAGAATGTTATAATGCAATGGAAAACAAATTAGAGCAAGTTAGGAAAGATTTAGAATGCTGAAGAATTAGCGTGTTTACGTGGTCAGGGGAGTTCTTGCTCAGAAAGTGATACCTGAGTAAAGACTTGAAGGTGTTGATGGGATGAGTCATTAAATACCTGCAGGAAAACCATTGAAAGCACAGAGAACAGCCAGTGCAGGAGCGTACACGTAAGCGTGACTGTCAAAGTTAAGGTAGATGCGGAGGGACCCAGTGGGAGTGTAGCTGGATTTTAGTGAAATGGCACAAAATCAATTCATGTTCAAACTGTAGTCCACTTAAATATTACATGGTATTGCAATGATCCAGGGAAGAACTTGCTCTAGTTTAAAATCAAGTAGATCAGTGGAGGAGGCAGAACTGTTCTTTTTCGCAACTTCCTTAGAACACGGAAGCAACAGGATTTCTCGAAGGACTTAACGGCAAGACTGACCTCAATATTTTTGAGCCGCTATTGATAAGTGAGCCTCTAGAAGGATAATGTTAATGTCACCTGAGATGAGGAAGAACACAAGTAGATAAAGGGAGTGAGAGGAAACAAGCTCATATCTTACATGGTCAAAATCTAATGTCTATTAAACATCAATGTGGACCTGCCAAGTGGACAGTGGCAATAGAGTCTGGAGTTTAAGGTGGAAATCGACACTGGGGAGAGAAGAGGGTACAGATGGCACGTAATGCCACAGTGCTGGATGGGTGACCGAGGGAATGAGTGTAGGCAGGGAAGAGAAGGGGACAAGGATTCAGTTCTGAGGCTTGTCCCTGTCAAGAGGTCACGAGGAAAAGAGGAGAAACAGCCAAGCAGACTGAGGAGTTACAGCGAGTGAGGTCAGAGAACAACCAGGAAAGTAATGTCCTGGAGCCCAGGTGTGTATGTGGCAACTTGACTGGATCACAGGGTGTCCAAACAATTGGCTGAACATCATTTCTGGGGTGCCTGTGAGGCTGTTTCCGGGGGAAATTAACATTGGAATCTGGGGAGGCAGTATAGGAATTCACCCTCCCGCCGGGCAGGCGTCATCCAATCTGCTGAGGGCCTGCATAGAACAGAAATGTGAGGAAGGAAGAACTCGGCCCTTCCTGCCCGACTGAATGACCTGGGACACTGCTCTTCTCCTGTCCTCGAAGCTACTGATTCTCAGGGCTGCAGACCCCGACTGGAGTCTACATCATTGGCTCCATTGCTTCCTGGGCCTTTCGAGGCCATCTGAATTACACCACCAGCTTTTCCGGGACTGCAGCTTGCAGACACCAGGTCAGGGGACTTCTCAGCCTCCACAGTTGCCTGCGCCAATTCCCTTAAATAAATCCCTTCCCGTCTAGATCTCGTACATTTTCCACGTCTCTAGGGAATGCTGAGTAATATACCAGGGGAGAAAGTAGTTCCAGGTGGAGGGAGTGATTAGCTCTGTCCAAAAACATGGATAGGTCAGTTAGGAGAGGACCAGGTGACAACCATTGGATTTGGGAACACTGATGTCATTGTTACCTTGAGCACACAGTTTCAGTTTAGATGAAGACATACACGCCTGATCAGAGAGGGACTGAGACAGATGGGCCGAGAGGAACTGGAGACAGTGGGGGTAGACAGCTCTCTGTAGGAGGTTTCCTTCCAGGAGAGGATAAATGGCCCTATGAGTGCTAACAGCCACTGAGCTAAAAAGAAGGTATTCTGTCTTTTTCTTGTTTGGATTTGTTTTTATGATGAAAGAAAAATAACACTGCTTTGTCTGCTGACAGAAATATTCCAGCAGAGGGAGGAAAAGTGATGCTGATGCTACACATGCTGTGGGATCGTGAACTTCCTTTTTGATTTAGCCAATCTACGTGAGAATTTTGTGCTACTTACAACCACATCAATTTTCCCTAACAGACTGAGCAATGTCTTCCCATGTCTAAGACTTTTCTCTTTTATGCCTATGGAGATATAATTTTTAACAGTGTTCTCATTTGGGTTTGCATGATGAATTACACGGCCCCAGCAATTAGTTAGGGATGTTGGTTCTGAAGTCATAGGTTCCAATCCTGGGACTGCCACCTACCAGCTGTCATCTTGGACAAGTGACTTAACTCCTGTGCTCCCGTTGCTTCATATGGAAAGGGGGCTGATGACAGCACTGATCTCGGTGCTGTGCCGATCAACGGAGGCAAAGCATTTAAAGAGCTTACAAAAGGACTGGCTACATATGATAAATATTTCACAAGTGTTAGGTATATTAAATTTGCATGCTACCTGATACAAAATTCTCCTTTACCATAAAGAATGGAAACTACTCACTGATCTGTGTTTAAGATTTTCCCTTTCACACATATAAACTTAAATGTAATTGCTTAAGTGCAACAGAGGGAAATTATGCACAGCACCCCTTGCTATACAAGGAAACTGGGAAATGGAGTAGTTAATTAAGATACAAGAGAAATTTTAAAATAAATGTTAATTTATAGACTATGTTAAAATGCGCGGGGTGATGTTTAATTTTATGTATCCACTTGACTGGGCCACACACAGTGCCAGCGGTTAGGTCAAACATTATTCAGAGTGTCTCCGAGAGGGAGTTTTGGATGAGATCAACACTGGAATAGGTAGACTGAGTAAAGGAGGCTGCCCTCCCTAACGCGGCTGTCCCACTGCCCATCAGTTGAGAGCCTGAAAAGAGCAAAAAAGCTGACCTTTCCTCAAGCAGGAGGGAATCAAGCCTGACTGCACGAGGTGGGGCAGTTCTCTGTTCCTGCCTGCAAACTTCAACAGAAAAAGAGCGTCTTCTTGAGACTGGATCCCAGCAGCTTTTGGCCTGAGACATACTCCCTCGGCTCCCCTGATTCTCAGGCCTTTGGACTCAGACAGGACCTACACCATCAGCTCTGTGGGGTCTCCACCTTGCCGACTGTAGATTTTAGGTCTTGTCAGTCTCCAGACACATGTGAGCTAATTCCTAAAAAAAACCTCTTCCTCTCTCTCTCTATAGATAGCCTCTTCGTTCTGTTCCTCTGGAGGACCCTGACTAGCACACTTGGGAATACATGAGCCACTGGTGCAAGTAAACCTGCATGATGACATGATATAACTCAGTAAAGAGTGAGTGGTCTCATCACAGGAATTACAGGTTGACAGTCAGGGTCACAGGACAGGGTTTCAATAAACAACTATCTGAAGGTATTAAAGGGTGCGGTAGGCAGAATGCTAAAAATGGTGTCCCAAGATATCCCACCATCGCCCCAAGTGCTGTGACCAAGAGGAGGCTGTGTTTCGCTCCATGGCCAAAGGGATTTTGCAGTTGCAATAGTGGTGACGAAACCGCTGACCTTCAAACAGGGAGATGTTCCCGTGTGGTCCCAAAGAGCCTAATCTAACCAGAGGCTAAAAGCAGAGTTTTCTCTCATAAGAAGCAGAAGGGGAAGCAGAGAGATGCAAAGCACGAGAAGACTGGACTCACCACTGCTTGACTGAAGATGGCGGGAACCAGTTGATGGCAATAGGGGCAGACTCGAGAATCTGAGAGCAGCCCCCGAGGACGTCCTTGCAAGAATGTGGGTTCAGTCCTGCCGCCACAGGAGCTGACGTCAGCCCACCGCCTGGATGAGCTTGGAAGCTGCTTCCTCCCCAGAGCCTCCAGGTAAGACCCCAGCCCAGCTAACACCTTGGTTTCATCCTTGCGAGACCCCCAAGGAGGGAACTCACTTGATCCACGTAACACATCTTACCTATGGGGACTGGAAATAAGAAACGTGTTGGTTTAAGCTGCCAAATTTGTGGCAATTTGTTATCCAGCAATAAAAAACTGACACACAGGTATTTAAGTTATTAGTGTGTTGACTCTGTGGTGCTTAAGGTAATCTCTGTATTATCCAACCTACTGGAGAGGGTGAGGAGTAATTTGTGGCCCAGCCATACACTTGCACTTGTACCTCTGAGGTGCAAATTAAAATAAGCATGGCCAAAGTCACAGTGCAGAGAATCCCAGCTCTAGTGCCGCGAAGATGAACTGCAAGACAGAGGCAAGAACAGGCAGGTCGAAGTGTGACAGCAACATGAGGACACGTCCTGGGAAGATGGGGACCACATCTGTGAAGGGCTTGGACGCCGGAGCTGCCCAGTCAGGCCCTGCCCTTTAGCTGAGGCGGAACATTCAGTTCCCAGTTCTCTGTGGGTCAACAATAGACAAGCATAGTCAGGGGAGCTGCAGGTAGTGGCTCTGAATTACGTTGAAATAAATTACGATGAAAAAGGCTTTGATGGCACAGACATTCTTGGAGGCTTTAGAGTCAGACAGACTGGCTCCAACACTCTGTGATCCTTGCTATGTTTCAGAATTCTAATTTATTAACAGTGTGTGAGTCTGTGTGTGTGTGTGTGCGAGCGTGCGCACGCGTGTGCATGCGTGCATATAAAAACATCTCCTTGATAAAACAACTTTGACAAATCTTTCCAGACCACTGGGTTTAAGATCTGCCTGCATAATTTTCTGTACTAAGACAGCTGGATCAACTGGACTGATCCCTCTAAGGTCAGAGCCTCCCACAGTGCATGGAACATAATGCATTTTCTGACTTTCATCCTGGATCCCTATACTCAGTAGCTTCGCGTTCAGTGAGTGCACTGCTGACTTCCTGGCTCGACCATCAGTGTTGGTCTCTCTACCAATCCCAGTTTCTGAAATGTCCTCAAGCGGGGAGGCTTTTGAAGAGGCCTAGGCTTTAAAAAAATTTAAGAAATGTAACTGTAGAAATTGATTCATGAGTATAAGACTGGTAATCTGATTATTGGGTTTGTTGAAAATCATAAATGTTCCAGATTAAGGAATCCCATCCGTGAGCCCCCAGACACTGGAATTTTCAGGTAAAGCATTCATGTTCAGAGTCACGAGGACCCAGCTGCCCTGTTCTTGACTCCTGATTCTGCTGCCTCCCTGCTATCTCGTCTGAATCTGCCTCCCTCCTCCTCTTCTCCTCCTTCACACTGGAAATGTACTCAGTGGATACTTATAATTCACAAATGACATTCCTTGCTTTGTTTGTGTTCCTGTGAGGTCCTGAGGGGCGGGGAACATGCAGTCTTTGTTCTTTCCTTATCCTGTGAGAAGTGTACTACAGGAAACATGCCTGGTAGGCATGGCTGAAGGTTTGCTGAATTCATGTGTTTCCTACTGAAACACTGACAGCAGCAATGTCCCCTTGCAATCTGGGGCAGTACAGCAGATGCCTTCTACATGGGGAGCACAAGTGTGGTTTCTGAGTACCAGGTGCCACGCAAACTGTTCGAGAACCCAGGAGGCGGTGGAGGATGAGATCTGGTTCATTTGTCCAGGTGCCTCACACAGCACACAGCAGAGGTTTTACCACACAGCATGGTTGAAAGCAAGAATTCCCAGAACTTGGTCATGTCAATGGGTTTCCAGACTGGCCACCTCCAACTATACAGTTATAACCTTAATATTTTAAATAAAGGGAAAAGTATTCTTTGTCATGAGTAAACTTTAAATATACAGTGATGACACAGCAATCATATGCAATTTTTAAATTTACATTGGCGACTCTCAAAAAGACAGGAATTTTTGTCAAATACTCTTTTTTACTGTGGGGATGTATAGGCAATGGATTGTGACAGCAGTTCTTCTAAGTCCCAGCTCTGCCACTGTCTCCCTGTGTCACGAGGGGCAAGTTATCTACTCTCTTGGGCTTAATTTCCTCATTTGTGAACCTGGAACAATGGTACTTATGCCACAGGGATTTTGGGAAAATCATCAGTGAGGTACATTAAGTACCTGACACATGACAGGCCCTTGAAGAGTTTAGAATATCTTCTGATATTTTAGTTAGAAACAACAACAACAACAACAAATATGATTCCTTTATAAGAATTTGGGGAAATACACACATCAGAAAGTTCATCCAAAGCAGTAAATCACGGACACTTCCTTTGAGATGTAGGCAGGTAGTAAAAGCTGTTTGATCAAAGTTAAAGTTTAGAACCTAAGAGTCTGGCTAGTGCCCTCTCTTAAAAGATAGAATCTTACATTTTGGCAAAGTTCCTAACAAAACCACTGAATTTCACACACACCTTGAAAGAAATACATCAGGAGAAGAAGGAACGAACGTAGAGGAGAAACAGATTTCCTACTGATCTCAGGTTCCAGACCCATGCTCAGAGCCACCCACCCTCCCACGGGGATCACTAACAGTCCATCTTCCCATAACAGGTGGATCTTACCGGGGGTACTTGAAGCTTTTACTGGGAAAAAGGGAATGTGGCCATTCTCCTGATCCCAATTTTCATTCCAAACATCACTTGTACGCACCTTGTTTTCTTTACTGAAGGAGCCTGTGAAATCTACAGAGTAGCTTGGTAACCCTGAGAACCCTGTTTTGCCTCTGAGGGAACTGGTCTCATGGTGCCTGGGCCTGAGGGTGCACAGCAGACTGAGCAGTCAACGCTCTTCCCTCCTCGGCCACTCTGAGACCTTTGGGGAAGGAAAGGGCACCTGCCAAGAACGGGATTCTCACACAAGGAGACAGGTTCTGCACCAGCGGAGCCTCCCTCAGGAGCCACAACCATCCAACGTCCTGAAGGCGGGTAATTAACAATTAAGTTATTCCTTCACAGGGACCCGAACAGTCATCTCTCATCCAACAGAGCAGGAATCAGTGTTGAACATACCAACGTGTGGCCAAAGGACACCAGGAGAGATCTCAGGGATGAAGAGCTGCCACAAGTGTCAGGAGACGGGGTGGGGTGAAAGCTCTGGCGAGCAGTCTCCTGGACAAAAGGGAAGGGGACCAGACCGGACTTGGGAGCAAATTCAGTGGGGGTCTGCCTATGCCGGGGTCTCTCTGGGGTGTTGTCATCAGTGAATCCTGAGTTTCCTCTCATTTGGCTATCTACCTTCGGATCGTGGGCGACTTACAGAATGTCTGTGACCTCAATAGTCTCCCCTGTTAAATGAGAATGACACTACTGCCTTTGAAGGGTTTTGATTAGGATTCAGTTAAAGAAGATCAATGAAGAGCCTAGCCTGGTGCCCGGCACCGTGGGTACTAAGACTTCACATCAGCCCCACGTTCCTTTCAACTATTTCATTACAGTCTTATACATTCACTGTGTTGAACTGTATAATCCCTAACCCTAACCCTAACCCTAAACTTCTATAATTATGCTTTAGTCTCAATTTTAGGGACCAAGGTATAGCTCAGTGGTAGAGTACAAGCATAGCATGCATGAGGTCCTGGGTTCAATCCTTAGTACCTCCATTAAAAATACATAAATAAATAAAAATAGATAAACCTAATTACCTCCTCCTCAAAAACATACAATTTTATTTGAGGGAAATACATTACGTAAATTAGTACAAGTTCCGCACAGAGAAAGCAAAAACTACTTAGGTGATAAAGGCCTGAGATGTGAAGATGCCACCCTCGGTCAGCTGTGCAGTAAGAACAGTGCTACCCTAAGCGGGATCCACAGAAAAGGAGCCAGACCCTTGGGCAGGCTGATGAGCAGAGTTCGCACGGCAGCTGGTGCATATATGGTGCTCACGCTGACAACACCTAGTGGAACACCGGCAGTTTGGAAACAGAACGTTTTCTCTGTAAAATGTCACTTTCACAAAGAAATTAATTGATTCGACAAATACTCAGTAGTGCCTTTCCTGCTGCATCAGAGAGCACCCTGGATCGCGGCCTGACAAAAACCAACGAAACACAGCCCTTGCCCTCAAGGGTCACCAGGTACCAAGGGAGACACATACCTTCATTACAACAACAGATGCGGTCTAGATGACTGCAGTGTGTGCTCGGCAAAGTTCTGGGCTGCTGGAGATGGGCCAGTGAGCAGGGGACAAGGGTCCCTAAGATCAAGGACTTTAGAATCCAGTAGGAGCTCTGGGGGAGTGGGGCAGAGAAAAGCAACAAACGTAACAGAGAAGTAAATAACATGAGGTGACCAGAGTGGCAGCAGCAAAGGACAATGCAGGACAAGGCAAAGGGGCTCAGGAATAGGGGAGAGGAGGGCACTCAGCAACACACAGCCCAGGGGTAGCCCAGTGGGCAGCCCACTCTGCGAAGGCGACAACCACGCAAGGCCACGATCGAAGGGAGAAAGTCGGCCAGCCCAGTCGGGTGAGAGCATCCAGGCACAGGGACGGACCAGCGCAGAGGCCCCCGGGGAGCCTGGCTGACACAACCCAGAAAGGGCAGTTCCCACTGAGCTGGAGTGCAATGACTGAAGGGGACGGTGCGGGGAAAGTCAGAGAGGAAACGGGACCAGATCCTGTAGGGCCTGGTAGACCTTTGTGAGGGTTCAGCATTTGACCCTGATGCTAGAACAGAGCAGCACTAGGAAGGGTCCAGGTGCTGAATTACAGGTCTCTACAGAGGACGGTGTCAGTGAGAAGGAGGGACACAGCAGTCAGGGAACCAGAGGGAGGGAGCGACCAAAGAAGTAGGAGAAATCAAGGAGGGCCGCCTCTTAGAGAGCGTGGAAACACTCACTTGGACTTGGCCTCCACTGATGTTTGAGCTCACACCTGGGACTGTGCACAACTGGGCTGCTGCTCACGTAATTACAAAATTAGAAATCCTAAATTCATCCCTGTGATTCATCAATTAATCAAATAAAAAATGTGGAGGTATTTTTTGTTCCAATCACTTGGTGTTTGAGGAGTTTCCACTGAACTACCTGCCGTAGCCCCACTAAGAAGCCACTTTGGGGCTTGAGGCAAAAACAGAGCCTCGAAGGTACGTGAGGAAGGCTCCCTGACGGAAAAGCTACGTGGAGTTGCCTCCGTTCACTCGTCTTTCATCTTATACTCCTAATAAACAATTATTAGCTGCATTAATAACTGTCCTCTATGCTCCACGGAGCTTTCATCACAATCCCTCATTCAGTCAAAGTCTTTTGAATCCCTGCTGGACACCAAGTTCAGGCCACTGGGCTGACTCGGGGGGAACAGGTATGTATTAGGCTGGCCCTTAGCCTTGAAATGTCTTACAAACATGCAGACAGGTCACTCCAGGGCTCTTTCCCTAAAGCCAGGACAGAACTAAAGTCTGGGGAGCCTGGAAAAAAAGAGGAGGGTAACTGCCCCAGTGGAAAGGGGGTGAGTACATGTGGTCAGCAAAGGCTTTTCGGGGGGGTTGAACTTAATGAGGAAATTACTTTTATTATCCTCATGCTACAGATGAGAACTCTCAAGGTCAAAGATATTCACTTATTTAAGGCTGCACAGCTAATGAGAGTGCCAGATTTAAAGTCTAGGGCGCATGGGTTATAAAACACCATTTTTTTTTCAGTCATCAACTTCTACTAACATCACTCCCCCTAACTCTGCTTCCCTTTAATACATCCAGAAATCCTCTCAGGTATGTGTGGTCACTGTCCTGAAAGCCGTGTCCTGCTCTGAACACCATAAGGCTCTGAGAAGGTCTGTAACATTCTCTACCTGAGGTGACAGCTCTTCTGGAGAGCTCGTCCCTCTTAGAACTGTATTCCACTTCAAAGTTATTCACAAAAGACGCAGCTCTAGGTTCCATGCCCATCTCACTAAGAAAGGCACTCAACCTCCCACGACCACGCTGTCACCTTCCAATCTGCCTCTTCCTTCCTAACTCTGAAAAATTTGGAAATAGGTAGCCCAGACTGGTTGCTCTCAGAACGGATCCCCTCAGCTTTAGAACATTTCCCAGAAGCTGTGTTCTCCTGGGTGCCTGGATCTCCCAGGTAGGAGAGAACGAGAGAGACGAGCAAGACTGCTCACAAGGAATGACAAGTACTGTGTGTGCATCTCAGCACCTTCAACACACGGGAAATCCATCACAGTGAATGAAAGATCACCTGTGGAATCAGAACAAGGCGTGACTCAGCTCCATCGCTTACTGCCTGACTTACATAAACCCACCTCAGCCTGTTTCTTAATCTGTTGAAGGAAGATTTCGATACTCATTTTTCAATTTTGCTGGCAAATAAATATTAAATGCAAAAAATAAAGCAGAGCATTGATAAATCAAATCAACACCTAGAGTGAAGACAAAATAGAATGTGTTCTTTTCTGTAGCACTAATTCCATTTCATGCTCGCAGAGGCACTTAACTGCCAGTTGTTAAGTAACATGTCAAGGTGAAGGGCCTCACTAGTGAGAGGGAGATGGGCACTGAGGAGTGCTTTTCGCTATCCTGTGCAGGAGAAGGACGTCCAGAAGGAAAATGCCTTTCTTTGAACTCAGGGACTCTTAGCAAATGGACATCTTATCTAAGAAGCCAACTCTGAACATCATCAAAAAGTACCACAAGAAACCATAGCTCTTGATAAAAATAATGCTTTTCACGAAGGACCTGGTGACCTTGTGAGAGCCCAGGCTATAGAGATGCGAAGCCTTGCATTCAAACACAAAACCTACTCTAAGCCTTCTTTTCTGTGAAATGGAAGTCATAAAGGCCTCTGTAAGATTTAATGGGCTATCAGCTAAACAAGACACGCGGCTCAGCTCAGAGCCTGGCACTTAGACTGCACTTGACAAATATTGCACGTCTTGACCTCATCCCTTTCCTTCTGACTCCCTGGAAAGTTCAATGTCAACATCTTCAAGAAGAGGTTAAATTCCTACTATGAAAAATACTTCTGTTTTTGGTTGGACTTTCATGGATGGCAGTTAGTCACTGTGTCAGCTAGCTTCTGATGCCTAACAAACCACCCAAAACTGAGTGACTTCAAACAACAAGCAATTGTTTTGCCCCCAGTTCTGCAGGTCAATGATTTCAGCTGAAATCAGCTGACGGTTCCCTCTGCTGTTCTCAGAAGCCTTGCTTATGCATCTGCGGTCAGTGCCCTGTCAGCTAAGGGGCTGTGCTGGGGGCTGGATGGTCTAGGAGGGTCTCACCCACATTTCTGGCAGCTGGTTCTCTGTCACCTGGGGTGAAGGTGATGCACAGACTGTGGGTCTCCCGTCATCCACGGAGCCCAGGCTTCTTCACGTTGCTGACATCTTGTTTCAACAGCAGCAAGAGAGGGCAAACCCCACTCACCGTGCAAGCACTTTTCAATTCTCTGCTTGCTTCGCACTTGCTGGTGTCCCAAAGGACAGAGCACATTCCATCACCAAGGCCAAGGACAACATGGGAGTCGTGTACAAACTGCAGCTGTTGTTGTAAGTCACTACTGCTCATGAAACAACTTTGTTCCTCAGGAGAGAAACACTGAACTATAGATAAACCGGACAGTGGAATGTTAAGTCTCTCAAAAAAAGATTCCTACGCTTCTTCAGAAAAAGGGAAAACCACCTTGCCCTAGTGTTTCAACAGGTGGAAATTAAAATTATTTTATCAAATTTGGGGGAGAAAACTAACTTGAAATTCTCCTAGGCATTGCACTAAACCTGCAAACTCTGGATGTCTTTATCTGGAAACGTGCTATGACTGCCAGGACAAATTTGTCTCTGCTTGCTTCCATATCATAATGTTGCTTTTCCTTTCTCTTCCAATAAATATGCCCGCAGCACAGACATATGGCATGTGCATATCTGACGGGAAAGTGATGCAACAGACTACAAAAGGGCACCTCCTGTGAGAGGAGGAGATGGTACCTGGTAATTGTGAAGCAGACTTATGGTGTCCCTGGAGCTGGGTTGATCCATCCCTCCCTCCAGACTACCTGCGCAATCTCCCAGCTTTGCCAGAGTTCCTCTTCCTGTATTCTAATCACCTTTTAAAGCTGAGTATAAGTTTTATCACTTTCTGCTACAATGTCCTAAACATATTTTTTCGGATCCCTTGGTATTTTATTTATTTTGTGGATGTTGATGCTGCTACTGTGAAGGTCATCAGTTCTCCATTACATTTTCTACAGGACTATTGCTGGCATATATGAAAGCTCTTGGTATTTCACCTACTTATTAATTTTTACCATTTAAAGAAATTTATTCTTACAACATTTCTAAGGCGTTTATCAAGAATACATTCCTACCATCTGGACACCATGACAATTTTGTCTTCTTTACCAAAACAGTAGGCTTTCTGCTCTTTACAACCTCATTACACTGCAAAGAAGACCTAAAAGGATATTTCATAATAGGGGTGATGATAGGTATATTTGCCTAGATCCCGATTATAATAGATTTTGTTTCTAGTTGTTGAATATCATTTGTGCATTTGTGAGTTATGGACACATTGAGGAATACAGCCTGCTAAAATCCAGTTTCCTAGTTTGTTTCTGATCACGGAGTGTGCCTTCCTCCAGATGCTCTTTGATCATCCATCTTCTATATGTCATTAAATATGGTCGTGGGTAGTAGTATGGGTATTGGTTGTAGTCATTCCCTTTATAGCTCCATTTTATCGTTGTCTTCATACATTTTTGTTATATTATGCCCATACATGTTTGTCATATTATGCTCTAGATATTGAGGGTAGTCCTGTCACTGGGAACAGACTCATTTTTATAAGCTATTTTGAGTATAAATGGAGTGGAGCAGACCCTGGGAGGCTGAACTAACGCGTATGTGAAAACTGGACTGCATGTTTCATAACCACTTTCCACGTACCTTTCCGATGCAATTTCCCCTTGATGAATGCACGATTTCACTGGAAGAGTGAGTTGTCATGATCCCCCATGCCTGGTACCAGCAGACTGACTGTGGGTAAGAGAGACAGAAACATGCCTAAGTTGCAATAGGCCAAAGGGTAGAGGACATCAGAGGTCTTCTCCACAAGGCTACTGTGAGTGCAGGGAAACAGTAAGGAACAATTCAAAGGAACGGGAAGGCTTTAGGTTGTCACATCTGGGGCTGTGGGGGGCCACTTCTGCCCAAGAGGGCTGGACAACCAAACACAGGTGAGAGAGCACCATGTGGCCTTGCTGGAGTCCCAGGCCAGGAGGCTTCTAAAAATCAAAATGTAAAATATGAAGGGATTGCCATAGGCATGTTTTCCAAAACCCCAACCAGCACTTCTCAGTGAGAAAGAGAGAGGAGGCTGGAGTGTGTGGACGATGGAGATTCCTGGGATTTAATAAAACACTACTTACGCTGCTTCTCCAGCTGTTGGTGAATAGGACCCCAAGTGCAAAGGTCTGAACTAAGCAGGCGTGGAGTTTACTGGTGAGGAATCCGAGGACCAGAGGTTAGGTAAGATGTCAACAGGGGTTCAAGAAAAGGGTTCAGATATGGGCTGTGCCAAGACGCCTGGCAAGGTGAAGAACCTGTTGAAGAAATGAACCCGCATGATGTGACTCAGCAAACATGAGGTACTATTTCGCCAAGAACACGGAGGATCATCTTGACCCAACCGGGGCCTTCCTAAAATAAGCAGGTACTCTTCACCGTGGGAGATGACGATGAGCATCCGTACAGGACCGGCCTCACCGTGTGTGAAACGACTGCGTGTGTGTTTCCTGCAGCCCGGTGGGGAGGGTGAGGAGAAACGACCGGCCGCGCCACAGCCGCGTCTGGCTCCAAGGCGCACGTGGACAGCAGCTCGGCCCCAGTCACGATGCGGCGGATTTCACCCTGGGGGATGGAGGTTCCCAGCCCGAGAGGGGCGGGGCGCTTGCGCAGTGGGCCCGAGGCGCCGCGAGCGGCGGGAGCCGCGAGACCCCCGCCCCCGCCCCCCGCCCTCCGACCAGAACGCGCACGCGCCTGGGGACGCGGACGAGCACGCGAGTGCGCCTCACCTCGCTCAACCCCGGTCCGGGCGGCTGAGGAGGGAGGAGAGGAGGGAGGCAGACGCGCACCGGGGACTCGGGTGGGCTGCGCGCTGAGTGGCGGGCTCCGGGCTCCCGGGCGGCGGCGGGGGCGGCGCCTCTTCCACTCAGGCGTCTGCGCCCGGGACCCTCGGGCCTCGCGGGGGCCGGACCGACTGACGTACCTCGCGCGCCCCCGCCCCCGTCCCCGCCCCCCGCCTCATCTTCCCCCAGCTCCGGGGGCTCGCGGGCTGAGGCGCCTCTCTCCCCGCCCCTCGCCGCGGCCCTTTCTCTCCCGAACACCTCGGAGCACCTCGGCCGGCCGGCGGCGGCGGCGGGCACCGGGCGGCGGCGGCGGCAGGCACCGAGCAGCGGCGCGCGGCCTGGACGATGAAGTGCAAGCCGAACCAGACGCGCACCTACGACCCGGAGGGCTTCAAGAAGCGGGCGGCGTGCCTGTGCTTCCGGAGCGAGCGCGAGGACGAGGTGCTGTTAGTGAGTAGCAGTCGGTACCCGGACCGCTGGATCGTGCCGGGCGGGGGCATGGAGCCCGAGGAGGAGCCGGGCGGCGCGGCCGTCCGAGAGGTGTACGAAGAGGCGGGAGTCAAGGGGAAGTTAGGCCGGCTCCTGGGCATTTTCGAGCAGAACCAAGATCGCAAGCACAGAACGTACGTGTATGTACTGACTGTCACTGAGATTCTGGAGGATTGGGAAGATTCGGTTAGCATTGGGAGGAAGCGAGAGTGGTTCAAAATCGAAGATGCGATCAAGGTTCTCCAGTGCCACAAGCCCGTGCATGCCGAATATCTGGAAAAACTAAAGCTGGGCGGTTCCCCAACCAATGGAAACTCCATGGCCCCGTCCCTGCCAGAGAGCGATCCCTAGTATGTACCGCTCCTGCACAGACTTCTGCTTTCCGCCTGCCTTAGGAGAAAGAGTGCCCGGAGCACCTCTCTTTCCGTGTGCGGTCTCCCCGGGAGGAGGGAGGCTTTTCTTTTGTTTCCTTGGCAGACGTCTGAATCACGCTTGCAAACTGTCTCAGTGGCCAGGCACTGCTTTCAGACAACTTGCACGTTTTTCAGATGCTCTCAGAATCGCTTCTTGGTAGCTCTCTAACGTATTTCCGAAAGCCAAAGCCACATGGGTTTGTTTGTTTTGTTTTTTAAAGGCACTCAGTCAGCCCTTGTGGGTGTGTGTAGGTTTGTGTGTGTACACGTGTATAAGGGCTGTGGTTTGTTTTTACATTTCACGCGTATCTGTGTTTGTGCGCGCGTGCCCGCGGGTGCATTTCTGGTACCAGTCTTGGGGTTCGTATTGTAGGGAAGGCCTGTAGAATCTGATCACCTTAGTTGTGTGGCATTTTCGTTAATTTTGTTTGTCTTAAGTTGTTTTCTCATTCACAGCATTAGCCCTTGTTAGCAAGCCCTTCTAAGATGGGAATTAGTTTGAAGGACCAGTTTTGAATTTCAAAAAAGTATTTAAGAACTTGTACATCGTGTACTCTTTCCCCAGTGAACAATAATTTTATCTTCAGAAATGTCATCTCATTTGTCCTTTTTAGAAATTTCTTGATTCATATGTAGATGATTTGATTTTCAGAACATTTTTACAACTGGTAATTTTTTACTTACTTGAAACGGCCATTTCCCTTATAGCCCAAATGTCGTTTAGCAAAATATTTTATAGAGTAAACAGCCTCTCGGGAAGGTATCGTTAATGGCACACAGCCTGATATGTACATGTTATGAAAACTGTACTCATGGAGTGTGATTGAGCATGCTTAACTTGCAGCTCCCTTTGCTCCTTTCTCAGTGCCCTAGAACAGCCATGGTTCTCTCAGTATAAACTAGTCTTTCAAAGAAAGTTGTTTGAAATATTTGGGTTTGCGATAGTCTGCTTAAACTTTCTGAATACCGGTAGCCAAAGGAAGGGAATATTGTATGGTAATTACATCCCAATTGAGTGATTAAGCTTTCTTGATATTCAGCTGTTACAGACTTACTCAGCTGTTACAGACTTCTCAAACTGTTAGGACACCTGAACAATCTCTCGTGAAGATTTAGGATAAACATTTTGTGTCACAGGACAAAATTTTGGGGGTGGCAAATTGAAAGCTCTGACATCTGCTTCAATACTTGCTTGAAATTAGGCATCCTATCGAAAATGTATAGCTCTCTTCTGAACTACGTTATTCCCCTAACCATAGCAGGTAGGTAGATGTAAAGCCTGCTTTATGAAGTGAGTATTGGTAGGCAGAAAGATCATTTCTAATTTTAGGGCAACCTAGCATGTGTCATATCTCTTAATCATAATTGATTAATATTTTTGTCAGTCAGTTAACATTTTGGGGGTGACTGTTATGTACTGTCTATTAAGAAATTTTGAAAGTTTAGATACTTGGAACCCCTTGTGAAGAGAATATGGGTGGGGGATGGCTTTCTATTTATAACACATAACATCTTAAAAAAATTGTCAGACCAATAATGTAAGTGGATAATAACTGTAATTTAAACACTTTATTCTTCTCCAAATTAACCTTTTAAAAAGAAGACAACCACTGGTAGAACTAGCTATTGCTAACTTATTTTTTAAACTTTGGTGCCACTGTTTTTTAAAATAAGATCTTTCCATATATAAATATGTCTAAGTAAAGCCTGTATTGTAATTGACAAAAATTAATGTTCTCAAAGAATGAGTAGAGAATGAACAGCTTTTAAAAACCAGTTGTATGATTTCATATTCTTAATTATGTGGAATTATCAAATATGTGTTTCAAAAATATGTTTTTTGTACAGAAAGATATCTTATTTTGAAACAAATTTTCTAAATCCCACAATTTGACCTTTCCTGTTCCAACAATCCAAGTCAACTAATAATATTAACAGTAACCTGAAATTTTTCAAAGTATACACTAACAGCAAAGAAATTTGATTATTGTTTTAAGACTATTTCATATTTAAAACTGCCTCCTCTAAAATCTGCTACAAATACCTGGGAAGTTTAACATATACATGGCATTCTTAGAGGTAGTAATGTACGTTCTTGCTTTTACTGTTCAACTATCTATTTGAGAAATGTGAAAAGTACAGTGTTGATATTAATCAGTTCTTATTAGCCTACAAATATTTACTGTGTTTTACTCAGAAACATTTGTATTGAGTTCTATCACTTGTTAGGATTACCTTCAGTGCCCAGATATCTTCAATTTATGCAATGTGTAAAACACCCAAGGCTTTCATTTCTAAATTGCAAAAGAACATTTTACAATTATCACACTTTATGTTAAGCTTTCAAATTCACATGGGCAGTTCTTTTGATGCTTCTAGAGTTCAGTCAAGAAAAAATTACATGAAAGAACCTAAAAAGCCTTTCATTTAAAAAGAGAAATCCGAAAGAATCAAGTTAAGGCAGTTGACACAAAGATAACAAACCAAATGATGTCTAATTAACCTCCATCCTCCAAGAGTTTGATCCACGGTTAGGATTTTTTTCCTACAGAATCATTACATAGCACCCATACATTATTTATATGATGATTGCACTAAAAATGTACATATGAATCTTTCAACTCATACCCTCCCTGCAAAAGAAGACAGTGTAATTGATCAAAGGTAATTAAGACTTTCAGACATGAGGTAGAAATTTGTTTTTTAAAGACTAGGGTTTCCCCCAACTGGACAAGTGCCTATTCTTACCTTAAAGTTTTAAGAAGACATGTTGGAGTTAAGTTAATATTGATATATTTGATATGTATTTTCTCTGGATATCAATGTATTATATTTTCTAAGAAACCTATGTTTTGTTAATCAGATCACTCTTGGAAAAAGTAACTCAAAGGGATAAGGGATGGCTATAAATATTTCGAATTCTGTTTTATGGTTTAATTTGAGAGAACTGTAAACATTTCAACATTTTTTATTTAGAAACAGCAGATAAGGGGTATGTGTGTGTGTGCGTGCAGGAATAGGTAGCTTCTAAAGTAACAGCATTAGAGGGCCCTCTGGGACAGATGGGTTAAAGGGGTCTGAAGCTGGAGCTGCTCTTCCCACTTCCCTTTAAGTGGAATCCAATTGTGAGAAAGAGTAATTTCTCCATCAATAGTTGTTGACTGAGAAAAGGGAGATAAAAATGCTGCTTTAAAGCTTACAATAGTAACAGCTGGCCAGAGTTCTTTTTCAGGATTCTTTTTGTGGAAGCACCACACACAAAAATATTTTCAGCATCATTCTAATATTGTAATCATCTTTCTGAATGACTGTTGGCCTATTAGACTATGAATTCTTTGAGGGCTAAGACCCAGCCTGAATTCTGCCCATATCCTCAGAGTGTAGAACAGTGGCTAAAATTTGAGATACTTGTCATTCGTCCACAGATTAGAAATGCCTACTACTGATGTTTTCTTGATTTCTTAGCTGGATACTTTACCTAGGACAGTCTGTTATTCCTCAGGCTCTCATGTAGCCTCATAGTGGGACTGCACTGGATAATTCACTAAAGGCTTTTCCAGTAAAAAGTGGTTGATGAATCATACTAGACCCTCAATAAGTATTTGTTGACTAGAAGGATTGATGAACCAATAAAACTATTAATGAGATTTTTTCTTTTAGGTGAATGGCATAGATTTACTTTGAAAGAATCAAGTATGTGAATCCAGTGATGAATGGAATTGTGAAGACAGGTGAGCTCTTTTACACTCCCAAGGACACAGCTCATCCTATGCTTTTGGACACTTCCACCCTGTTTATTACAATGACTATTCTCCAGGTTGTTGCACTACTACTGTATCTGTACAGACTTCTAGTTTGGCACCTATGGCCTTTTTTTGTGTGCTTTTATGATTATATGTCTGTATTTACCACCAGGTTCTATGACACTGAGTGCAAGGACATTATTTCCTTAGTCCTTTTATATATCTAGCATACAAGACATCACTTGAAATATGGTAGACATCACTGAAGGTTTGTCTACAAAAATATTTTGTAATGACACTAAGTGGTAAAGCATTTACTGTCTAATCTGGTATTAGCACAGTAAATGCTGTCTGTTTAGCTTATATGTGGCTTTTGTATATCAGGTGTCACACAGGAGTTTAAAGGCAGCTGTGAGATATTAGAAAACAAAAATTATTACTTATATGTCTGTGTCATCCCAGACATTGTGTGCCTCTTGATGGCAGTACACTATACCACCTATAAAATATATTTGCCAAAATTTTGAACCTAAATCTGACTGTGCCTCTAGACATAATTTCTAATCTATAGAAAATATAAGGAACAGAGAAACATTACTCTACATCACAAGAGATGATATCAGCAGAATCCGGACTGCAGGAAACTCGACAGGACAAGAGACCCAGTACCTTCAGTAAATGATGAAAGAAATGGAGGATGAACCTATAGATTAAAAGAGACTTAATAGACTTATCAACCAATTGTGAAAATGGATCTTTTTTTGGATCCTGATTTGATCCAACTGTAAAATAAATACGTTTATGAGACAATCTGGATAATTTAAAAATTGACTTGATATTTGATATTAGCTGGAATAATAGTATTGTGGTTATGTTGAAAATAAGAGTCCTTTTAGAGATACATCCTCAACCATTTACAGTTGAAATTATGCCTGGAATTTGCTTTAAAATAATAAGTCTGGATGTTAAGTGTGTTGGAGATATTGATGAAACAAGACTGGCTTTGACTTGATAGTTGTTGGAGCTGGGGGATGGTTAAATGATGGTCATTATATATGTTCCTCTCTACTTTTGTATATTTGACATTTTCCATAATAAAAAGTTTATAAAAATAGTTACCAGAGTTCTTATTAAAGCTACTGTATAAGGCATAGAGAAAAAGAGGAAGAAAATTTTTAGGTTGTTTAGAACATATTGGCTCTAAGGTGCCATTTCTGGCCCAAGAAGTCAAATACCCAAAAAGACAGGGGCAACATACCCTGGAGTAGCTCGTGTTTCCCTTGCTACAGACCATTGTTAGGAGTTTTTTCTCTTAATTTGGCCCACTGAAATTGGAAGAATTAAATTTTTATTTATATGTATTGGAAAATGGGCCTGGATTCTCACGTTCTCTTGAGCAAGATTTTTGACAACATGTACAGTCCAATTCATACATACCATGTGAAAAATCTAAGGAGTGGAGTCTTTAGGGAGCAAATTTATGGAATTATAAAAATCCACAAAATGCTTTTTTTTTTAATTGTTTTTTAGGAGAATAATGGCTGCAGACTTGTTAGTTGCACATTCATTAATTTTAAAGTTATATATGAAGGTGGGTGACACAAGAACATAAGTGGTTTACATTCCTGACGGCAGTGAACCATTCTGTGTTTCACAGACCATAGATACTTCTTCAGTTTTGGACTGTGCTTAGAATTCGGTAAAGGCTAAAACCTTCTAGGTTAGAGTTAGTGAAACTGTACTGAAATCAACAGACATGAGGTCTGTCCCGACATTTTTTGTGGGTCAAGGAGGAGCAAGCAGAAAGTGAGAACAACATTGGAGGCCCCTCCCAAAGAAGATAAATACCTTCGTAAGTGTGAAGGGCTGTGAAGATGAAGCTGCCCATTCTACTGCTCTCTGGGTGTGTTCCAGTCCCAAGAGCAAGCAGTTCCTCCAGAAACAACTTTCCTGGAAAAGAGGAGATGAAAGAAGGACCTCAGAGCCCTTTATTACCCACAGCTGGACAGAACTTTCACTTCCAAGTTTCTCCTATTTGGAGGAACAGAAAAATTCCAGAGAATTTTGCATACATCTTTCCCTGAAAGTTGTTTCTTAACTTGAGTTTACTCTAATTTTAGCAGATTTTTAAAATCTGGAGGCAAACAGAGCCAGGGGAATGGAATGGTAGGTGATGGCTGTAATTAAAACAAATAGTGGAGTCCAACAGGCCATGGCTCAAAACTGGCTTGGCCATCTACTAGCCGTGTGGCATCTGCCAAGTTACTTTATCTCTCTAATCTTCAGTTTTCTCATCTGTAAAATGGGGATAATCATAGCCCTTGCCTTTGTAAGCAGCACTGCTTCTGAGAAACCCTTCTTGATCTTGGGTAATTATACTCTTGTGTTCCCAGGTACCCTACTGATTTGTTATCTCATACTTCTTATCAAAATTAGATTATACTTATTATCCTGAATGTCTCTATCTTCTAAACTCTGAGGTCCCCTAGCTCTGGGACCCAGACAAGGTTGTCTCTTTGTCCCCAGAGCCTGGAACTTGGTGCCCCTACAGATGCTCATAACAATGTTTATTATATAAATGATTGTCATACCTCCTACTTGTCAAAAATATATTGCTGTTATTTTACCAGATATTGATTTACAGGAAAATGTGAAAAGTGAGATACCATTAGACTGTGGCCTGTACTCTTTATTGGGAAAAATACTTCCATTTTTCAGAATCTTCCAGTACCAATTATTCGTAACTTCTTAGCTTCATAATATACTATGGGATATCCCCTCAAAGGCTGAACTGGCCCCACAGCTACATTTGATAATTTACTGAAGTCTTCCCAAATACAAATGATTGAAAGAAATAGTAATGCCTTGGAGTTGATTGAGTTTAAGAACTGTTGGATGAATACAGGTATGCTAATTATATTATATTATGGGTAAAATAACATAAATAGCAATCAGGATTATATGGTAATAAATTCACACATACAAGACAAGCCAAGGCCAAGTCCTGAAGGATTCAACTGGTAAAGACATAGTGAGCTACTTTAAGATTTAGACAGTTTATTACTTAAATATACAGTGCAAAGAAGAATGAGCCAAAAAGGATACCAGCTCCCCAGGTCCTTGTCCCACATTCCCTAAAGGACAACAAAGAAACAAAAGGGGTGGTATGACGGTGACATGAGTTTTGGGATACTGTTACTGGGGGGCTACATCTAGACGGCAGCTGAGTGGTTTTATGTTCTGCAGTTCTATTCTAGGGGACACAGGATGGAAAATCCCATAGCTCATCAGAAGCTGGGATGTGATGAGAAACTGCCTCATGACAGAGCCCCAGGAGAGATAAGGAGGTGCATGAGAGATGGCCTTGTAGGAGCTCCTTACAGTGTTCCATCTTCTCATGTTCTTGGAGGTCACAAGGAATTTAACCAAGACTCAGATTAGCTACAGTTCAAGCCTATATGAATACACATGATGATGCCAGAATGGAGGAGCCATTCTCCTACAACTCCACTTTTCCTTCACATATCCAGCAAGGAATTCTTTCTATAAACCCAGGCCACCGGTTGTGGCCACTCTGAAGACAGACAATGGACCTCAATCCAAAATCTGGTTCAGATGTTGAGACTGATGGTACCACTTACACACCAAGAGGATATTCAGAGATTTATTACTCACATAACAAGGCTTTATGGGGCGAGCAGGACAGGCTTCCAAAGTTGGTTTGAAAATGAGAGAACAAGGAAAGGAGACTGACTTGGATTTTTATTGCAGTTAGAAGGTGGGGCTGAAGTGAGGGTTTCAGTGCTCAGCCACACATGATTATGGAAACTAGTGAGTCCAATATCTGCAGTATGGGCTGGCAGCTGAGAAATTGGGAGCCAATGGTGCACTTTCCGTTCGAAGGCTGGCAGCCTGGAGACCCAGAAGGGCTGAAGTCTGAAGGTTGCCTGCTGGAGAATTCCCTCTTGCTTGGAGGACGTTGGTTGTTTTGTTCTATTCAGGCTTCAACTGAGTGGATGAGACCCACTCACATCATGGAGGGCAGTCTGTCTACACAAATTTCACTGATTTAAGTGTTAATGTCATCCCAAAACACATAAAGTTGACACATGAAATTAACATTCACAAATCCCCCTTGTCAACTTGGCATGCATTCACATCTCCTTAAGTCATACTTAATCTCCAAATGAAGACAGTAACAGGGTCATCTTTCCACCTAATATGATACAACGATCCTGAATGCGCTAATTCCTTCCCCAGAAGAAGAGGTAAAGTCCTTCAGTGATGTTTACTCTTCTCCTCGATATCCTGTAACTTACTATGATGTGAAGTTAATAACGATACTTAAATACTATGATATGATAGAAAGTAAATATGTCTTATGTTATATGATAAGGGGTAAACAGAGGGAAGAAAAAAAGGTATTATACACAAACATGCACATAAACATAACAAAATAAGGAAGAAATACCCATAACCATTCCAGTCCTCATTTCTGTAACAGGTCATGTGGTCATAGCTGGTATTCATAAATACCTTCTTCCTCTAACTATTCCATATTCTCTTTGCCTTCAACAAGTGCCTCAGGAAGTTGTGGTTCTTTACCTGGTGGGGCAACCCAAATCTTCATTCTCAAAGGGTCTGGACCATTGCTAACTCTGCCTGGATTGGGTTGTTGTAATTTTCCATTTACTTTCATCGTGGGACATGTAATACTAAGAGATACCCTAGGGCATATCCTGTATTCCATGCATGCTCTTCCTGATCTCTGTTACAGAGTAGCAGCCCAATTTCCCCTTAGTAGTTAGGATCAATTACCCCAGACAGCACAGTGACTCTCCCCTTTGCCTATTGATTAGAGGCATAAAGAGCCCAAAATGGACAGGTTGCAGTCTTAACTTCTAGTTCAATGGAATCGTTATTGTGTCTCCTGGAGGAAATAAGACCTCTAGGCCAGCAGAGAGTAATGTTGTGAAATAGGAAGCAAAAAAATTTGCTAATGGGGCACTAAGGGTAATAATAGTGCAATTGCCGTTTCCACCCCTTGATTCCTAGACCTATAAATCCTGGCTATGGAGAAACAGTACCGTATGTTGGATGCTTACTGAGAACACATACAACCTCCTGGAGAATCTTGCTCAGCCCTGCAAAGTATTACTATAATTAAGTCTTCAAAAGGCCATTCCACATTCCAAAGCTGGCCATTCCAAAATAAACCAGATGCTTTAAGATGGTGGGATAAACCAGTGAATTCAGTGAGTATGGGCCCACTGCTGCACTTCATTTGTGATGAAGTGAGTTCCTTGATCAAAAGCAATGCTGTATGGAATACCACAATGGTGGAAAGGCATTCTCTAAGTCCATGCATAGTGGTTTTGGCAGAACCACTGAGTGCAGAGGAGACTAATCTGTATCAGAGTGCCTATTCCAGTAAGAACAAAACACTGCCTCTCCCATGATGGAAGCTGTCTAGTGTAACCAACCTGACATGAAGTAGCTGGCTGACTGACCACCCTTGGGAATGGTGCCATTATCAGGGGCTCAGTGTTGATCTTTGCTGCTGACAGATTGGGCACTCAGTGGTGACCATAGCCAGGTTAGCCTTGGTGAATGAAATTTCATGTTGCAGAGCCCATACATAACCACCATCCTTGCCTCCTTGGCCACTTTGTTCATGAGTCAATTGGGTGATGACAGAGGTGAGCGGAGAAAGAGAATGACTAGTATCATTTTATAGACTTGATTATAAAAATTCTCCTCTACTGAGGTCACCCTTTGGTGAGAATTCACATGAGACCCACATATCTTCACATTTTTTTTGCCCATTCAGAGAGGTCTATCCACATACCTCTTCTCAAATTTTTCTTGTCAATTTTCCAATCATTTCTTCCAAGTCCCTTGACCATCCAGCCAAACCATTGGCTACAGCTCATGAATCAATATATAATTGCACGTCTAGCCATTCTTCCTTCCAAGCAAAGTGAACAACCAGGAGCACTGCTCAAAGTTCTGCCCACTGGGAGGAAGCTCCTTCAACATTGTCCCTCAGGGATGTCCCACAGAGGGGCTGTAGGGCTGGAGCTGTCCACTTTAGGGTGGTGCCTGCATATTTTTGCAGAACCATCTGTAAACCAGGCTGGAGTATCTTCTTCCTCTGTTAACTGATCATAGTAAACTCCCCGTGAAGCCATAGGTGCAGTCTGGGGCAGAGAAGGCAGTGTAGCAGGAGTAGGGACCATGGGCATTTCGGCCCCTTTGTATAACTTACTTCTGACTTTAGGGCCCACAATGGGCCCAGTCATGTATATACCAATTCCATTTGATGATGGAGTTTTGCTGTGTATGCCCAAATTTATGGCTTGGTGAGTCAATTCCACACTGAAGGTGACTTGGTAGCCATAGTTAAGCATCCAATCTCTCCTAAGGCCCAGCAGCAGGCCAACAACTGTTTTTCAAAAAGAGAGTAGTTATCTGTGGATGATGGCAGGGTTTTACTCCAAAATCCTAAGGGCCTGTGCTGTAATTCACCTACAGAAGCCTGCCAAAGGCTCCAAGCAGCATCCCTACCTGACACTGACACTTCAAGCACCATTTGGATCTGCTTGATCATTTGACCTAAATGGCAGAGCAGCTTGCATGGCAGCCTGGACCTGCTGCAGAGCCTTCCCCTGTTCTGGGCCCCACTCAAACCTAGCACCTTTCGGGTCATTCAGAAAATGGGCCAGAGTAACACAGAGTAACCCAAATGAGGAATATGTTGTCTCCAAAATCACAAGAGGCCCCCTAGGCATTTTGCCTCTTTTTGGTTGTAAGAGGGCAGGATACAACATCTTATCCTTCACCTTGGAAGGAATATCTCAACATGCCCCACCCCACTGGATTCCTAGATGATGTAAAAGGCCCTTTAATTTTTGTCAGATTTATTTCCTATTCCATGGCACATAAATGTCTTACCAATAAGTCTAAAGTAGTTGCTATTTCTCACTAGATCACATCACCACAATGTCATCAATGTAATGGACCGCTGTGATATCTCATGGAAGAGAAAGGCAAACAAGATCACAACTGACTAAATTATAACATAGGATTGAAGAGTTGGTAGAGTCCTGAGGTAGGACAGTAAAGGTGTATTGCTGGCCTTTCCAGCTGAAAGCAAAGTGCTCCTGGTGAACTTTATTGACAGGTATGATTTGGCAGATCAGTAGCTGTGTACCAGGTACCAAAGGATGTGTTCATTTGCTCAATGAAACCACATGTGGTACAACAGCTACTATTGGAGGCACCACCTGGTTAAGCTTATGATAACTGATTGTCATTCTCCAAGATCCATCAGTCCTCTGCACAGGCCAAATAGGCAAGGTGAATAGGGATGTGGTGGGAATCAGCACCCCTGCATCCTTCAAGTCCTTGATGGTGGTACTAATCTCTGCAATCCTTCCAGGGATGCAGTACTACTTTTGGTTTACTATATTCCTAGGTAGAGGAAGTTCCAATGGCTTCCATTTGGCCTTTCTCACCATAATAGCCCTCACTCCATGGTCAAGGAAACAATGTAGGAATTCTGCCAGCTGCTGAGTATATCTACTCCAAGTGTGCATTCTGTGACTGGGGAAATAACCATAAGATGGATTTGGGGACCCACTAGACCCCCTGTGAGATGGACCTGAGCTTAAAGTCCATTGGTCCCCTGACCTCCATAAGCCCCTACTCTGATTGGTGGGCCATGGTAGTATTTCAAATCTCCTGGAATTCATGTCAGTTCAGAGCCAGTGTCCAGTAGTTCCTGAAAGGTCTGATTATTTTCTTTTCTCCAATGCACAGATACCCTGTTAAAAAAACACTAGGTCTCTTTGGGGAAGGCTGGGGAAAAGATTAACAGTATAAATTTTCAGTAGTGTACCAGGATCCTTCCTCAAGGAGTTCCAGTCTCCCCTTCATTCAAGGGTTTCTGGGCCTGTAAATGGAATTGATTGAGGGACCAAAACACTCTGTTTTTACGATTTAAATCAGACTTTTGTTCACTTAACCTAGAACTCTTCTGCTTATACAGATCAAGTAAGAATTTGATAGGCTTCCTATCTGTTTCACTGGTAAGAATGCAAGGATCAACTAGCCAATGCCATAGGTCTGCATGAGTCAGACTGTTCTGATTACTGCTTTGACTCTGTTGTCTATTACAGCAACCACACCCACTTTGCCTGTGGTGGATTAATGGCACCTTTTGGCCCCTGACACCAATGGATCTAATTATTCCCATTGCATTTAGGTTTCCCAGTTCAGTGACTGAAGTTCCTACTGCGAAGTGTGGCCTTAAAGAGAAATGCATTCACAGAGCTCTTCAAGGATACTGGGGCTCTCCTCACAAACTGATTTCTCACAGTTGGTAAAAGGGTATGGCTTCAGGACTCTCCCAGTGTGGGGGGGAGTAGATCTTAAATGATTCCAACTTTCCAGTCTCCCTAAATCTTTGAATCCCTTCCTCTACATTAAACCAAGGCAATTCCAACATTTCCAGTTCTCTCACGGTGGGCCACGTTTTAGTCCGTGTTTCAGCCAACAAACCAAACAAACTGTTAAAGCCCTTTCTAACTCCCCAAGGTGCAACATTAAAAGCAAAATCTCTGCTTAGTGGACCTATATCAATACATTTGGCCTGACACAACTTTATGTTCCGTCCACTGTTATTTCATACTCCATGGGTGTTTTTAGTAGCCATTCCCACATATGTTCCTCAGATTTCTGTCTGCATAAATTAGAAAACTCAAGTCATTCTTTTGGAGTGTAGCACACCTCCTCATGGTTCACACTTTGTACCTCACCTTTAGGGGTCTGCTGGGACTTGAGTCTAGTTATAGGTCTAGAAGCAAAGGAAAATAAGTGGGAGTGAGTCTTGAGGAGATTCAGCATTGTATTATATGGCAACTGCCTCCAGGGAGACCATTACAGTTTACTTAGACAATGTAGGGTTAATCTCAGATGAAGATGGGCTAGCTACATTTACTGGCAAAGAGTCATCAGAATTTATGTGCTCAGTGTCCCCAGCTTCATCAAGGTATTCTGACATGTTCCCATTCTGACTTTCAGGATTCCATTCTTTCCTGATAAATGCCCTCACTTCAGCAGGGGACACCCTGCGAGGCTGGGAGTTCAACTTGTATTGTAATTCAGCCTCTTACAAGATGAGATGGTAGGTTTGGTTTTTCAGCAATCTCAGCCCTGTGGCTACATGAAATAAGGTCTCTTTCAAGGCAGACACAGAAGGTTTCAGGTCATTTATGTGGTGCTTGAGCTGAGAATTTGAAACCTTGAGCCCATCCTTTGCTTTCACTACTTTGCCGAATAACCAGCCAATATCATTATACTCGTTAGTTTGATTTTTAAAAAAGTTTGAAAGTATCATATGCATGATCACCAGTTCCTTGCTTCCTATAAGTGTTTTTATTAGGAGTATCCAATGTTGATATTTTGCTTATCTCTGTTGCCAGATAATGCCATGGACTATCAGTACTCCCTTTACTCCTGGAAATAGTCATTGGTATTCTTAAGTCTAATCATATTAGAGAGCCAGTTTCAAAAGCCCCAGAACTAATTCAGAAGATCCATGCTTATGATTGTGTTCTAGAACCACTCTACCAAAATCTGTATCAGGCAGGGTTCTCCAGAGAAACAGAACCAGTAGTGTATTATATATATGGGATGAGATTATTACAAGGAATTGGCTCACAAGGTAACAGAAGCTGGTAAGTCCAAAATCTGCAATGTGGGCCATGAAGTTTTGCCAATTTTGCATTTCGGCAGTTGTTAAAGTTCATTTAGTGCCTATGTTGTAGAAGCACAAATGCCAGTCAGTGCAACTTTATCTTTTTCTTGTATGAATTCATTTAGTAAATGTTGGATTTCCAAATGGACAATTGGATCAGATTCTAGACTTTTGTTTCAGTATTTTTTTCTTCCTCCTACATCTATGTTTCATTTTCCTCTCCCTCTCTCTCTCTCTCTGTCTCCTCCTCTCTCTGCATATATTTGGAGGCATTCTCTCTATCTTATTTATTTATAAATTTCTTTTACCAGAGCTCCTTAAATTGGTATAATCAGGGATAGGCAATATTTGCTTTTTATGGTTTAAGGACCCTGGGCTTGAGTTGGGTTTGAATTATAATCTTCTGCTATGGTACAGGAGTGCCATTGGTGTTTTTCCATATTATACTCAGGATCAGGATCTTTTTTGATGACACATAGGCAGCAGCAGGAGCAAAAGCATTTTGTAGAGTCCTGGTGATCCATCTTCCTTTAGGGTTGTGGACCTCAACAATTCAATTATTCAAACAGCAACTGCTCTTCAAATAGTGACTGTTCTTCCTCCACACAAGTGACTACTTGACCAATCCATACATTGCATATATCACTCATGGTATAGTCTTTCCCCTGAGTGCTTTGTAGAATTGGGGACCAATGCCTGGTTGAGATACACAACGAATTGGTCAGAGAGTAAAAGTCATTCCCCTGAGCATAGTGTCAGAGACAGTTTATTCTGCATTTGAGACCCATCATTCATTCTAACACACATGGGTCTTAGATGGGTCTGGACCAGGGCTACTTTAAAGAGGGCACCAATCCCATAATCCAGTCCCTAAGTGCCAACTACTTATCAAAACTTCCAACTTAATTGGTTAAATCTATAACAGAGACTTGGTAGAACTTAACAAATGCAACACAAACAAGGACAATTCAAAAGGCAAGTCAGCCAGTTAAGCAGCATCTAAAATTGCATAGTTTCCATCAGACAGCAGAGACAGTTTTAGCAAGCCAAGGCAAAAGAAAAAAGACCACCAGTGGTCATGGTCATCAGCTAGACTATTCTGCTCACATTGCCAATGGTTGTGCCCCCTCTGAAAATACAGGATGGACCCCCACCCAAAATTAGGTTCAGAAGATGCCACATAGACACCAAGAAAGTATTCAAAGATTGATTATTCACATTATAAGTATTTTGAGGGCGAGCAGAGTGGGCTTCTCAGCCAGGTCTGAAAATGTCTCAAGAGAGCCAAAAAAAAAAAAAACAAAAAAAAGGAAGACTGGCTTGGAGGTTTTGTTGTGGTTAGTGGGTGGGTCCTGGGTAAGCAAGGGCTTGCATAGTTTGAAACTCCAAGCAGCATCAATTCAGTGTGCACTCAGGTTTCTTATTAGCTGGCTCAAAAGTGGGTAGATGAACAAGAGGGTTGGCAATCAACTATAATACAAAATGAGTCAACTATAATTGTAAAAATGGAGTCAGATTATTATACCACCCAATCAGAAATCGCAATTAACTATTGATAGGGGCTTGTACCCAATCTATTCTGTTTGATTTAGGCAACATTGAACAAGAGTGACCACAACTATAACTCCTAGTAGGAGGATTGGACCCATCTGGAAGAGAGACCGCAACCAGGTGCCCTCAGGCCAGTTAAATATGTAAAAGCATAGAAAAGACTTCAGCAATAACAGCATAAGGATAAAGGGAATCATATCAGTGTCGAGAATGTTAATCTTGTTCTTTGTTTCTAGTGAAGGCTGTTCTTTCTAGAGTCAGTGGTGTTGGGAGGTTTCTGAGAGTTCTTAGATTAAGATTCTTTCTTGGTCAGCAGTTATAAGTGATGGCAGTGGTCTGTGTCATATTGGCCAGATGCACTGTGCATAAGAACTGAGAGAGAGCGAGAAATGAATGATCTCTTCCCCAACCCTTGACCACCTAGGGTAAAAGATTTTCTCTCCTCACCAGCCAGTGTTGTTATTTCTCTTTCCACAGCTACATGATTGGTGCATCTGGTCCCTGCAGCAATCACTTCACCATTTTTTCCAATCCACCCAATGTCTTACCCAAACCATATCCTGACCTTATACCTATGTGGTTCAGAAATTTCTTTATATTCTTTGTACCATCTGAGATTCTCTCCCACCCCTGACATGTGAGCCATGCTCAGGACCACTGCCTTAGGGGTTATCACCCCGTGTTTATGATTATTATCATCAATATCCACAATTGCCCAAATCCAGCAAGCATAGCCAAACTGCCAAAGAAGCATCAGGTTAGCCTCCCACCCCTGCATCTTCTTGCTTCTTGCAAGTTCTAGTAGTCTGATTTCTCAGGAGTAGGCGTAGGAGTGAAAATGACAGAGTGAGGAGAATGAATTATGTGGTTTGAATTTTCTTCCAGCCAGTCTGGGCCTCCTCCTCCCCTCCCCTCCCCAACCTCATAATTAAGCATTTTATTGAAATGGGAGGTACCCTTCGGATGAATTACCATATTTACAGTGCAAAGTGCCTGTCTTAAGTGTGTGTTCCACTGGGAACTGAGCCTTGGTTATCCAGTTATTTTTTTTTCATTTTTTAAGAGTTCATTTTATCTTTCAGTTTACCTACTGCCTGGGCATAAAAAGTACATAGAATGTCTACATAGCTGCCCATTGTTTTGGGGGCTTTGTTTATTTGTTTGTTGTTTGCTGTAAAGACAGTAACAATGTCTAATCACATGTTTAGATATCAAAACATGTATCAGAGTCCATCTAAGAGGCATAGAATAGTGTAGTTGCCTTTTGCTCAGTGGATGGGGATGGCAATAACATACCGTGTAAAAGTGTCTATGAAGTCAATGCCCAGTGGTATTCTCAAGAGGAGGGTAATGGGGCTACGTAGCTTATTTTCCAGGACTGGCCAGGTCTAGCACCTCTGGATATGTGTTCCAAAGTTCCCTTTGCCACTCAACTGTGTAACTGGCAGTCTGCACACATTTGCCAGGCTTCTTGGCCTCATGTTCTGGTATCACTAGGCCTTGTTTTGGGGCCTAGCCCTGAATTATAGATGAATTACCACACCCTGTGCAATGCCATATCCAGATGCATGCTGTATCCAGGTGTCCTTTTCGGTGTACTGCAGATTCGGCCACTGTGATGATTAATTTTTTGCGTCACCTTGACTGGATCACAGGATGTGCAGCTTTTTGGCTAAATGTTATTTCTGGGTATATCTGAGGGTCTTTCTGAATGAGAGTAGCATTTGAATTGGTAGACTGAGTAAAGCAGATTTCCCTCTTCAATGTGGGTGAGCATCATCCAATCTGTTGAAGGCCTGAATAGAAAAATAAAGCAGAAGAAAGAAGAATTTGTCCCCTCTCTGCCTTACTAGTGGAGCTGGGACATCAGTCTTCTCCTGTCCTCAGACTGAGACTAGCAGCATCAGCTCCCCCTGGCTCTCAGGCCTTCAGAGCGTTCCTGGGTCTCCTGCTTATAGACAGAAGATTGTGGGACTTCTTAGCCTCCATAATCACTCGGGACAATTCCTCATAATTAATTAATTAATTAATTTAAGATCCCATTGGTTCTGTTTCTCTGGAGAACTGTGACTAATACAGATTTTGCTACTGAGAGCGGTTCTAGAGGAATAGATAATCAGAATGAATGTTTTGAATTGGTCCAGAGTTTCTGGAACTGGATTTCTATACTTATTATATTTAAAGATGCTAATGACTATTTCTCATAGTAAAGAGAACACGGATAGAATATGGTATGATATGGCAATCCAGATACGAAAAATATCTGTATTGTAAATTCTTAATCCACCACTTATAAGAAGAAATAACTGGGTGACTGTATATATTATATTTGAACATTTTTTGAAAATTAGTGGATATAAGTAGGTTGGCTGCTTGCTCCTAATGTCACTGGACAAAGTGAGGCAAGAAAAAGATGGGCTCAAGGATTCAAATTCCCAGCACCACATAAATTATCTGAATGCTTCTATATGTTCCCTGAAGGAGACCCTTATCTCCTGCAGCTGCAGCACTGAGATTGCTGAAAATCAAACACAGAATCTCATCCATGGATTAGCTGAATTACACCACAAGCTGAACTCCCACTCTCACAGAGTTACTGTTAAAGGGAGGGCATTGATTAGGAAAGAATGAGATTTTGGAAGTTGGATTTGGAACATATGGGAAGACCATGATGAAGCTGAGGACATGAAGCCCCTAAACTCTGATGAGTCTGCTTTGCCAGAGAGGCCTCCCCATCTACAGTGGAAGTGGCCTCCCCAAGCCCAGTGGTAGCAGCTTCCCCACTCCCAGTGTCAGAGGCCCTTCCACTGAGAAACTGTAATGTCTTCCCGCCAGGCAATTGCCACAGAAGACAAAGCTGATTCTCCTTAAGACCCACCCCACCACCCCTCTTTGATTCTCCCCCTATAACTATACTTAAGTCTCAACAGGCCCTAAAGTGAGTTACAAAGTCTGACCCATGAACAGATGCGCTATACTCCAAAAGAACAGAACTGCATCTGGAATCACCACCTGGTTAATCTTACAATAATCCATTGTCATTCTCCAAGACCCATCTGTCTTTGCATAGGCCAAATAGGTGAATACACACACACACACACACACACACACACACACACACTCACATGCAGGAGTTGTGGGTCTTGTACAATTTGCTACCATATAATGTTTGTCTTTACAGAGGCTGAAAGTCATCCTACTGCCAGGCACCACACTGCCAGCCTGTTGGCTTTTGCCCTTAAGTCAGTAAACGTGTAACAGGGTACATTTTGGGGATGTTTTCCAGGGCAAACACCATGGAAATTCACTACTGAACAGTTTCCTCTTCCATGCATAGTTATAGCACACAATTTTCTTTGGGGCTCCATAGCAGCAGTGGCCCATTATATCCTGTTGGCCTTGAACTTAGCTGATCCATCTGTGAACCAAACCCAGGTATCCTCAGGAACCTCAAGTGTACTAAAGTCCCCAAGAAGCTCAAGGTGCTAGCACAGAACCCATATCTGAGACAGCCTCATCTGGAGGGTGACCAACCACTTTTTCATGTAACTGTGAGACTCCATAATGCCTAGCTTACTTTTCCCCTGAATATACCACTTCTACTGAATAACGGATGCTTATTGGGCAATATCCACTTCATTGGTGTTCTCATATCTGCTCATCTCAATATCAGGGTGTAACAACACTGCTATTGACTTTTAGTCTTGCAGGGTCTACCAGCACCCCAGAACAAGTCAGTAATAGTCTCTCAAATGAGGTATATACCAGGTGGTCACCTGCTGCCTGGGGCGGGGGGGGGGGTTCCCAAGCCCCAGGGAGTACTGTTACCTAGTGGCCAGATCTTTTTGTCACATGCTCTAGTCTGCATAATTGTCAATTACTGACAGCTATAGCTGAAAGGGCCCCACAGAGCTGACCAGCCCAAGTGTAAGTTTATATAGCTTGCAAGATAGTTTCTAGAGCCTGTTGTTGGTCAGGGCCACATTCAAAGATGACTACTTCTGAATGATCTTATATAATGGGCTGAAGGAGATCCTCATGTGGGGTTTGCTGTACCTCAAGTACCAAACAAGTCTATCAAATGTTGTGCCTCTTTCAGTTTGCTGGAATTTTTAAGTTTTTCTTTATCTGGTTCAGGAATTATTCTCTGGGCATAAACCCACATGGTTACCAAGAAAATTGCTTGGACTGCTGGCCAGTGATTGTTGTCAGGGTTAATCCTCCAGCTGTAGTTACTCATATATTGTACCATCTATTTAAGGCAGTTTTTATGCTGTGTTTAGCCCTTTCAATCAGAATCATGTCATCCATGTAATGTTACTAGAATGCTTCCAGTGAGGTTTCAGTCTTTTCTAGGCCTCAGCCTATCCAATGATGAGAAATCGTGGGAGATTTTAGAGCACCACAAGCATCAAAGTGAATATATGTTCTAATCTGACCCACATGAAGGCAAATTGGCTTTGATCATCTAGATCCAGTGGGATACTGAAGAATGCATCAGCAATGTTTAACACTGCACACAGAATCCTTCAGTCTACACAGTGGACTCATGGAGTCACTATTATGCCATATGGAACTGCACAGATAAGGGAGACTACTGCAACACTGAGTTTATGGTAGTTCAGTGAGGGGTCAACTACCATTGGCTTTTCTACCAGACACACAGGGCTAATATTAGGTTATAAATTTTTTTAAACGTCTCTGCCACCATTAGTCCTTGATTAGTATGTTGACCTCCATTTCCCACTCTGGATCTTTATTGCTTTGACTAAGGAAGTGTGGCAGGCTCCTGGTTGTACATTCGCATTATCACCACTGTTCTAATTGCAGTATTTCTCCATAGAAAATATCCCTTAAAATCAAGAAAAGTATATTACACTTGAGTGTATATTGGCCCCAAAAGACCCACATATAAGGTTTTAAAAGTCCATTGTTTGAAATTTGTAGATACTGACAGGTATATACAGAATAGATAAACAAGATTATACTGTACAGTACAGGGAAATAGATACAAGATCTTGTGGTAGCTCATGGTGAAAAAGAATGCAACAGTGAATATATGTATGTTCATGTATAACTTAAAAATTGTGCTCTACACTGGACATTGATACAACATTGTAAACTGACTGTAACGCAATAAAATTAAAAAAATCCATTATCCAATCTGAGATTTACTTTCAAATGTAATTAAGGTAATTTGGGGGCTGTATTAGTTTCCTATGGCTGCTGTAACAAATTAGCACAAAATGAGTGACTCAAAACAATACAAATTTATTCCCTTACAGTAAGTTTTGGAGGTCTGAAGTCTAAAATTAATGTTCTGTCAGGGCTGCATTTCTGAAGACTTCAGGGGAGAATCTATTTCCTTGTCTTTTCCATTTCTAGAGGCCACCTGCATTCCTTGGCTTGTGACCCCTTCTTCCATCTTCAAAGCCAACAGCAATAATGTCTCTCCTCTCTGACCTCCTGCCTCCCTCACATAACCACTATAATGATTCTTGTGATTACATTGAACCCACCTCGATAATACAACATACTCTCCCCACCTCAAGATTCTTAACAAAATCATATCTGCTTAATTCTCTTTGCCATGTAACATATTCACAGGTTCTGGGGATTAAGATGTGAACATCTTTGGGGAGGGCACCATTTAGCATACTATACTGGCCACGCCCATGGGTGCTGCCCAGTACCACAGTGGCTTGTATCCCAGTATCCAAAACAGTTGAAAAGATTTGGCAACCTTGGTTGCCATCAAGTCCCCAACACACCTTGACTAGTACACAAGGTCTCAGTCCCTCGTTTGTCCACAGTAAATGCCAAAGGTAGCCAGAGATCCTTCTCTGCTACATACAGGATCTTTAAGTTTTGTAGTCTTCTCATGTTCTGATAGTGAGAAAGTTTCCTTTATGGGTACAATAAACTGAATATTTATGTCCCCCCAAAATCCATATGTTGAAAGCCTAATCCCCAATGTAATGGTATTAGGAGGTAAGGACTTTGAGAGGTGATTAAGTCATGAGAGTGGAGCCCTCACAAATGAGATTAATGCCTTTATGAGACTCCACAGAGTTCCCTTGATCCTTCTGACCTGGGGGTATACAACAAGAAAATGGCCATCGATTAACCAGGAACAGGCCTTCACCAGGCACCAAATATTCTGGCACCTTGATGTTGGACTGCCCAGCCTCCAGAACTATAAGAAATATATTTCTGTTGTTTAAGCTACCCAATCTATGGTATGTTGTTATAGCAGTCTGAACGGACTAAGACAATGGACAAATTATCAGTCATCTCTTTGAAGCCCTCCCTGGCATAATAGCCAGGTCTACATGGTCCTGTGGTCTAGAACTTCAAGTGGTTTCTCTTTCTCCTTATTAGCCTGAAGGGCATTTTCTTAGGCCTGTGTCCAGGTTTCCATTCTGACAACGTGTTGGACATACCCATATAGACAGCATATAGACAATCTCCCTGGGGCACAAGAGAAGATTTTATTGTCCCTGTGGTGGTACCAACTGAACAAACCAGTCAGTCTGACCCTGGATGATTATCTCATCATCTGAACATTCATGTTCTTCATTATAAATCCAGGCCTGGGTTACAGCAGCCCTAAGGGAAGTTATATCTTTCCCTGCTCTCATTCATGTGTGTTTACCAGATGACAGAAACTCATCTTAGGTAGGCCACTGTTTTATTATGAATATAAAGACTCATTGCAACAAGCCCTGATTGGTCTTTACACGTTCTTCTTCCATGCTCGTGTCAGCAGCTAAGGTGCATGTGGCCGTGCTGGCTTGAAGCATGGGGTCATTTTTAGGTAACCCAGTGATTTCCATTTCTTCTCATCCATCAAAACTAGCATGGCTCCCTCATCTGCTAGTCACAAAGGCCAAGCCCCTGTCGTCTTATTGGGCTTTTTCTCAAACTTATCTCCAATGTGCCACATTTCCTGGTCATTGTAAGAGTGGACCTTAGCACATCTCTGACTATCTGACTACCTTTGATTACTAGGAAGTATTTTGTGGTTATGGATAACAATCAGAAGAAAATAGTTTTGCTTTTCTAATGATGCAAAAGGATGAGAAACAACTATAGAATGTTTTTTTAAAAAACTTTTAAAAAGCAAAAATAAACAAATGGGATCTAATTAAACTTGAAAGCTTTTGCACAGCTAAGGATACCATCAACAAAATTAAAAGACAGCCTACAGAATGGGAGGAAATATTTGCAAATGATGCGACCGACAAAGGACTAATTTCCAAAATATGCAAACAGTGCATACAGCTTAATATTAAAAAAACAAGCAACTCAGTCCAAAAATGGGCAGAAGACCTAAAATGAACGTCTCTCCAAAGAAGATATCCAGATGGCCAACAAGCACATAAAGATGCTCAACATCACTAATTGTTAGAGAAATGCAAATCAAAACTACAATGAGATATCACCTCACACCAGTCAGAATGGCCATTATAGAAAAGCCTACAAATGATAAATGCTGGAGAGGGTGTGGAGAAAAGGGAACCTTCCTACACTGTTGGTGGGAATGTAGTTTGGTGCAGCCACTATGGAGGACAGTATGGAAATTCCTCAAAAAACTAAAAGTAGACTTACCATATGAACCAGCAAACCCACTTCTGGGTATATATCCAGAGGGAACTCTAATTTGAAAAGATACACATACCCCAATGTTCATAGCAGCACTATATACAATAGCCAAGATATGGAAGCAACCTAAACGTCTGTCAACAGATGATTGGATAAAGAAGTTGTGGCATATTAAAAAAAATGGTTGACATAAACTGCAAAAAAAAAAAAAAAGAAGAAGAAGAAGGTGTGGTATATTTACACAATGGAATACCACTCAGCCATAAAAAAGAATGAAATAATGCCAATTGCAGGAACATGAATGGCCCTGGAAATTGTCATTCTAAGTGAAGTAAATCAGAAAGAGAAAGAAAAGTACCATATGATATTGCTTATATGTGGAATCTTAAAAAAAAAGGACAAAAATGAAATTATCTACAAAACAAAAATAAACTCACAGACATACAGAACAAACTTATGGTTACCAGTGGGTAAAGGGGGTGGGAAGGGATAAATTGAGAGAGATTTGCACTTCTCAGGGAGTGATGGAAATGTTAGTTATCTTGACTTTGGTGGTGGTTTCACTAGTCTATATACATCTATCAAAATTCATTAAATTGTGCATCTGAAATATGTGTAGTTTACTGTACAGGAACCATACCACAATAAAGGTGTTAAAAATCTTTATGGGGTCACCTCCTCTTATCTCCAACTATACCTACTGATGCAACTCATCAGGGTTCTCAGGGATGATGGTCAAAGATCAGTTGTCCCCCTCGTCACTGAACTCTTCAGTAACTAGGTTTCTACTGCCCACCAAGGTCTATCCCATACCTGGTTAGTCAATCTAAAGAATCTCACCTATCATTTTTTACAAAAGGGCACTGTAACCTTCTAGGTTTCCAAAAGAAGGGAGTTAAAAGTATGAATTTAGTCAATCTGTCAGGAACAGGTGGGGCCAGAGTCCACTGTACTATGACTTCTTTTACTGTAAGATAAATCGCCAGATTTTGTAGGAGTTACAAATTTTCTATTAGCAACATATTGTTTATCAGTTTGTAAAAGACAGCAGTTTTTCTTAGACTTCCAGCAAGATTCAGTGTTGTGAAGCTGCCATTATTTCAAGAGTAAGGCCTTGAATTTTGTTAGGGCTTATCAGTCACTCCTGCGTGTGGGCAGCCAAGGCCATTAAGAATGAGACCTTTAATTTGTCAACCAACAAAAACATCATTATACACTGAAAACTTTGGCTATCAAAGGAATTTACTCATACTTTATAAACGTTTCAATTTGAAATACATATCACATTTCAAACCAACTGCACATTTTAAAAACTGTACACACAATCTTGAACCTCACTCACACGTTCCTGTAACTTTTTTAAAAATCTCTCCATGGCAATTTTTACCACATTCTATTAGGCACTTTTCCTTCTGTTTACAGAAACACAGAACAGATAGTTTTAACACAGGCATTTCTGGATTTACATTGTAGCTGGAAGCTCAGGGAGTTGGGGAAGAGGGTGGTGCAGAGGTTGCAACTTGAACCATAAGCAAATCTTTGCATTTACTTTTGGTTTCAAGGGGCCATTCATTGGGCTTCAACAAATATACTTCTAATAACAACAGAACATCAATTGAGCAGCTGGTTTTGATCTTACTTCTAGCCCCTTGACCTCCTAGCGTTTATCAACTGGTAACATTACTGATCCCTGGGAGTTCTATCCTCTAGCGTGGCTCACTCAGCCCCTGTGAGAGGACCCTTTCTCCTCTCCTCTCATCCACTTTCTAGGCAAGGGCTGCACTACCGGATCATGGGGAGTTTTATCCTTCCTAACATGGCCCATGTAATCTCTTAGTGGGAGGACTCTACTTCCTCCTTTGCCTACCACATAGGTGAGGGCATTGCCACCTGGTGCTAAAGAATCTATCTTATTTCCTAACCTGGATTGTACAACCCCATGTTTTCTAAAAGAGCACTATAAACTCACTAGCTCCACATTAGACACAAAATTTGTCAAACCCATTAATAAAAACAAAGGCAAAGCCAAGGTCAAGCAAGGTCTGACTGATCTGAATGAAAAAGATATAATGAGTCACTTTTAGATTTAGGCAGTTTATTATTTACATAGACTACAATATAAGCTGTAAGGTACTTTTTTGCTGAGGAGTCAAATCTAGACAGCAGGTGAGTGTTTTATGTTCCACAGCCCTATTCTGAGGAACACAGGACAGAAAGCTTCCTATCTCCTCAGAACTGAGGAGGAGATGAAAAACTGCCTCCCAGGGGAGATAGTAATGTTAAGTGGGAGCTGGCCTTGTAGCAGGCCTCCCATTGTATCCCAGGAGGATCATGCGGTGTTCTTACAAGACGCAGATTAGCTGTGGTTCAAGCCTTTGCCCATATGGATAAATACAAGGACACCCGGGCACCATTGACAAAAACTCAGTGATTTACAGAATTACTAAGTATATTTAGAGCTTTCACATTCAAAATGAGACATATGTCCTCATTTTCCTCCTTCTTTGGCCACTTATTCAATTTATTTCACTGTCACCTTTTTCTTTTTTTCCCCTCCCTGCTCACCACTCTATACAGATTTCAAATTCAGCACCTATAGTGCTTTGTTGTACGTTTCTGTCGGTGTTTGCCCTCTCACTAGATTGTGAGATCTTTGAGAAGAAGAACCCCATTTCACTGAACTTTCACTCACACTGCATGAAATATGGTAGACACATTTGTTGAATTTAAATCAATTTTGGTATTGATATTGATAGGAAAAATATCCCTTCCAATTTGGAGTTAGTATAGTAGATTTTTTTCTTGGTAGATGCCTTATTTGTAGCTTCCTTGTATCAGATGCTAAATAAATTCTCTTAGGCAGGTCTGAGTTGTTTGAGGACTAGAAATTGGACTCATTTTCCTGTGTCTATCCACACAATGACCAGCTCAGTTTTCAACATACAATATAACATTAAGCAGCATTTTTATCAGTTTAGTAGCTGTGCCATCTCTATGGTTCTTAGCTCATCTACACATGACCTGTATTTAATATTTTAAGTAAATCAAGGTAACTCTAAAAATGAATATTCTGGGAACTAAATAATATTTTGAAATAAAAAATTAAGTCAAATGTTAATGTATCTACAGCTATATTAGCCCCCGAACCCCCTATAATAATATATCTTCCAACCCTATGGACTCCTTAAGTGTTCACCCACCAGTTCCAGGTCCCTCTTAGGGGTTGGTACTCCCAGTCCTAGGACCTCCTTAGGGGGTGTTCCTGATAGGGCCACCAGAAAAAACAGAAAGAACTGTTCTGGAAGCTATAAAAAACCAAAGTGTTTATAATCTAAACCCAGAAGAACTTAGCATTTCCCCTACCTTGACCTCAGAATTTGTCTGAGTCTAGTGAGGCAGAGCAGATGAAGGACCAGAAATAGAACAAAGAGCTCATCTTGGCTTACTCTCCTTGAGGGTGAAGACATTCAGCTTCATGCCTCTGAGGTTTTAGGAGAAATCGGGCTTCAGAGCTGCTTCTAGAAAAAGAGGTGTCTACATGTCAAAGTCACAACTCTGAAGAGAACCTGTTAAATTCCAAGCTCCCCTCCCCCAACACACATTCCCCGGCCAGGCCCTCAAGGATGGAGTGCTGACACCAAGAGGCTATGTTCTAGAAGGAAGATAGATCTAGAATTCCTTTCTAGGCTCTAAAACAGAATGATCTCTAAAAACCTTAGCATCAACAGGAGGAGGAACAGAAGACTTATAAGAGAGAAGAAAGCTTCAGGGGAGAAAATGATTCAGTCAGTAAACAGTGTCTTCCTTTGTCTTTTTTAAATATGAAAGTAGGGTTTTAATGACTTCAAAAAGTAGAAGCACATTGCAGACATGTGACACAGACACACACCACCTCACATGTTCACAGAACGTATAGAAAATCTGTGTTAACATACAATAAATTTTGTAGTATTTAGAGAGAAAAGAACAGATGTTTCTCTTTGTTGAATAAAGTATGGTTCTGCCTAAAAAAGACAGATACATAGAAAGTGCATGTAATGACTTTCAATATACTAAGTACTTAGTGTATGTTCTCTCTTTTATTCCTCACAGAAAAGCTTTAACGAAAATATTGTTATCCCATTTTACAAATGAGAAAACTGAGACCAACAGAACTTTAATGACTCACCTCAGTCAAACAAATAGCTATCGTAAGGTCCACAAGAACATAGTCTCTAATTTAATTATGGTACACTAGTTCCCCCTGGTTGCTTTCCGTTTTAAAACTGATATGACTTTCAATCCCTTTCATCCTATAGCCTTGTATTTTTCAGCCAGTTTGTCTTCCTAGCTCTCTGGATACACACCAGTGAGTCTCAGAAAAATAATGAATACCTAAAAATAATTGCAGTAGAGAAAATAATTATCACTTATAATGTCATGATGTCTTTTAATGAAAGTATAGACAAGATGGAACTTTGCCAACAACTGGCTGTTGCTGCTGCAGCTAAGACTACAAATAATGGGTTGTCAGAGAGCCAAAGCACTGGAACCTTTTTCCATTATTTCCCCAATACACTTGCTAAAACAATTATTGAATGGATTTTACTACTTTACTTCTCAATAGGCACCCATGCCTGCATAATCCATCCTTGATTCAGTCATACTAAATGCTTCTATGTTCTTTGAAACCACATGCTTACATTTCCATACCCCATACCCACAGCTCATCACTCTCCTTCCGTTTACTCTGCTTTGATTTTCTTTTTTTTTTTTTCCAGCTTTATTCAGGTAAAATTGACAAAGAAAATTGTAAGATATTCCAAGTGTATAACGTGATGATTTGATATTTGTATACATTGCAAAAGAATCCCCCCCTCAAGTTAATTAACAATCCATCATCTCACATATTTATCCCCTTCTTTTCTGGAGAGAACATTTAAGTTCTACAAATTTCAGTTATGCAAAAAAGTGTTTCAACTATAGTCGCCATGTTATACATTAGATCCTTAGGCCTTATTCATCTTATAAATGAAAGTGACTTGTATTTCCTTGATGATTAGTGATGTTGAGCACCTTTTCATGTACATGTTGGCCATTTGTATATCTTCTTCAGCAAAGTGTCTACTCTGGTCTTTGCCTGTGTTTTATTTGGGTTATTTGTTCTTTTGCTATTGAGTTGTACGGACTCCTTGTATACTTTGGGTATTCTCTTACCAGATATGTAGTTTGCAAACGTTTTCTCCCATTTCATAGGTTGCATTTTCATTTAGCTGACATATAGAAGTTTTGTTGTATAGAAGCTTTTTAGTTTAATGTAGTCCCATTTGTTTATTTTTGCTTTTGTGGCCTTTGCCTTAGTGTCACCAAAAAAAAATTATAAAGAAAAATGTCATGAAACTGACTCTCTATGTTTTCTTCTAACAGTTTTACAACTTTAGGTTTTACATTCAAGCCTTTAATCTATTTTGATTTTTTTTTTAATTTATGGTATATGATAGGGATCTAGTTTCATTCTTTGGCCTGTGGCTATCCAGTTTTCCCAACACAATTTATTAAAGACACTATCCTTTCCCTATTGTATATTATTGGCTCCTCTGTTGTAAATTAATTTACCATATATGTGTGGGTTCATTTCAGGCTGTCTACTCTGCTCCATTAATCTATATGTCTGTTTTTATATCATACCATACTGTTTTTATTACTATGGTTTTGTAATATAGTTTGAAATCAAGAAGTGTGATGCCTCCAGCTTTGTTCTTCATTTTCAAGATTGCTTTGAATAGTCAGGATATTTTGTGGTTCCATTACAAATTTTATGATTTTTTTAATATTTCTATAAAAATGCCATTGGAATTTTAATAGAAATTGCATTGAATCTGGAGATTGCTTTCACTAGTATAAACATTTTGACAATATTAACTCTTCCAATCTGTAGGCATGGAATGTTTCTCTATTTATTTGACTTTTCCAATTTCTTTCATCAATGTCTTATAATTTTCAGTGTACAGAGTGTTCACCTACTTGGTTAAATTTATTCTTAAATATTTTATTCTTTTTGATGCAATTGTAATGAAATTGTTTTCTTAATTTCTCTTTCTGGTTGTTTCTTGTTAGTATATACAAATGCAAGTGACTACTGCATATTGATTTTGTATTTTCTTTTTGTAGCCTCTGTATTAGTTTTTTATTGCTGCATAACAATTACTACAAACTTAGTGGCTTAAAGCGATATCCATGTATCATCTCACATGTACTGTAGGTCAGAGTATCGTCATGGCTTAGCTGGTCTCTGAGCCTGGGTCTCATAAGGCTGAAATTATGGTGTCAGCTTGGCTGCATCCTCACCTGGAGACTCACCAGGAAGGAATTTGCTTCTAACCTCTCTCAAGTTGTTGGCTGTTGTAGAATTTATGGCAGCTTATTTCTTCAAAGCCAGCGATGGGAAAGTGTCTCTCTGCTTCTTGGAATCTCTGTCCTCAGAGAATTCCTAGGTCCACTATTTTTTTTTAACTCAGATATAATTCACATATCATAAAATCCATCCTTTTAAACTGTAAAATCCAGTGGCTTTTAGTACATTCACAAAGTCGTACCACTATCACCATACATAACTCCAGAATATTCTCATCACCCCCCAAATAATCCTTTGCTCATTAGCAATCCTGTCATCATTCCCCCTTCTGCTGCTGATCGATCTCTCTGTTTCTATGGATTTGTCTATGCTAAACTTTCATGTGAATGGACTTTGTTTTTCTTTTAACATTTTTTACACTGAAAATTGGTTGATTTTGTATTCAGCAACTTTACTAAATTCACTGATTAGTTCAAAACAGATTTCTGGTGGACTCTCTAGGGTTTTCTACATATAATATCATGTCATTGGCAAAAATACAATTCAATTTCTTCCTTTCACATTTGGATGTACTTTTAAACTTAATATTTATTTATTTAATGCCTAATTGTACTGGCTAGGACTTTTATTACCTTAATGAATAAAATTGGTGAGAATGGGCACCCTTGTCTTGCCCCTGATCTTGGAGAAAAAGTTTTCAGCTTTTTATCATTGAGTATGATGTTTCATGTGGGCTTGTCAAATATGACCTTTATTATGTTGAGATATGTTTCTTCTATACCTAATTTGTTGAGAGTTTTCATCACAGAAGGATGCTGAATTTTGCCAAATACTCTTTCTGCATCTACTGAGATGATCACATGATTTTTATCCTTCACTTTGTTATTGTGGTGTATCACATTTATTGATTTGCGGATGTTGAAACATCCTTGCATCCCATGGATAAATTCCACCTGATTATAGTGTACAATCTTTTTAGTGACCTGTTGAATTCAATTCACCAGTATTTCATTGATGATTTTGCATTTATGTTTAACAGGTATACTGGCCTCTAATTTTCTTTTCTTGTAGCATCCTTGTCTGACTTTGATATCAGAGTAAGAAAGCTTTCTAAAATGAATTTGGAAATGTTCCTTCCCCTTCCATTTTTTGAAAGAGTTTGATAAGATCTGGTATTAATTCTTCTGTAAATGTTTGGTAGAATTTGTTAGTGAGGCCATCTCGTTCTGAACTTTTCTGTCTTGGCAGGATTTTGATTCAATCTCCTTACTGGTAATTAGTCTGTTCAGATCTTCTATTTCTTAATGATTCAGTATTGGTAGATTGTATATTTCTAGGAATTTATTCACTTCTTCTAGGTTGTTCAATTTGTTTGTATATAATGATTCATAGTAGTCTCTTATCCTTTGTGTGGTATCAGTTGTAATGCCCTTCTCTCATTTATAATTTTGAGCCCTCTCCCCTTTTTTCTTGGTAAGTTTACCTAAAGCTTTGTCAATTTTATTTATATTTTTTTTAAAAAACACCTCTTAGTTCATTGATCTTTTCTGTTGACTCTTTAGTCTTTATTTCATATATTTCCACTCTGATCTTTGCTATTTACTTCCTTCTACTAACTTTGGGCTTAGTTTGTTCTTCTTTTTCTAGTTACCTGAGATGTAAAGTTAGGCTGTTTGTGATCTTTCCTTTTTCTTAATGGAGGCATTTATCACTATAAAACTTCCCTCTTTTTTTGTTGAATCCCATAAGTTTTAGTATATTGTTTACTTTTTTATCTGAAGATATTTTTTTATTTCTCTCTTTATTTCTTTCTTGATCCATTGTTTGTACAGTAGCATGTGGTTTAATTTACACACATTTGTGCATTTTCCCATTTTCTTCTTGTGATTAATTTCTAGTTTTATACCACTGTGGTTGGAAAAGATGCTTGATATGATTACAATCTTAAATTTATTAAGTCTTATATCATGGCTTAACATATGATTGATCATGTGCGCTTGAGGAGAATTTGTATCCTGCTGTTGCTAGATGGAATGTTTTGTAAATGGATGTTAGGTACATCTGTTCTATTATATTAAATCTAATATGTCTTTATTGATTTTCTGTGTAGATAATCTATCCATTGTTGAGCAAGGTATATTTAAGTCCCCAGCTAGAGGTAATGTTAGCATCATGGCAGCATATGTAATTCCTCTTTTCTATCCTCTTTTAAAATAACTAGACACCCATAACTGAACAAAAGTGCCTCAGCACCTTATACCCAGGGACCCAGGAGGATTCTTTCCCACCTGTGATTCTTTCCCACCTGTGCTTCCAAAAATAAGCAAACAACACTTTGGTAATGGCTGTGGCTCCAAGAGAGTCAGCAAACCTGCCCCACCCCACTCACTGGGGTTAAGAAAACACCTGGAGAGTGCAAACCTGGGCTGATACCTATGTACAAGAGAGAATTTTTAGTATTCAGCCTGCTGAGAGGAGATTCCAGCACATCATTGGAGCAAGATAGAGACAAGTTTGGACATAGATAGAGTAGAAGAAGGAGCTCACCAGAGCCACCCCCTCCCCAGGGTGAGAGTGCAACAGGCTAAGCTGTTTGGTGGCAGCAGCAATAACCTTCTCACAGCGGAGAAATTGGTACCCTCTCCCACAGAGGAGTGGAGTTCAAAAGCAATGAGTGACTGCCCAGCTATCTCAGTTGTGTAGGTTGTAGCCAGAGAAACCCATTTCTCTCCAACAGCACCCCGACTTCTGAGGAGGGAATTCCATGACTGGCGAAAGGGAAGAGAAAGGGAAGAAAGCAGAAATACATAGCACAGGGCAGTAAAGGACTATGACTCCTGCTGTCTGCTTCAGGACTTCAGAAGACTCTGCCCACAAGCCTCTGAGAGTACCCCAATTGAAGATCTCCCACCAGGCTTGCAGGTACCCCCAAAACCCCAAATGCTAAGCCCACATCTACCACCACTCTATGGCCAGCTCCTTGTATGTGCTCCCAAATGATAGCAAGTGAGTCAGTGAGAGCAAATCAGGTAGTCTGAGTGCTTTCAGAAAAATGGTCCAGGATTTGTGGGCAAGGGAGAAAACATAAACTGAAACTACAGCGCCATCTTCTGGAAAATAAAAGAGAACTTTCCTGGTGTGTTATAAGAGAAAACAAAGATTTTAAGAATTCTGCCCAAAGAGGGAACAAGAGAGTGGAGCAGATCTACCCATTATAAACCTGGTATCCCAGAGAAGCAACACCAAGAAAGAGTACCCTATCTTAAGATAACCAGTAAAGATACTTCAAATGTAAAAGCAGCAACCTAGAAATTCAGGGAACTTTAAAAATCAAGGAAATATGCCACTGCAAAAATGTATCAATAATTTTCCAACAACTGAGCTCAAAGACATGGAATACTACAATCTAGCTGATAAAGAATTCAAAGTAGCTGTACTGAAGAAACTCAACAAGCTACAAGAAAAATCAGAAAAACAGATTAATGAGATTAGGAAAAAATACATGAACAAAATGAGTTCTATATAAAAAAAGACTGAAACCATAAAAAAGAGTCAAATAAAAAACAAGAAATTCAGGAGCTTAAGAATTTGATGAATGATATTAAATATAAAATAGAGAATATCTGTAGTAGAGAAGAGCAGATGAAAGATAGAAATAAATGACATAGGATAGAAATTGAAATAACACATTTACAATAAAACAAAGAGAAAAAACTAAAAATGAGTGAAGAAAGCCTATGTTATCTATGGGATTCAATAAAAAGGGCAAACATTCTAATAACTGGGATTCCAGGAGAAGAGAGGAAAAGGGGAGCAGAAAATTTAGTTAAAGAAATAATAGCTGAAAAATTTCCAAGCCTAGGGAAAGACTTGGACATCCATGTTTAAGAAGCAAATAGATCATCCTGTTATCTCATTACCAAGAGACCTTCTCCAAGACACATTATAATGAGACTATCAAAAATTAAAGGTAAAGAACGAATGCTAAAGGCTGCTAGGGAAGAAAAAGTGTAGCCTACAAAGAAACCCCCATTAGGCTATGAGCAGATTTCTCAGCAGAAGCCCTACAGGCCAAGAAATTGCAAAATGACATATTCAAAGAGATGAAAGGTAAAAATTGCCAGCCAAGCGTATTCTATCTGACAAAATTATCTTTCAGATATGAAGGAGAAAAAAAGACTTTCTAAGATAAACAAAAGCTGAGGGAGCACATCACCACTAAACCTGCCATGCATGAAATGCTGAAAGGAATTCTTCAAGCTGAAATGAAAAGACTAGTCAAACACATGAAAATATATGAAAGTACACAACACACTGGTAAAGGTGAAAAATATATAGACAGATTTAGGAAACTCCAATTCTATAATAGGATGGTATATTACCACTTAACTAAAATATAAAGGTTAAAGGAAATGAGTATTTAAAATAACTATAACTAGTATAATTTGTCAGTGAATACACAGCATTAAAAAAGGTAAATTGTGACATCAAAAATATAAAAAATGGGAGGAGTAAAAGGTTGGAGTCTTCAAAGGAGAACATAAATAAGTTGCTATCAGCATAAAATAGACTGTTTTATTTATAAGATGTTTTATTTAAGCGCCATGGTAACCACAAAGCAAAAATCTGCAGTAGATTAATAAAACATGAAAAGAGGGGGAACAGAAGAAACCAGCATGGAAAACCAGCAATTTACAAAAGCAGGCAGAAAAAGGGGGGAAAAGAAAAACTAGAATGACAAAACAACCAGAAAATAATCAATAAGATGGCAGTAGCAAGTCCATACATATTAGTAATCACTCTAAATGTACATGGATGGAGTGCACAAAGCAGCTGATTGAATTAAAAACAAGACCCAACTATAGGGTGCCTACAAGAGACTCATTTCAGCTTTAAAGAGACAGGCTCAAAGTGAAGGGATGGAATAAAATATTCTACACAAGTGGAAACCAATAGAAAGTAAGAGTGGGAGGATATAGCTCAGTGACAGAGTGCCTGCCTAGTATGCATGAGGTCCTGGGTTCAATCCCCAGTATCTCCATTAAATAAATAAATAAACCTAATTACCTCCCCCCACAAAAAAAAATAAAATAAAATAAAAGAACCACAATAGACTTTTTTCCCAAAGAAGACAACCAAGTGGCCAACAGGTACATGAAAAGATGCTCAAATTACTAACCATTGGGGAAATGTAAATCAAGGGACCCCCAGATAGCCAAAAATATCTTGAAAAAGAAGAACAAGGTTAGAGGACTCACACATTCTGATTTCAAAACATATTACAAAGCTACATTAATCCAAAGAGTGTAGTACTGGCATGAGGGCAAACATATAGAACAACAGAATAGAATAGAGAGCCAAGAAATAAACCCCTGAATATATGATCAAATGAGCTTTGACAAGGGTGTCCATAACTGTCAATGGGGAAGGAAAGCTTCTTCAACAAACGATCTTGTAACAACTGGATATCTACATGCAAAAGAATCAAGTTGGGCTCTTACCTTATGCCATATACAAAAATTAAGTCAAAATTAACCAAAAACCTAAATATAAGAGCAAAAGTATAAAACTCTTAGAAGAAAACAAGAAGAAAACTTCATGACATTACATTTAACAAAGATTTATTGAGTATGACACCAAAAGCACAGGCAACAAAAGTAAAAATAGATAAATTGGACTGCATCAAAATTAAAAACTCCTGTGCATCAAAGGACACAATCAACAGAATGAAAAAGCAACCTACAGAATGGAATGAAATATTTGCAAATCATATATCTGATAAGGGGTTAATATCCCAAATATATAAAGAACCCTTACAATTCAACAACAGAAACACATGATACAATATTTTTAATAGGCAAAGGACTTAAATAGACATTTCTGTAGAGATGATATACATATGGGTAAAAAGCATATGAAAAGACTCTCAATATCATTAGGGAAATGCAAATCAAACCACTGTGATATCACTTCACACCCACTAAAATGGCTACAATAACAAAACAAAATAAAACAGAAAATAACAAGTGTTGGTGAGGTTGTGGAGACATCATAAATTTTGTGCACTGTTGGTGGAAATGTAAAATGGGGCAATCATTGTGTAAAACAGTAAGTTGATTCATTTAAAAAATTAAAAATAGAATTACCATGTGATCTTGCAATTCTGTTTCTGGGTATATATCCAAAAGAATTGAAAGCAGGGTCTTTTTTTTTTCTTGTAATTGTTTTATCCTTTTTTTTTTTCCTTTGGTAGGGGGAGGTAATTAGTTTTTTTTAATTTTATTTATTTATTTTAGAGGAGGTACTGGGAATTGAACCCAAGACCTCCTGCTTGTTAAGCATGCACTTTACTGCTTGAGCTATGCCCTCTCCCCTGGAAAAGCAGCGTCTTGAAGAGACATTTGTACAACCATGTTCATAGCAGCATTATTCATGATAGCCAATAGGTGGAAGCAACCCAGGTGTCCATCAACAGATAAATGTATATTTACCTACCCCCACCAAAAAAAAATATAAAATAAAATAAAACAGATAAATGTATGAAGAAAATACGGTATGTATGTACAATAGAATATTACTAAGCCTTAAAAAGGATGGAAATTCTAACTCATGCTACAACACAGATGAAACTTGAAGACATGCTGAGTGAAATAATCCAGTCACAAAAAAACAAATACTATGATTGCACTTTTATGAGCTGGCTAGAGTAGTCAAAATCATAAACAGAAGATAGAAAGGTGTTTGTTGGAGGCTGAGGGAGGGGAAATAGGATGCTGTTGTTTAATGGCTATAGGGTTTCCATTTTTTAAGATGAAAGAGTTCTGGAGTTTTGTTGTGCAAAAGTATGAGTATACTTAATACCACTGACCTGTGCACTTAAAAAATGTTTAAGATGATAAACTTATACGGATTTTACCATAATTTAAAAAAAATTTAAAAGCAACTTTTTATTGAGTGCCTATCATATATTAGCCACTATGCTCTGTGCTTTTAATGGCATATTTTTAAAACAGCTTCCACATGTGGGAAGTCCTATACTTATTCCAATTTTATGGACATTGAAATTGAAGCTCTCAGCAATTTTGTGATTTTCATAATCTTATAATTAGTTGGGCTTGACTTCAGTCAGACATCCTGGGTTTCAATTCTAATTTTCCCATTGACTTGCTGTGTGGTTCTGGACAAGTTAGTGAACACTGGAATCCTATGTTTACTCATCTGTCAATTGGATACAATAATAGTACATGCCTTTTATATTTTATAGAATCAAAAAAAGATGATGTATTTTAAATATTTAACAACAGTATCTGGCACATAGCAAGTGCTCAGTAAAGATGGATTTTGTGTGATCATGTACCCAGATATTTCTGACCCTAAGAGCTAGACTCTTAACATTCCACATGATGCCAGAATCTGTGTATTTCTTAAGCTTAGATCATCATATCCTTAGATAAAAAATCAAATTTGTATTAAGAACTCTGGAATTCTGTATATTCTGTCTGCACTGATAGCATTTAGTATTTCACATAGTTCCTTATGAATAGCAAAATGTACATAAACGATCATTTCTGCCATTTACTGACAGATGCTATATACCTGGATTGTATTCGCTAATCCCTAATGCTCAAATGATGTATGATACAAGTGGTGGTTAACATTTACTTAAAGCTTACTGTCAAGCAAGCTAATAGATTTGGTCAGTAAGTAACAACAACAAGCCCAGATAGATTAAGTTTATTACTTACATATACAGGAAAAGTAATACCAAACAGGGTATCAGCTCCCACTTCTCTTGTTCCACAGGGTGACATCGAAACAAAATGATCCAGATGACAGGCTTCATCAGTGGTATGGAACTTTGTTGCTTAGGAGCCATTCCATACTGCAGTTAGGCATGAAGCCATTCTCTAACCTTCAGCTATACTCTAAGGTTGCGAGAAGGAAGCAAGACAAAAATTTTGGAAGGAGAAAGGTGATAAGAAACTGCCTGTGACAGCCTTTCTTGAAATAGGAAGATGGTGAGAAATGGTCTTGTAGTTGCAGCTCAGAAATCAGTCTGTTTTTCCATGTTCCTGGTGGATAAGAGGGCATTCTACCCAGCTCTAGACCAAACTGTGGTTGAAACTTACCTGCATGGCCCATATATAAGTTTGTAAGTGTGCTAGCACAGAGCAGTTACCTTACATATACTGTGTGCCAGAAATAATCTGATGCTCATGACATCCATTAGAGGCATATTTTATCAACCCTAAGTTACAGATGAACAAACAGGCTAAGAAGAACAGAGGGTTTTGCTTTGAGTCTCAAAGTAAAACAGACCAACACGTACACAGAAAGTCAGTATGGGCTTGGCACCTGGGAAGGGAGTCATATCATCAAAGGAGTACCAGCATTTGTGTTTTAGGAAGACAGACATGATATTTTTAACATGGGCATTATTAATTTCTGATCAATCTGCTGTTTTCTTGAATAATTAAAGCAGATATTAGAGAGTTGCAGATACTAACTACATAACAATATGCAAATTAGATAAACAATGAGTTTCTACTGTATAGCACAAGATATTCAATATGTTATAGTAACCTATAATGAAAAAGAATATGAAAATGAATACATGTATGTATATGTATGACTGAACAATTATGCAGTACACCAGAAATTGACACAAAATTATAAACTGACTACACTTCAATTTAAAAAAAAATCAATGATACCTTTACCAAAAAAAGAATGTATGGGACAAACTACCAGTGTCAGCCACATAATGGGAGCAACCGTGGTTATCAGGGGCCTGCTCTGCAGAGGACTCAAACAGTCTTAGCCTCTGAGAACTCAGCATCCTTTCAGGGAGTTGTGATTCCCCCACTGCAGCTTTCATCACTGAGGAACCCATTACAGGCCACATCAGGCTGCTCTGCAGAGGATCCCAGCAATTTTGCTGTTGAGGAAACCAATGGCCAGTAGAGCCACCGTGAATGCTCAGCAGATTTCAGCACTGAGGGCCCCACAGATTTCCAAGTTCACGGGCATTAAGCTACCTGAGTTCATTCACCCCACTCTCTATCTCACACCAGAGCCACCCCAGCCAGTGTCATCACAGACACCCCAGCCTGGGATCTCTACCAACCTCAGCCTCTGCAAATTCATGTGTACATAACACTAACCTAGACACCCATAACTCACCTCCACAACAGTGTGCATTGCCCATGGCTACACACTGCATGAGTGCATGAGTGCACACCAAAGGCCCGGGCTTCTGCAGCTTCTTGGGCACCCAGAGCTGGCCCTGACTCTGTTACTGATCTGAGCTGCCATACACGTGCCAATGGCAAGCCTCTGCAGACACGTGAGTGCACGCCAATGGTCTCGTTTCTTGAAGATACCATGTTCCTGGATCTGGCCCCGACTGCTGTCATTGGCCTCCACTGTCACACATGCCTCTGCATGTCACCAACTCTGACTCCTGTCATCAGCTTTCATGGCAATGCAGACACCAGTGACTAGACCCTGCAGCTGCACGAATGCACACTGAAAGCCCATGCCTCCGCAGCTGCTTGTGTGCCCAAATCTGACCTTGACTCCCGTTACTGACCTGCACTGCCTGGCATGCCTGCAGCTAGCCCCTGCAGCTATGCATCTGCATACCATCAGCCCAACTCCTGTCACTGGTTTCCACTGCCATGCATGTGCCCATGACTAGCCCCTACAGCCACAGGAATACATACCAACAAACAAGGCCTCATAAATGCTTATGGGTCTGGATCCAGCCCCAGCTCCGGTCACTGGCTTGCATCATTGTGTATGCCCACAACTAGCCACTACAGCTGTCCACATGCATGCTGCTAGACTTAATTCCTGCCACTAGCTATCACTGCCATGCATGTATCAGCAGTTACCTCTGCAGAATCATGACTGCATGCCAATAGCCCAGGAACCCATGTGTGCTTGTGTACTCAGATCAGGCCCTGATCCTGTCACGGCCTACATCATTATACTCATAGCTAGCCTCTGCAGCAGTGCACCTGCACGTCCTGTCTCTTAACTCCTGTCACTTCCCCCCACTGCTGTATGCCTGCCCTCCCCTAGCCCCTGCAGCCAAACAAGTGCATGCTGATAGTCCAGAACTTTGCTGCTCTTCATGTGCCCACAGTTGGCCATTGCCCTGTCATTGGATCCCAGCCCTCACTGCTGGACCTGGAGGTGCTGCTGAGAACCCCAAGAGTCCTTACAGCCACCAAAGACTGCCTGCAGCACTTGCTGCCGAGGATAACACAAGTGTTGACATGAACACCAGCTGCCAGAGCTAACAATACACCATGACTGCTGGATGAGAGCTGCCACATGGTCCTGCACTTGGCATGCCACATCACAGACCCAGGACCACAGCACACTGCAGCATGCCCCGATCAGATGAAGGTTTTTTCCTTACAGAAGTCAGTCCATAAAGAAGTGACTGACTGCTTCTTCAATGTGTAGACACCTATGCAAGGATACAGGAATCATGAAGAATTGGGGAAACATGATACCAACAAAAGAAGACAATTTCCAGTGACTAACTAAAAAGAAATGTAGATCCAAGAACTGCCTGACAAAGAATTCAGAATAATTCTGTTCTAAATAATCCCAGAGAGCCATAAAAGAACACAAATAAATAGTTTTTAAAAACCAACAAAACAACACAAGGAGGAGCCAAAATGGCAGAGTAGAAAGATGCTCGTAGCTCACCATCTCCCACAAATGACACGAAGACTCACATCCACAGACCCACCCAGCCAACCAGAGCACCTGCTGAACTCCAACAGAACATCGCCCTCTTCAAAAGACAAAGATGCCACGAATCTGGTAGGAGAAAAGGAAAAAAGAGAGAAGAAAAAGCAAAACAGTGAAGGACTGGTCCCGTGGGGAGGGAGCGGCAAAGGAGGACTAGCGCTCATTCGCTGAGTCTCCCCCTCTCCAACAGAGAGGCCAACGGGTCAGAAAGGGAGCCTCCGAGGCTCAGATCTGCACGGAGCAGCCCTTGACAGGCAGAACTAAGTTAAACAGGCACATAGGGTCCCTGCGACACCCGGCGTGAGACACGAGCCAGCAGCCAGAGGACAGGACAGGCTGCCCGAGCCGGGCGGAGGACTGGGGCGGCTGCACTGAGGCAGCTCCTAGGGGCTGCAGGGGGCTGCACGCTGTGGCTGGGAGGGGACACAGAGCAGAACAACCTAGGCCCCCCATAAATTACACACACAAAAGACAAAGCAACCTTGCTGGTGTGCCCTGGGGGGAGGGGCACCGTAGCCTTTGTCTCCTCAGACCCTCAATGCCATTACTGGCACTTCTCATGAGAAGAGAGGTGGGATGCAGTGCCCTCGCAGGGGTGGGGCGGGGTAAGCCCTGACTCTGCACCTGAGGGCTCCGCAACCTCCTAGGCGGGCTGAGATCTGTTTACAGCCAGAGGCAGATAGGATCTTTCTGCCCTGGCACCTCAGAGAACTCGTGCAGCCAAGACAAACAAGGAGCTGAGATTTGGCACAGAGCAGGGGTGGGGCCGTTCCGCAGTCTTCCCCGAGCCCGCCTTCAGAGCACCGACCCAAGGCAGAGCGGGCAGCTACACGGAGCAGCGGAGCGACTGGCGCTGGGAGAGGGCAGGTGGCCACCTGCCTTCCTGGCAGTAACACAGCACCTGGCCCCAGTACTGGGAGGGGGCGCAATCCTCCCACCTGCCTCACCCAAGCGCAGCATCTGACTAAGGCATCGGGAGAGGGAGGGGGAGGGGGAGTGACCCTCCCGCCCACCAAATAAGAGCTCAGCACCTGACACAGTGTTGGGAGGGGGGTCGATCTGCTAGCTCACAGCCACTGGCAGCAGCACAGATGAGGGCGCCAACAGAGGGCCTCTGGAAACAGCAAGCTGAGTTCGCAAAACAGGGCGAAGACACAAAGAGCTCTCAATAAAATCATTAAGAGCACACAGTCTTCAGGAGAACACATCCCTTTTTTTAAAAAAATCTTTTTAATATCTGTTCTATTTTCTTTTACCTTTTTAATTTTTACTTTTTAAACAACTGTATGTCTACAGTTTTAATCCCTTTAAAAGTTTCTCTTAAAACCTTTTTTTATTATTATTATTTAAAAACCCACCTCATTTCATTTTTAATTCCTTTGGTTTTGATCTCGTATTATTGATTATACACAGGTTTCAAATATTGTTTTTGACCTTTTCTCTTTTTTTAAGGTTTTTAAAAGACGTCTCAACTCCATTACTGTTCTGCTTCAACTTGCTCTTCTTTTATGGATTATACACTATTTTCAAACCTTTCCCCCCCTTCTTTTAAAATTCTCTCTTATTTTATCTTTTTTAAAAATCTGCTCTATTTTCTATTACCTTTTAAAATTTTACCTTTTAAACAACTGTATATGTCTCCTGTATTAATCCCTTTAAATTTTTTCTTTTAAAATATTTTTATATTTATTATTTTAGAAAATTCACCTAATTTCACTTGGTTTTAATCTCCTGTTATTGATTATACACAGGTTTCGAATATTGTTTTGTGATTTTTTTCTCCTTTATTTAAGGTTTTTAAAAGATCTCAAGACAACTGCTATTCTGTTTCAACTTGCTTTTCTGTCATTGATTATACACTGTTTTCAAATCTTTTTTATCACCCTTCTTTTAAAATTCTCTTTCTCTCTTTTTAAGTTTTATTCCTGCATAGGCTTTAGACAGATAAATAAATAAACTCCTTAAGGACCACAATAGATAACTGATATTCCTTAAGCCACAGTGCCAGAGAGTATGAGCAAGATGAAGCAGAGGAACCACTCCCAATTAAAAGAGAAAGAGGAATCCCCTGAAAGAATGAACAATTAAATAGACATTGATGGCCTATTAGATCAAGATTTCAAAAAAGGAGGGATCAAAGTACTGAAGGAACTAAAAGAGATAGTGTTTAGAGATATAACATATGTCAAAATGAAATTGAACCTATAAAGAAGAACCAAGTAGAATTGGTAAACTCATTTGCTGAGATGAGAGCTGATTTAAAGGCTTTACAAAGCAGGCTAGATAAGGCAGAGGAATGAATAAGTGACCTAGAAGACAGGACAACAGAAAGCATCCAATCAGAAGAGCTGAGAGAAAAACAAATAAAAAACAATGAAAACAATATAAGGGACCTATGGGATAATATACAGCATGCCAATCTACACATAATAGGGATTCCAGAAGGGGAAGAAAGATGATCAAAGGGGACTGAAAGGTATTTGGAGAAATCATGACTGAGAACTTCCCAAACCTAAAGAAGGAATCAGATATCCAAGTACAGGAAGCTCAGAGGGTCCCAAACAGGAAGAACCCAAATAGACCCACACCAAGACATATCATAATCAAGATGGCCAGAGTCAAGGATAAAGAAATGATCCTAAAGGCAGCAAGAGAAAAACAAAGAGTGAGTTACAAGGGAACCCCCATAAAGCTCTCAGCTGCTTTCTCTACACAAACACTACAGGCCAGAAGGGAGTGGCAAGATATATTCAAAGTCCTGAATGAAAAAAAGATGCAGCCTAGGATACTCTATCCAGCAAGGCTACCCTTTAGAATATCAGGAGAGATAAAGAATTTCACAGATAAGTGAAAATTAGAAGAGTTTAGCAACACTAAACCCATGCAAAAAGAAATACTGAAAGGTCTACTCTATAAAGAAAAGAAGCAGGATGCTACAGAAATGAGAAACTAATAACTGGACAGGTGATAGCTATCATGAATTACAAATAGAATAAACACAAAACTGCAAAACAAGACACCTAAATCATTACGAGTGAAAGAGGGAAGCAAGAAAATATAGAGTATTTTTTTTCCTTTTTAAATTTTTGTTCTCTGTAGGATGGGATTGAGATTATATTACTTTCTGTTTAATACAGACAGTTATAGTAATGGGTTAGTAGACTTACAAAAAAGGGTAACCACAAGCAAAAAACTTACAAGGTAGTCATAAAAACTAAATAAAATCCAAGATAATACAGAGGTCAATTACAAACCACAAAAGGAAGAAGAAAGGAACAAAGAGGAGATACCAAATTAACTGCAAAAATAAGTTCAAAATGGCAATAAACACACATCTATCATTAATTACTGTAAATGTTATGGACTAAATGCTCCAGTCAAAAGATGTAGAGTGGCAGACTGGATAATAAAGCAAGAACCCTCAATATGCTACATACAAGAGACCCAAGTTAAGGAGAAGGAAACATATAGATTGAGAGTGGAAGGATGGAAAATGATATTCCATGCAAATGGAAAAGCCAAAAAAGCATGTGTAGCAGTACGGATTTCAGACAAAATAGACTTTAAAACAAAGGCCATAAAGAAACATAGAGAAGGACATTTTATAATGATTAAAGAAGTAATATGAGATGAGAATATTATACCCGTTAATATATATGCACCCAATACAGTATGTACTCTATGTCTATGAGTCTATTTCTGTTTTGTATTTCTGTTTTGTTTTGTTTTAGATTCCGCATAAGAGCGATCTCACATGGTATTTTTCCATCTCTTTCTGGCTTACTACACTTAGGATGACATTCTCCAGGAACATCCATGTTGCTGCAAATGGTGTTATGTTGTCGGTTTTTATAGCTGAGTAGTATTCCATTGTATAAATATACCAGCACTTCTTTATCCAAGCATCTGTTGATGGACATTTAGGCTGTTTCCATGTCTTGGCTATTGTAAATAATGCTGCTATGAACATTGGGGTGCAGGTGTCATCCTGAAGTAGATTTCCTTCTGGATAGATGCCCAGGAGTAGGATTCCTGGGTCATATGGTAAGTCTATTCCTAGTCTTTTGAGGAATCTCCACACTGTTTTCCACAGTGGCTGCACCAAACTGCATTCCCACCATCAGTGTAGGAGGGTTCCCTTTTCTCCACAGCCTCTCCAGCATTTGTCATTTGTGGACTCTTGAATGATGGCCATTCTGACTGGTGTGAGGTGATACCTCATTGTAGTTTTGATTTGCATTTCTCTGATAATTAGTGATATGGAGCATTTTTTGATGTTCCTATTGTTCATTTGTATTCCTTGGAGAATTGCTTGTTTAGGTCTTCTACCCATTTTTGGATTTGGGTTGTTTGTTTTGTTCTTATTGAGTCGTATGAGCTGCTTATATATTCTGGAGATCATTGCTTTGTTGGTGTCATTTGCAAAAATTTTCTCCCATTCTGTAGGTTTTTTGTTTTACTTATGGTTTCCTTTGCTGTGCAGAAGCTTGTAAGTTTCATTAGGTCCCACTTGTTTCTTCTTGCTTTTATTTATATTGCTTGGGTAGACTGTCCTAGGAGAATATTTTTGAGTTGTATGTCAGATAATGTTTTGCCTATATTTTCTTCTAGGAAGTTTATTGTATCTTGTCTTATGTTTAAGTCTTTGATCCATTTTGAGTTGATTTTTGTGTATGGTGTAAGGGAGTGTTCTAGCTTCATTGTTTTACATGCTGCTGTCCAGTTTTCCCAACACCATTTGCTGAAGAAACTGTCTTTATTCCATTGTATATTCTTGCCTCCTTTGTCGAAGATGAGTTGACCAAAAGTTTGTGGGTTCATTTCTGGGCTCTCTATTCTGTTCCATTGGTCTATATGTCTGCTTTTGCACCAATACCATGCTGCCTTGATGACTGTAGCTCTGTAGTATTGTCTGAAGTCTGGGAGAGTTATTCCTCCAGCCTCTTTCTTTCTCTTCAGTATGCTTTGGCAATTCTAGGTCTTTTGTGATTCCACATAAATTTTAGTATGATTTGTTCTAGTTCTGTGAAATATGTCCTGGGTAATTTGATAGGGATTGCATTAAATCTGTAGATTGCCTTGGGCAGTGTGACCATTTTAACAATATTGATTCTTCCAATCCAGAAGCATGGGAATCTTTCCATTTTTTAAAGTCTTCTTTAATTTCCTTTATCATTGGTTTATAGTTTTCTGTGTATAATTCTTTAACCTCCTTGGTTAGATTTATGCCCAGATATTTTATTACTTTGGGTGCTATTTTTAAGGGGATTGTTTCTTTACTTTCTTTTTCTGTTGATTCATTGTTAGTTTGAACAAATGCAACTGATTTTTGAACGTTAATCTTGTAACCTGCTACCTTGCTGAATTCTTCAATCAGCTCCAGTAGTTTTCGTGTGGAACTTTTAGGGTTTTCTATATATAGTATGATGTTATCTGCATATAGTGACATTTTTACCTCTTCTTTTCCAATTTGGATCCCTTTTATTTTTCTTTCTTGCCTGATTGCTCTGGCTAGGACATCCAAGATTATGTTGAATAGGAGTGGTGATAGTGGGCAGCCTTGTCTTGTCCCAGATTTTAGTGGGAAGCTTTTGAGTTTTTCACCGTTGAGTACTATGCTGGCTGTAGGTTTGTCATATATAGCTTTTATTATGTTGAGATATGTTCCCTCTTTACCCACTTTGGTGAGGGTTTTTATCATAAATGGGTGTTGAATTTTGTCAAATGCTTTTTCAGTGTCTCTTGAGATGATCATGTGGTTTTTGTCCTTTCTATTATTGATGTGATGTATTACATTGATTGATTTGCGTATGTTGAACCAGCCTTGTGTCCCTGGGGTGAACCCCACTTGATCATGATGTATAATCTTTTTTATGTGCTGCTGGACTCTATTTGCCAGTATTTTGTTAAGAATTTTTGCATCTATGTTTATCAGTGATATTGGCCCATAATTCTCTTTTTTGGTGGTGTCTTTGCCTGATTTTGGTATCAGGGTGATGGTGGATTTATAGAATGAGTTTGGGAGTATTCCCTCCTTTTCAATCTTCTGGAAGAATTTGAGAAGGACTGGTATGAGTTCTTCTTTGTATGTTTGGTAGAATTCCCGGGTGAAGCCGTCTGGTCCAGAACTTTTATTTGTAGGGAGGTTTTTTTTATTGCTAATTCAATTTCATTTGTAGTGATTAGTTTGTTAAAGTGGTCAGTTTCTTCTTGATTCAGTCTTGGTGGACTGTATGTTTCCAAACTTATCATCTCCTCTAGGTTATCCATTTTGGTTCCATATATTTTTTCATAATATTCTCATATGATATTCTGTATTTCTATGTTATTTGTTGTAACTGCTCCATTTTCCTTTCTTATTTTGCTTATTTGTGCTCTCTCTTTTTTCTTATTTGTGAGTTTGGCCAGAGGTTTGTCAATTTTATTTACTCGTTCAAAAAACTTTCTTTTGGTTTGATTGATTTTTTTTCTATTGTGTTTTAAGTCTGTATTTTGTTTATTTCCTCCCTGATCTTTATTATTTCATTCCTTCTGCTGCCTTTTGGGTTTTTTTTTTTTTCTCTTCTTTTTCTAATTCTTTTAGCTGGTGGGTTAGATTGTTTATTTGAGATTGTTCTTCTTTTTTGAGGAAAGCCTGTATCGCTATAAACTTCCCTCTTAGCACTGCCTTTGCCGTGTCCCATAAACTCTGTGTGGTCGTGTTTTCATTTTCATTTGTCTCAAGGTATTTTTTAATTTCAAATTTGATTTCCTCATTGCCCCATTGGTTTTTTTAATAGCATTTTGTTTAATCTCCATGCTTTCCTTTTTTCCTCCTTTGTTTCTCTGTAGTTGATGTGTAGTTTCGTGGCATTGTGATCAGTAAAGATGCTTGAGATAATTTCTATCTTCTTAAAATTGTTGAGGCTTCTTTTGTGCCCAAGTACATGATCAATCCTAGAAAATGTTCCATGTGCACTTGAAAAGAATGTATATCCTATTTTGGGGGGTGTAATGCTCTGAAAATATCCACCAAATCTCATTTTTCTATTGTATCATTCAATTTCTCTGTTACGTTATTTATTCTCTGTCTGGAAGATCTGTCTAGTGATGTTAATGCTGTGTTAAAATCTATGACAATGATTGTATTCACATCAATTTCCCCCTTTATCTCTGTTAGTAATTGTTTTATGTACTTAGGTGCCGCTATATTGGGTGCATATATATTAATGAGTATAATATCCTCATCTTGTATTACTCCTTTAATCATTTGAATATGTCCTTCTCTGTCTTTCTTTATGGCCTCTGTTTTAAAGCCTATTTTGTCTGAAATCAGTACTGTTACACTTGCTTTTTTAGCTTTTCCATTTGCATGAAATATTCTTTTCCTTCCTTTCACTCTCAATCTGTATGTGTCCTTCTCCCTAAAGTGGGTGTGTTATATGCAGCATATTGTAGATTCATTTTTAAATGTTTTTTCCATCATAGTTTATTACAAGATATTGATTGTGTTTTCCTGTGTTATACAGTAAATCCTTGTCAGTTATCTATTTTATATGTTGTAGTTTGTATCTGTGAATCCCATACTTCTAATTTATCCCTCCCTTTCTCCCTTTCCACTTTGGTAACCATAAGTTTGTTTTGTATGTGAGCCTGTTTCTGTTTTGTATATAAATTCATTTGTGTTATTTTTTAGATTCCATGTGTAAGTGATATATAATATTTGTCTTTCTGTGTCTAACTTACTTCACTAAATATAATATTCTCTAGGTCCACCCATGTTGCTGCAAATAGCAATATTTCATTTTTTATGGCTGAGAAATATTCCATTTTGTGTGTGTGCTCACTTGTCTGTTTGTGTACCATGTCTTCTTAAGGCAATTGTCTCTTGATGGCACTTGGGTTGTTTCCATGTTTTGGCTATTGTAAGAAGTGCTTCTATGAACATTGTGGTGCATGTGTCTTTTTGAATTAAGAGTTATCTCCAGATATATACCCATGAGTGGGAATGCTGGGTCATATGGTAGCTCTATTTTTAGTTTTTTATGGAACCTCCATACTGTTTTCCATAGTGGCTGCAATAATTTACATTCTCATCAACAATGTACAAGGGTTCCTTTTTCTCTACATCCTCTCTGGCATTTATTATTTGTAGTTTTTTTGATAATAGTTATTCTAACTGGTGTGAGGTAATAACTCATTGTGGTTTTGAGTTGCACTTCTCTAACAATTAATGATGTTGAGCATGTTTTCATGTGCCTGTTGGCCATCTGTATGTCTTGTTTGGTTAAATGTCTATTGAGGTCCTCTGCCCATTTTTTGGATTTTTTTTCAATATTGAATTGTATGAGCTGTTTGTATATTTCAAATATTATGCCCTTGGTGGTCACATCATTTGTAAATGTTGTTTCCCATTCTGCAGGGTTTTGTTTTTTTTTTTTTTCATTTTGTTGATTGTCTCCTTTGCTTTGCAAAAGCTTTTAAGATTGATTTGGTCCCATTTGTTAATTTTTGCTTTTATTTCTTTTGCCTTGGGAGACTGATATAAGAAATTACTGATATAATTATGTTTTGCCTATGCTCTCTTATGAATTTTATGGTGTCATGTCTTATATTTATGTATTGGAATTATTTTGAGTTTATTTTTGTGTGTGGTATGAAGGCATGTTCTAATTTGATTAATTTACATGTAGCTATTCAGCTTTCTGAGCACCACTTGTTGAAGAGACTGCCTTTTAAAAATCATATATCCTTCCCTCCTTTATTGCAGATTATTTGACCGTAGGTGCGTGGGTTTATTTCTGGGCTCTCTATTCTGTTTCATTGATCTATATGTCTGTTTTTGTGCCAGTACCACACTGTTTTGATTACTGTAGCTTTGTAGTGTAGCCTGAAAGTGTTAAAAGTTTTTCTGTTTTTAAATTGCCCATAAGGGGCTGTGTTTCTAAAGAATACAAAGAATGCATAAATCATAAGTGGCAACAACTTGATGACATTTTACAAAGGGAACACATGTGTGTAAATCCACCAAGACTGAGATATAGATTGTTACTGACACCCCAGAAACCTATATTATGACCTTAACTACTCATTATAGTTGAAAGTAAAACACTCCTCTGACCTATGTCACTATATATTCATTTTGCCTGTTTTTCAAACTTTATACAGAGTTATCAGTCATGTATATATTCATGCCTGGTTTCCTTTACTCAATACACTGATTTGGGGATCTTTTTATATTTGTTGCATGTATGGATATTTGCTTGTTTCGTGGCTATATCATATTCCATTATACAGATACCACATTTGTATTTATTCCTTCAACTGTTGATAAACATTCAGACTGTTTCCAGTTTGTGACTATTTCTAATAATGCTTCTATTAACATCTTAGTCCATGTCTTTTGGAGAACATATTTATGCATTTCTGTTTGATACATACTTTGTGTAGTAGGCAGAATTCTATGATGATGCTCAGTGACCCCTCTCTTTGTATAATCTACTTTCATTGAGTGTGGATGGAACCCGTGGATATGATAAGATCTCACTGCCATGATTCTATTAAATTATATGGGGAGTGTAGGATTTGGTAGCTGTAATTATGGTCACAGACAGTTGATCCTAAGACAGACAGATTCTTTGGGGTGGGCTAGACCTAATTAGGTGAGTGCTTACAAGAGCCTAGGCCTTTACTGAAAGAGAGATTTGAAGCATGGAGAAAGGATTTGGAAGGGGCCACTGGATGAGGAAGTGCGGGGAGCCTCTAGTAGATGAGTGCTACCCCAGGCTGACAGCCAGCAATGGAATGGGGGCCTCAGTCTTCCAGCAGCTGGGAACTGAATTCTGGTAGCAACATGGATGAGTTTGGAAGAGACTCTTTCCCAGAGCCTCCAGAGAAGAACACAGCAAGTCCACTGTCATCTCACCCTGTTAGGCCCTGAGCAGGGAAGCCAGTTACACTGGGCACAGATTTGTGACCTACACAACTGCGAGCTAATAAATGAGGGTTGTTTTAAGCTGCTGAGTGTGCTATTGTTCCACATCAATAGAAAACTAATATAGGTTTTGATACCTGGATGTGGGGTGCTGCCATTGCAAACTCCTAAAAATGTGCACATGGCTTTAGAACCCAGTAGCGGGTGAAGGCTGGAAGAATTTTGAGGTAGGTGCTAGAGAGAGACTAAGTTATCTTAGAAAAAGCTTTAATTGCCTTGGATAGACTGTTAGTAGAAATCAGCTGAATTTCCAGACTGCTTTGGAATTCTAACTCTTTTCTGCCTTCCGTGTCCCCCTAAATTAAACCAGAATGTTTGTATCTGTTATCCTATGCCTGTCCTCCCATTGTGTGTTGCAGGAAGGTAGTTTGTCATTTTAGTGTCACTGGTGCACAGTTGGAGAAGGATTTTGCCCGAGAAGTTGTACTGCATGGATTGTATTCAGGAACCTCATGCATGCCTGATTTAGATGATTGAGGTGATGAGATTTTGGACTTTGAGCCGATGAGATTTAGATGAGCTTTTGGAATTGAGCTCATGCTATAATACCATGAGAAATTTGGAAACTGTGAGATGAGGTGAATGAATATTCTATGTGGGACAGACTAGATTGCTGAGTGCAAAGGGGAGAACTCTAAGATGACTCCTAATGGTCCTTGACCTTATATAATCTCCTCCCTTGAAGTATGAGAAGAGCCTGGTATTATGATGCTATATTGTTCTTGTAATTTGTTACATTATATGGGAAAAGAGATTGTGCAGATATATTGAGGTCCCAAATCAGTAGACTTTCAAATAATGAGGTACCCTGGGTGAGCCAGATCTAATCAGGTGAGACCTTAAACTGGCCAGTGCACTTCCTAAGAGACTCAAGTGTGAGAGAGTATATGGAAAGATCAATGTGACAAGAAACTGGGAAATTTCTAGAAGCTAAAAGGTGGGGGGGAGGAGGTATAGCACATGCTTAGAATACATGAGGTCCTGGGTTCAATCCCCAGTACCTCCATTAAAAAAAAATAATAGATTTAAATAAATAAATACATCCCCCCAAAATAAATTAATTAAAAAAATAAAGCTGAACAGCATTCTGCCAATAACTTGAATGAGCTTGGAAATGTAACCTCCCGAAGAGCACCCAGAGAGAAACACAGCCGGCTCTCTTAATTAGTTTGTGTTGCTATTAACAAATTACCACAGACTGAGTAGCTTAAACAACAAAAATTTATTTCTCATGGTTATAGAGGCTGGGAAGTTCCATAGCAAGGAGCCAACAGGCCTGCTTCCTGGTTTGCAGATGCCTAATTTCTTACTGTATCCTCAGGTACAGAGAGAGCTCTGTTCTTTTCATTCCCTTATAAGGGCACCAATTCCATCACAGGGCCCACCCCTATGACTCATCTAATCCTAATTACCACTCAAAGGCTCCACCTCCAAATACTATCAAACTGGAAATTGAGGTTTTCACATGTGGATTTTAGGAGAGACATTCACTCCATAGCATGGGCCAAATGATTTCTCAGGCTGATTTCATCCTGTGGAACACTGAGCAGAGAACCCAGCCATGCCACGCATGGACTTCTGAACTTACAGAACTGGGAGCTAATAAAAGGATGTTGTTTCAAGTCACTAAGTTTGTGGTAATTTGTTAAGCTGCAATAGAAAACTAATACAGATGGAGTTGCTGGGTTATAGAAAAGGCATAAATTCATTTTTAATAGATGCTACCAAACAGTTCTCCAAGTGGAAATGATTGCTGTTCCTCCTTTGTGACTTCACAGTCATTCACGTTTTCACACCAGAGGCTCCAGACATTGTGGAGCAGAGAAAAGTAATTCCTGCTCTACCCTATCTGAATTCTAGTTCTACAAAATCCATGAGCATAATGAAATAGACATTATTCCACAACATGTTATTATGGAATGGTGGATGACCAGAACAGATTCTATTCATTTGTTCTTCATTTAAGTCCATCCTGTACATTATCAGTATTTCATTTTACATGTTTCATTTGTATTCAAATCCTATTCCATGCTTCAAAATCTTGGATTCTGTTTTTCATTCCAAATTTCATTCCATTCTTTTTATGGTATTTTTCAATTTATAGTGCATGTTTGATAGTCCATTTATTTCAGACCATTGCATATTCTACTCCATACTATGGTCACTCCTATTTTGATTTCCTTCTATTTCCTTTAATATTTTACTTCACCTTATCCTCCATTTCATTCCTTTTCTCATATAACATATTTTTCTTTTCTTCCATATGCCATTAGATATTTCCATTTTGCATTCCATTCCATTTTCCATTATATTCCATTCGATAGCCTGTTCAAGTCCACATTCCATTTTATTCCAATTTCCACTAAAATCAGTCTCAATTTCTTTACATTCTGCATTCCATTTCAAATCCGTTTTCCACTCCATACTAACACTTCAAATACCATTCCATTCTATTTTTGTTGTGCCTCAGTCCAGTTGCTCATCCATTCCACTAAATGTCCCATTTCATTTGGCCAAAATTGCTGTAATAGCAACTCTCAGGAGAACCACTTACCAAAATTATTATCAAAGAATTACAGATGTGTATGGTCTGTATCAAAAATTTCCTTTGCTGGGAATTTATCCACAACAAGGTCACATTTGAGGATAGGGACAATTTTTAGTAAAAAGGATATGTCTTACATTAATGTGTTATAGAGTGAAAAGTTGGAAACAACATAAAGGTTGATCAATACAGCAGTATTTGAAAATGTAAGCTTCCTCCATAAAAGGAATATTTTGTAGTTATGCAATGGCCTTGGGAAAATATATAGTTATTAACATGGAAAGTGTGTTTTCTGGACACAAAAAGCAGATCACAAAACAATGTATGCATAAACAATTCCACTTTTATAAAACCAAAGAACTATGAATTATTTACAAATGGCCATAAATATCAAAAAATAATTAAACATCCCCAGTACTTGCTTGTTGGTATGTGGGAATTTAGGTTCTAGTTTTCCTACATTTGTTTTTCTGTTTTGGGGACTGAATATGTGGTAATAATGATTTTTGTAATAATGACTAAAAATTAGTGTCCAGATATTGAACTTCAAGCCTTTATATCAAACCATGTTTATATTAACAGAAACTAGAGAGCAGATCAAATAAATTAATGTACGTTCACCAGAGGATTACTATGCAGCCTATATAAATGATAATGCATCTTTAAGGACAGCATCACCTTTAATCCCAGGCAATCCCAGTCTGTTTAGGAAGCAAAGCAGTGGGAATTACCTTGCTGGAAAATTCAACACATGGCCCCCACCACCCCGGCCTCCCCTGCGGTAGTGGCAGTACATTGAACATGCCGAGCCAAGACCTCGGTGTGGGCCCCATCCATTTGCTCGCTTTTACACTGCTCTCCAACCAGACCTCCCTGTGGGGACATCTATATGACCAGAGGAGTTCCGGGACTGTCCCCTTTAGGGTCACAGATATGGGTCCAGCGACCGAATCATATTCCAGGAGGGCCCACTGGCTAGTAGGGGTTGAGCCCCAGAGTGGTGCTGACAGGCTAAGCTGATTTTGTGGTGATTCAAATTGATTATAAAACTGTCTCCCCGCCCCCCCCCCCTTTCGTAACACACACACTTGTAGGGGCCTGGGTAAGGATGCGGAATTCACAGCATTCACAGGGCCACGCCAAGCTGGGTGGGGCCCAGAGATGTGGAGCACACCCTCCTGCTGTGCGCTAGATGGAGCCAGGGTGGCCAGAGCCCCACGAGATGAGGGTCACATGACATCCAGTCCACCAATCAGAAGTGAAGACTCTGGCGGGCCCGCCCTTCCGCCTCACTCCTCGCGCCGAAAGCTCCACTGAGGCAGCATCTGCAGCCGCGCTCTCCGGTCCCTGAGCGAGAAACTGTCGTGATGGCCACCCAGTCTTCCTGTGAGAAGCAGAAGCCACAGCAGGGTGAGGTGCCCGCAGGGCCGAAGAACGAGGTCGCCTCTGTCCCTGGCGACGCCCGTGGGACCCGCAACCCCGATCCCGGCGCCTCAGTCTCCACAGTCTCGAGCGACCCGGCTCTGTCAGGTGGTGGCGCCCTACGAGGTGGCCCAGCAGGTTCCTCCTCCTGCAACGTGGCTGCCGCCGGCGCCTTTTCACTCCCTGGGGAGGACCCGGGGCTGCCCTCCGTGGACTGTGTGGAGGAGAGGGGGCGCCCCGACCTCCAGGGAAGCGGGGGTCCCCGCGCGGAGCTGAGAGGTGTGGTTCCTGAGCGGGGCGGAGGCGCCCGGAGGGCGCCTGTGGGCCGTGGGGCCGCCGCCGTCGGGCGAGCTCCAGGGGGCGCTGGCCAGCGTCCCGCCCAGGCCGCGAGCCCAGGGAAGGGCGGTGGGAGGAAGCAGCCCCGACGTGAGGAGGAGGCCCGGGCTTGGAAGCCTCCGCAGCGCAGTATGTTTCCCGGGGCTGCTGCGCCCCAGGGGTCGCTGCCTTCGCTGCCATCTTCTCCGAGGCCCGAGCCCCACAGCCGCGGCCATTCTCAGGCTTCTCGGTGGAGCCAGGCAACCCCGCCGGGTCCTGCCCCCCGAAGCCAGGCCGAAGCAGCAGGCCCTCCCCTCCGCCGCCGTGCCAGCTCGCCGGGCCCTGCTTTCCGCACTCGTGCATCGGTGCAAGGCCCTGCCCACAGCCGCGCCACCCGCCAGGCCCAGGTCTCCGTAGCCACGCATCCGCGTCCGGCGCTGCCATTCGCTGGCCGTCCAGCTGAGCAGGGCCCTGCTCGCCGCCGCGGCCGTGCACCCGAGCCAGGCCCTTATCGCCGCTGTGCACCCGGGCTGGGCGCTGCTCTCCCGCGCCATGCATTACCGCCAAGCCCTGCTCAAAGCCGCCGCCGCCGCGCACCCCAGCCAGGCCCTGCTTTCCGCCATTACGACTGTGTTTCCGTTTCAGGCCCTGCTCAAGGCCGCCGCCGTGCTTCTGCGCCAGACCCTGCTCAAGGCCGCCGCCGTGCTTCTGCGCCAGACCCTGCTCAACGCCGCCGCCGTGCTTCTGCGCCAGACCCTGCTCAACGCCGCCGCCGTGCTTCTGCGCCAGACCCTGCTCAACGCCGCCGCCGTGCTTCCAGTCCGGGCGCTGCTCAACGCCGCCGCCGTGCTTCTGCGCCAGATCGTGCTCAAGGTCGCCGCCGTGCTTCCAGTCCAGGCCCTGCCCAAGGCCGCCGCCGTGCTTCCAGTCCGGGCCCTGCCCAACGCCGCCGCCGTGCTTCCAGTCCGGGTCCTGCGCAAGGCCGCCGCCGTGCTTCCAGTCCGGGCCCTGCTCAACGCCGCCGCCGCCGTGCTTCTGCATCAGGCCCTGCTCAGCGCCGCCGTCGTGCTCCCGCGCCAGGCGCTGCGCTCAACAATCACGCCAGCCCGCCAGGCCCTGCCCTCCGAATCCGCGCATCCGGGCCAAGCCCTGCCCTCCGAAGCAGCAGCGCGAATCCAGGCTTTGTCCTCCGGAGCCGCGCCACCCAGCGAAGGTCTGCCTCTAGCAGCCGCTCCTCTCGGCGCGGGCCTGCTGGCCAGAGCCTTTCATCCCCTGATTTTGCCTTACGAAGGCTTGTCTTCCAGAGCAGCTCAAGCTCTTCTGATTCTGAGGTCTCAAGCTTTGCTTCCCAGCAGGGTTGGCATGCAGTCCGTATGCGTGCTTCCTCACCCTCACCTCCCGGTAGGTTGCGTCCTTTCCCTCAGCCTTATGGTGAGAATTTCTTCTCCTCCTCAACCTCCTCCTCCTCTTCCTCTCTCTTACCCCGTGAGTCTCCTGACCAGAGCCCCTCCTCCTCCCCCTCTAATTTTTCTAGCCAAAGTTCCCCCTCCTCTTCTCAGTTTCCTGGCCTGGGCTCCATCTCCACTCCTAGCCCTGCTACCCTTAGGCGCATCTTGCTGCCAGAGTTTGAAGTGCTGAGCTCTCTCTCTTCAGAAGAGCCAGCTGAAATGGGGGGCACTCCTCCCTCTTCTCCACCTCCTGTGCTGTGATTCTCCATGAGCATCCTCACAAGGCCCCCAGAAGTAATCAACATCCACCCACTGCCCTGAATGGGCTGCCTGATCCGTGGTTACTTGTGAGGTTTACAGGTGTTCTATCCAACTTAACCAACTTGAGTGGTTTTGAAGTTGTTGTTTGGAGAGGCAGTTTTGAAGCCTCTTCTCCCCCATAATGGCACTACCTAGCACTTATTTGCTGTTGGCACTTGATTCCAGGCCCCCTTCTCCCCCAAAAGGGGCTGTCTTTGCCCCTAAGCAGAGATTGCCTTTTCCAAGTTGCTTTTCTAAAATGAAATCTTTGAGTGAATAAAATTTAAATGTTGATTTCACTTTTAAAATGTATTTTTTATCGTCCAAAAAACTGTTAATCCTGTGTCTTACTTAAAAGACCTAAGAAAGTTGTTACCATACTAACTGACTCGTTGGAAGGGAGAGGAAATAAAATGCTACCCTAGCAAGCATTTATTTCCACTGTCTAACATGGAGTTCTATCCAGAAAATTACTACTTACATGCTATATATCCTTTTTCAATAGGTGATTTGCATCTTGGACAAGAAAAAGGGGCAGGGTTTAACCCAAGGTGGCTGGAGAAAAGGAGGGGTGATGGAGATATCCAGGTTGAAGAAAGAGGCAGAGCATGACCCTGTATGGATAGAACGGAATACTTCCTTGTCAGATGGAGTAGAGTGCTGGAAGGAAGACTCAGGATCAGGAAGGGGGAGAACAGCAGGAGTTAGGAGTCCAAGGGGGCAGGTCTCAGTTTTTGGAGGAGGGAAAATTTATGTGTTGGGAACAGGGGCTCCTGAGGTCTGTTAGGGGTTGGGGGTAAGGTAGAGGGAGTGATTCAAGATTAATGATATAAAAATGGTCATATATTTAATGAAAATTGTGTTGATGGATAATCTCAAGGTCCTTGAACTCAAGTTCACCATACTAAAATTTACACAGCCCCTGTTGACCATAAGCATTTCTTTGACCTTTGTTCCTTCTCATATTCTTTCCTTATTAAAGTACCAAGTGCCATCACACAGCAAACCTCCGTTCTGCAAAATGCAATAGACAATTTTTAGATTTCATCTTAATTAACCTTTTAACAGCATTTGACACAGCTGATCATTCTCTTTTCCTTTATACATGTTCTTCCTTAGTCTTCATAAAGATTGCTCTCTTTATGTTCACCCCACATTCTCATAGACCTTTCTCATTTTCCACACCTCTGATGGATTGCCCAAGGCCTCTGCTTTTTGCCCTTTTTTTCCTACACACAATTTACTTCCTAGGTGATGCCATCTAATTTCACATCTTTGAGTATTGTTTTAAGCTGGTGAATCAAAATATTGTATCTCCACTCCCACCCATTCTCTTATACTCCAGTCATGTATATGCAGCTACGTAATTGACTTTCTGTTTGAGATGTCTAAAAGGCATCTCAAACTTCAGTAATACGCAGTTCTGTCCAGTAGAAATATAATGCTAGCCACACATGTAATACCATTTTCTAGTAGCCAAATTTTAGAATGTGTAAACACAAGGACATTAACTCTAATGATTTAATTTCATCTGTACAAAATACTATTTCAACATTTAATCAATACAAAAGTTATTGAGATATTTATATTTTTCCTACTAAGCTTTCAAAAGCTGATGTGTAATTGACACCTGCATCATATCTCAGATCTGACTAGCTGCATTTCAAGTACTCAGTAGCCACAAGTGTGGACATATGCGTACAGCCCAGTTTTAGACCTTCTCATTTCCTTAGTCTCTTACTTCTTATTGAATCATGATTCCAGCTTGAGCACTTTCTCATAATTTTGGGCTCCTATCCTAGAAGGGAGCCCTGAGGTGTCAATTTTGAGGCTGCACAGGCGCTACGATGCTTCCAGCACCTTTAGTGCCTCTTGAACTGGACTCACTTACCTGGTATCGAAAAAGGCAGAAACCCTGCTGGTTTCAGCTTGTCTTTCCAGTGAGTTGACTAGTTTGTGGTGCTCCTATTACCAAGTTAGTAAAATGCTGTGTTGCTACTTTTTTTTTTCTTCCTGCACAGACACTGGTACCATATAAGTAACACAAGTTTTGGTGGTTTGTCCTCATCTACTTGAATTTGGGGGGTTTAGGGGATACCTTATAACCTAGATTTGGTGAAAATATTATTCATGTATTTTGCAGTTGATCTCTAGTTGCTCTGTCTGTTTTTATGTGGGTGCTTGGAGAGATCAAAAAGCTATATAGCAACTGCTGCCACCATCTCCCCAGAATCCCTGCCACCGAGAGTCCTTGCTTCTTGAAAAATGTACCACCTCCCCCTCAGGTATTTCCCCAATGTCTGGTGATAACAATGCGTATAGTCGATCTTTTGGTACCTCTGAAAGGAAAACTGGGATCTGTCGCCTGTACTAAAATGGAGTAAAGTGGAAAAGAGAATTAAACTCAGGAATCAGAACCGAAACCTATTGGGCATGCCACTGAAAATCTTTAGAACTAAAGGAAATATTTTTGAGAACACATTTTCAAAGCTTCCACTTTGTCATGTTACTTTGTTGGTTCACAAACTGGCCCCTGTACCCGGAAGACAAGGAAAGACAGAAGAAAGAGGGCAGACCACTCCAGATTGATAGGTGGCAGTTTTAATGTGCAAAGGAACTTAAGAGGTTTGTCTCAGGCTGCTGCCAAGATAGTAGATTTCCATACCTGCCCGCCAGAATGTTAAAAGTTTATATAGAGGCCTTAGTGAGGTTCAGTCTTATATACCAACCAGATGGTCTCAGTACCACATTACTATCTCAAGACTGAGACCTTGAAAATGGCTCCAGCTTTCGGAACAGTGAGCAGAACATACATTCCAAGGACGGGGGAGGGAGTGTGGAACTTCCAGTTGCCCAGGTCCAGCTCCTGGGTCTACTGGCAGTCATGTCTTCTCGATGTCCTCCTCCAACATACTTCTTGACTAATTCCACAGATAACCAAAAATTAGAACATGAAGTAGACAGTTTTAGTGCAGCAAAGTCTCACAACCTCGGGTCAGAGGGCCTACATCTATTACCATTTACAGATGTGGAAGTTGAGGCTCAGGGCAATTTTGTGACTCTTGAGGTATAATTGCTAGTTGGGCTTGGCTCTAAAGTCAGAATTCCTGGTTTAAATTTTGATTTTTCTGTTGACTCACTATATGTTCTGACACAAGTGGATGAACCTGGGATCCTAAATTTCCTTATTAGTGAGGCATGATAAGAGTGCATGCCTCTTAGGGGGAGGGTATAGCTCAAGCAGTAGAGCGCGTGCTTAGCATGCAGGAGGTCCTGGGTTCAATCCCCTGTACCTCCTCTAAAAATAAATAAATCTAATTACCTCCCCCAGCCTAAAAACAAAATAAACAAAAAGAATGCGTGCCTCTTAGACTGTTGTAAGGATTAAAATGGATGGTGTGTATTAAGTGCTTCCCACAGTGTCTGACACATAGTGAGTGCCCAGTAAAGATGGTTCTTATTCTGATTAGGGTTATAATCATGGACCCAGATTTTTCTGACCCCAGCACCTACGCTCTTAACATTTTACAGATTGTTTCTCAAGCAATATTACTTTAAATGAAATTAGTCATTTTGAAAAGGGAAAGAGCAATTCATTATCGTACCTACTTTATAATATGAACACATTTCTACACGCTGTTGAGCAACACTTTTGCCAACACCAGAAGCCACTGCATAAAAATGTAAAAAGCAAAGTGTTCAGTTTCCAAAGTACAAACTCTAGAATTTAACAAATTTGAACTTGAAGTAGTTAAGTGAATGCTTCTGAGAAGAGTATTTTCTCCAGACCTTGTTTGCATCTTAATTCATATTAATAAATGAATAGAATACACCGGGGATTGACATTATTGCCTGCAAATTACTTTTACACATTACGTGACAGGCAGATATAACAGGTAACAATCATGGGATGTTTATATGTGTTAAGTATTATTTTAATATTTATACATATACTAACTCTTTTAATCCACAAAACAGTCTCAGGAAATAGGTATTCATACTGAGCTCATTTTTACAGATGAAGAAATTCAGGAATAGAGGTTACTGATTTATAAGATATAATAGAAAGGAAACACATTAAAATAGCGAACACTGTTATGGTCCTTTGCGAAGTTATGAACTTCCTTTGTGAAATAAACTGCATTATGTACGCCTGCACAGAGTACTACTATTCTGCCAAGTGTAAAATGACAGTTTGGACACATTAATCTGTTGATGTTTAATACAAGGGGTGGTGGTATTTTTGTATTGTGTAAAATCACCCTATTCACCCAAACTTCAAATGGAAAGCAAAAAACTCCAGCTCAGCCACATTAACTCGAAGGCACATGTGAAAATGACCATAGCAAGAGACTATAATTTATTGTACAGGGAAGATTAATCTACCTAGAATCAGGAGTAAGGCATTTAGAAGGTGACAGCAACATTACAGAGCTCTTCTTGGAAATTTCTGCACCCTCTCTAGTGCGACAGAGAGATGTAGCCTCCCTTTGTGTTCCTGCATCCAGGAAGTGTCCAATCCCCAGAAACAGCTGTGAACTGGGAAAGGGGAGGGAAAAGGCCTGTATCATAGTCTCACATCATTCACAGATGCTCGAGCAAAGCTTTACCCCAGGGTTCCGTTGGGGTGAGGAACCAGGAAGTACCAGAAAGACCTTCTGTAGTATTTCCTTGAAAGTTGCCTGCAGATCAACTACCACGCTATACAGGGCTGGTTTCCTGGCCTGTGCCCTGTGCAGTTGCTAAGGCCCCTGCTTATTTTAATGATGAGCTGCCACTGTCTTAAAATTCTTAAATGATTTTTGAACAAGGGACCCTGCATCTTCACTTTGTACTGGGCCCAACAAATTATGTAGCCAAGTCTGAATACCATATTTAATAGAATTTTTTAAAAAATTTCTGGGCAAGCAGAGTCCCAGGAAATGTAGCTGGTGGCTGTGAGTTAAAGCTGATACCATCGTCATAACAGTGACTGCAAGGCTGTATTAAGCATAACTTTTTATTCCAATGCTTTGCCGTCTTGGGGCCTTGCTGACAGTGGAAGGGACTGCCCCTCCCAGGCTTAGCTCATTCCTAGAGATAATGCTCCCTCCATATGCCAACCAACCAATCCAAGCCTACACCCAAACCACCTCCTTTATCAGGCTCTCACAGGGCTCTCACACTATTCTGCTCTAATCACCCAAGAGCCAGGTACTAGACTAGAGCCCCTGTGCCCCAGAGCCCACTGAAATTATTCAAATTAGCCAATTCTAAACCTGCTTATCCTGCCTTGGCCACCCCTTCTCACAAAAACCACAGTAAAGGCTCTTGCCCACTTTGGCCCCCCTGCGCCCCCCTCCCCTGCCTCCTGACTGACCCGGGTGCTCCCCTGTGGCCCTGCTTGGCACGGCATGCCTCTTCCTCTAGGGAACTGTGAGTAACAAACTGTCCTTTCAGTGGCAATCCTCTCACCATACCTGAATAATAAAACCTAAATTTTAAAACAAGGGTAATGTGTACTGCAGAGGGCACTGGGATCACACAGTCTTGGGTTTGAAAACTGGCCACACCTGGGGCTTTCTGTGTGACTTTGAGCAAATATAACCTCCTTGACCTTCGGTCTCATATGTAAATTGAGGATGAGAATGGTATCTACTTCATAATCCTTCCTCTGAGAGGTGCCTATCTTGATCCTGTTCATCCACCCCTCTGGCTGTGGTTTAGGATCCTTCTTCTGTGTTCCCAGAGCCCCTTGTTCTTAACCTTGTCAGAACCTTCACTACACATTTTTTGTAATTCTGTTTTTCTATACGTTTTTCCCATTAGACTGAGAATTTTGATAACTTGAATGGAGCCTGAATTTTCTGTATCCCCAGCAAATTGTCCTGGGGCATAGTATCCAGAAAGAATTCTTGATTGAATTAATGGTGATATTACCAGCTATGTGCTTAATAAAGAATAAAAATTAATTTACAAAATAATGATTTTATGCATGAACCCAGGATATTTCTCTACTTCAATTTTCTTCATTCAGAGAGGTCTTGTATCTGTCATCCTTTTCCTTTTTTTTGGAACCATCAAAAATCACTGTGTTCCTCAGATATAGAAAACAAACTACGGTTACCATAGGGGTGAGCAGGAGGGATAAATTAGGAATTTGGGATTAACATATACATACTACTATATAAAAAATAGGTAAACAACAAGGGCCTACTATATAGCACAGGGTACTATACTGAATATCTTGTAATAACCTATATTGGAAAAGAATCTGAAAAAGAATATATATGTATAATTGAATCCCTTTGCTGTACACCTGAAACTAACACAACATTGTTAAGTCAACTATACTTGAATTAAAAAAATCAGTGTGTCCCTGATATCCTAGTTTTATAATATAGCTAGGACCTTCTGTTTCCCTCAGCCTCAGATCTGGCCTCACAGTGGATTTGTGTTAGACATGGCACTGAAGGCTTCCCAAACAAATATTATTGATGCTAAATAGCCCCTCAAAAATAGTTGTTAAATGGGTGTCTTGTTGGCTGAGTAAAACTCGGCTAATTACAGCTAAAACTGTTGTTTTGTTTTATAGGTAAAAGGCTTAGATATCATTTGGTCTTAAATTGGCAAAGACATGAACTAAAGTCAGTGGAATTGTGAAAATCAAGTGATCACTTCCATACAAAGAGCCTCCTTCTTCTATGACTAGTCATCTCCTGTCAGTTTCACTCTCTTCTCTCCTGAGCCCCTTATTTTCATGTCAATACACTGTACCTGCAAAGACTATCTAATCTAGCTAATATAGACCTTTATTGATTATGTGACTGCCTTCCTCAGTAGAATGTGAGACCATGGTCTGGGTCATTGCCAGAGCCAGAATCCAGGCCAATGCCTAAAATCAGGATCAGTGAATAGTTGTCAAATTAGTTAATTAATCTTTTGTTGTGACATTTGTATGAAAAATATCTACCTTCCAATCTGGGGATCATTCTATAGATACTATCTGTTTAGGCAGCATATGTGCATCTTTTGTATATAAGATGCCAGACCCACTCTGGTATTCAGGTGTGAGTTGCTGAGGGGGGATTAGTTCAATACCTTTTTCTGTGGCACTTTGTATATAGTAAGCAGTACAGTTTTCTGTACATATCTTACATAAGGGTAGAATTTTATAGACCTTAGGCATTTGTAAAAAATCTTTATGATTTTTTCCTTTCTGTTTTCCTCCTTTTTTTAAGAGTTTTTATCTTTCTCTTAATTTCCTTCTTCCTTTCTCTCTTCACTTTCTTTCCTCCCTTCTTTCTTTTCCTTCCTTCCTTCCCTTTTCCTTCCCTTCCCATGCTCTATTCTCTTCCCTCCTTTTTTTAACTGCTTAATTGAAGTATAACTGAGATTTTAAAAATGAACATGTTTAAATGTATGATTTGATTTGATAAGTTTGGACCTATGTATATTCCCATGATACTACCACCACACTCACGTTAAGAAACAAATACATCACCCTTAATAGTCTCTCATGTCCTTCCCCAGCAGGGCCATCGTGATCAATCACTGACCTGCTTTCTGTCATTTTATACTGCTTTGCATTTTTTAGAATTTCATATACACTGAAATACATAAGGAATACTCCTTTTTGTCCTGTCTCTCTCACTCAGCATAATTATTTTGAGATTCATCCATGTTGTGTGTATCAATAGTTAATTCTTTTTCTTGCTGAATTGTATTCCATTGTATGGATATACTACAGTTTGTTTATTCAAACATTTCGTTGTGTTTCTAATATGCATTTCCCTAATAACTAATGATGTTGAATATCTTTTCATGTGCCGATTTGTTGAAACTTTGGGCAAGGATTTGAGTTGTTTGCTCACTTTGTTTTTTGAGAGTCCTTTATATATTTTGGATGCAAGTCTCCCGTCAGATACTTAATTTGCAAATATCTTCTTCTACTCTGTGATGTGTCTTTTTATTCTCTTCCTAGTGACTTTTGAAGAGCAGAAATTCTTAATTTTAGTGAAGTCCAGTTTATCAATTTTTTCTTTTATAGATTGTTTTTGGTATCATATCTATGAAATTGTTCCCTAACTCAAGGTCACAAAGGTTTTCTCCTACATTTTTTCTAGAAATTTTATATATTTAGCTTTTACATTTAGTTGTATGATCTATTTTTAATTTTTGGGTATTGTTGAAGGTATAGATCAACATTCACTTGTATTGAATTATTATTTTTTTAAATGGAGGTACTGGGGACTGAACCCAGGACCTCCTGCATGCTAAGCACACACTCTACCACTGAGCTATAACCCCCATTTTTATTTTTGAATAGATAACCCGTGGTTCTAGGACCATTTGTTGAAAAGACTAACCTCTTCCCATTGAACTGCCTTTATAATTTGTTGAAAGTCAATTGACCATGCCCATGCTGATCTATTTCTGAATTCTCTGTTGAATATCCCTGATTTCCTCTCTCTGTCTCACCTACGGCTGCTGCCCAGACTCACACTATTGACGCGTGGGGCCATTTAAGCTCCCGGCAAGGAGAGGCCCCCTGCCCTGCGACCCTGGGCTTGTCTGGGCCTCCAGCACATCACTCTGGCCCAGTGCGGGTTCTAGGAGCTTGTCCAAGGGGCACTGGCCTGCCGCCACCAGCTCAGCTCCACCAGGGACAAGAGCAAACAACCCTGACCCACGGCCCCGGCCTCCTGCGGTGTTTTCACGAGTCTCAGGAAGAAGTGCCTTTCTGCTCCTAGCTTTCAAAGAGCTTTTCCTGGAAAAGGATGTTGGATTTTAGTCAAATGCTTATTGTCTGTATTATTTTGGTGAATATATTATTTTTGTATTTTAACGTTAATTTGGTAAATTATACTGACAGATTTTCATATGTTAAAATTAACGAGCAACTTGGATAAACTCGACTAGGTCATTATACGTATTTTAACTATTGGTTTATTTGATTTGTTATAGATCTAAGGATTTTTGTATCTATGTCATGATGGATATGTGTCTGCAGGTTTCCTTTTTAGTGTCTCTGGTTTTGTTTAAGAGGAAAGCCAGCATCATGTAATGCATGCTGGAAAGTATTATATATTCTAATGAATTTTCTAGAAGAATTTATGTAGAATTAGTATTATTTCTTACTGAAATATTTGGTAAAACACAACACTAAAATCATCTGGCCCTGGAGTTTTCCTTAGGGGAAGATGCATGTACCAAATTTTCTTTAGGTTGTCTTCAAGTCTTAGCTAATGTGAATAATGCTGCAATACACATGAGAGTGCAGATATTTCATTGAGATACTGATTTTATTCCCTTCAGATATACACATAGAAGTGATATTGTTGGATCCTATGGCAGCTCTATTTTTGATTTTTTGAGGAACCTACATACTGTTCTCCATAGAGGCTGAACCAATTTACATTCCCACCAACAGTGTAGGAGGGTTCCCTTTTCTCCACACTCTCCAGCATTTGTTCTCTCTTGTCCTTTTGACAGTAGCTGTTCTGACAGATGTGAGGAGGTATCTGATTGTGGTTTTGATTTGCATTTTCCTTGTGAATAGTGACTTGAGCGCCTTTTCATGTACCTGTTGGCCATTTGTTTGTCTTCACTGGAGAAATGTATATGCAGGTCTTTTGCCCATTTTTTATATCAAATTATTTGTTTGTTTTGCTATTGAGGTGTATGAGTCATTGTGTATTTTGGATATTAACCTCTTATAGGATATGTGGTTTGCAAACATTTCATTCCATTCCGTAGATAGCCTTTTCATTTTGTTGATGGTTTCTTCTGCTGTGCACAAGCTTTTTAGTTTGATGTAGTCCCACTTGCTAATATTTGTTTTTGTTGCTCATGCTTTCCATGATATATCCAAAAAATTATTGCAAAGACCAATGTCAAGGAGATTTTTTGCTATGTTTTTTTCTAAGAGTCTTACCATTTCACGTTTTATATATAAATCCTTAATCCATTTTGAGTTAATTTTTTGTGAATGGTGTAAGATAAGAGTATCAGTTCCGTTCTTCTGCCTGGATTATCCAGTTTTCCCAACACCATTTATTGAAGGGACTATCTTTTCCCCACTAACTATTCCTGATTTCCTTATCAAAAATTACTTGAAAATATATGTGTGGGTTTATGTCTGGGCTTTCAATTCAGTTCCATGTGTCTATGTGTCTGTTTTTTATGCAAGTACAACACTTTTTTCATTACTAAAGCCTTGTAATATAATTTTAAATCAGGAAATGTGAAGCCTTCTGCTTTGTTCATTCTTGTTAGTTTTGGCTATTTGGAATCTTTTGTGATTTCATAAGAATCTTAGGATTGTTTTTCTTTCTATTTCTGTGAAAAATGACACTGGAATTTTGATAGTAATTGCACTGGTTTGGAGTAGTATGGACATTTTAACAATATTAACTATTGCGATCTATGGAAACAGGATATTTACCCATTTATTTGTATTTTCCTCAGTTACTTTCATCAGTGTCTTTTTAAAAGAAGTATAGTTGATTTACAATGTTGTATTAGTTTCTTGTAGTTTCAGTGTATAGATCTTTCACCTCCTTGGTTGAGTTTATTCCTAAGGATTTTATTCTTTTTTATGCTACTGTAAATGAAATTGTTTTGTTTATTTCTTTTTCAGTAATTTTATTGTTGATGTGTAGAAATGCAGCTTATTTTTTCTGTGCTGATTTTGTATCCTTAAACTTTACTGAATTTGATGATTAGTTCTAACAGATTTTTGCTGGAGTCTTTTATAAAATCTATTTTTATATATAGTGGCCAACATTTATAAATCTCAAACTCCCAAATTTATCCCTTCCATCCCCTTTCCCCAGTAACCATAAGAATGTTTACTATGTCTGCGAGTCTGTTTCTGTTTTGTAGATGAGTTCATAGTGTCCTTTTTTTTTTCTTTTTTCTTTTAGATTCCACATATGAGTGATATCATATGGTATTTTTCTTTTTCCTTCTGGCTTACTTCACTTAGAATGACAATCTCTAGGTCCATCCATGTTGTCACAAATGGCAAGATTTCATTCTTTTTTATGGCTGAGTAATATTCATATATATGTATTATCTGTCTATATATCACACCTTCACTCTATCTATCTATCTATCTATTTAACCATCACACCTTCTTTATCCATTTATCTATTAGTGGACACTTAGATTGCTCCCATATCTTGTCTATTCTAAATATTGCTGCAATAAATGTAGAGGGCATATATCTCCTTAAATTAGAGCTTTTGTTTTCTTCAGATAAATACTCAGGATGGAATTGCTGGATCACATGGTAGTTCTATTTTTAGTTTTTTGAGAAAACTCCATACTGTTTTCCATAGTGGCTGCATCAATTTATATTCTCATCAACAATGCATGAGTTTACTTTTTTTTCCCACATCCTCCCCAAAACTTGATATTTGTTGTCTTTTTGATAATAACCATTCTGACAGGTGTTAGATTATATTTCATTTGGTTTTGATTTGCATTTCCTGAAATTAGTGATGTTGAGAATCTTTTCACTTGCCTGTTGGCCATCTGCACATCTTTAGAAAAATATCTGGTCAGGTTCCCTGCCCATTAATTAATCAAGTTGTTTTTGTTGTTTGTCTGTTTGATGCTGCATAGTATGAGTTCCTTGTATATTTTGCATAATACCCCTGATCAGATCTATCTTTTTTTTTAATCTTGTAAGATCCCAGTTTTTTTTAATTGAGTTATAGTCAGTTTACAATGTTGTGTCAATTTCCAGCGTAGAGCACAATTTTTCACTTATACATGAACATACATATATTCATTGTAGCATTCTTTTTCAGTGTGTGGACATTTAGGTTGCTTCCATGTCTTGGCTATTGTAAATAGTGCTGCTATGAACATTGGGGTGCATGTATGGAGTCTTTATTTTTTATTGAAGTATAGTTGATTTATAATACTATATTAGTTTCAGATATACAAAATGGTGATTCAATATTTTTATAGGTTATACTGCATTTAAAGTTATTATAAAATATTGGCTATATTCCCTGTGCTGTAAAATATATCCTTGTAGCTTATTTATTTTGTACATAGTAGTTTATACCTCTTAATCCCCTACTCCAACTTGACCCTCCCATCTTCTCTCTCCGCACTAATAACCACTAGTTTGTTCTCTGTATCTGAGAGTCTGTTTCTGTTTTGTTGTATTCGTTTATTTGGTTTTTTTTAGATTCCACATATAAGTGATAACATACAGTCTTTGTCTTTCTCTGTCTGATTTATTTCACTAGCCAAACACCCTCCAGATCCATCCTTGTTATTACAAATGGCAAAATTCCCTTCTTTTATGGCTGAATAATATTCCATTGTGTATATATTTTTATACACACACACACCACATCTTTACCCATTCATCTGTTGACGCACACTTAGGTTGTTTCCATATCTTGGCTATTGTAAATAATGCAAATAATGCTGCCATGAAAATTGTGGTGCAGGTATCTTTTCAAATTAGTGTTTTCATTTTCTTCGGATATGTACCCAGGAGTGAACTTGCTGGATCATATGGTAGTTCTATTTTTAGTTTTTTGAGGAACCTCCGTACTGTTTTCCATAGTAGCTGCACCAATATACATTCCCACCAACAGTGCACTAGGGTTCCCTTTTCTCCACATCCTCACCAACATTTATTATTTGTGGTGTTTTTGGTAATAGTCTTTCCAACAGATATGAGGTGATATTGTGGTTTTGATTTGAATTTCTCTGATGATTAGTGATATTGAGCAACTTTTCATGGGCCTATTGACCATCTGTGTGTCTTTTTTGGAAAAATGTCTATTCAATTCTTCTGCCCATTTTTAATGGGTTGCTTTTTTTTTTTGATCTTGACTTGTATGAGCTATTTATATATTTTGGATATTAACCCCTTATCAGTCATATCATTTGCAAATATTTTCTCCTATGCATTAGTTTGTCTTTTCATTTTATTGGCGGTTTCCTTGCCTGTGCAAAAGTTTTTAAATTTAATTTAAGTACCATTTGTTTACTTTTGTTTTTGTTTGCTTTGCCCTAGGAGACAGATGTAAAAACAATGTTGCTGTGATTTATGTCAAAGAGTGTTGTGCTTATGATTTCTTCTAGGACTTTTATGGTTTCCAGTCTTACACTTAGGTCTCTAATCCATTAGATTTATTTTTGTATGGTGTAAGAAGATGTAGAAATATCATGTGTTTACATGTAGCTGTCCAGTTTTCCCAGAGTCATTTATTGAAGAGGCTGTCTTTTCTCCATTGTACATTCTTGCCTCCTTTGTTGTAGATTAATTGACAATAAGTGTGTGGGTTTATTTCTGTGCTCTGTTTTCCGTTTCATTGATCTATGTGTCTGTGTTTATGCAGGTACCATACTGATTTGATTACTGTAGCTTTGTAGCTTTGTAGTATCTGCAGTCAGGGAACCTGATACCTCCAGCTTTGTTCTTTTTGTTCAGATTGCTTTGGCTTTTCAGAGTCATTTGTGGTTCCATATAAATTTTAGTATTATATAGAGCCTGGTCTCTGCCACCTGGAAGGTACACATATTGTGTACCTTTGGCAGCCAGTCAAATAGCTGGGGTTCCAAGCAGTCTTTTTGTCTGGTTCTGCAAACTCTCAGTGGCCTTTTTCATCTTAACCTTCATTGCATCTGCCTGTACAATGAAGGTCTTAACTTTCTTAGACTAATTTTGGAAGTATATTTTCTGGATCTTGTTCACATTCTTTGCTGCATCCTTTGCACTCTCTTGTGGGGATGCCACTTGCATCTTTTTGGTTTAAGTTCCTATTAGGATAATACTAGTCAAAGGTCAGATGATGGAACCTTTAAATTGGAGAAACTTCTAAATCGGTAAACTTTTAGAGAGCTCTCATACAAACAGCTGTTTTATTGGTACCTATGAAAAGAAACAAATTAGACGGTGGGTACAGAAAATATAAAGGCTCACGTAAGACCTCTCTTAGTTTAAAACAACAAAAAACTGTTTGAGAAGCCTTATTTGTGGTCTCAGCTTCCCCTCAATGGGTCTTACAGATGCTAATATAAATATTATGTTAATTAATGTTAATTAGGTTGATTGACAGGGAAAAAAATGCTGATGGGAAAATCAAGAGTCTTCTTCCCAGCAAGGTGAAAATTTTAAAGAAACTCATTCCAACAGGATAGAAATCTCTAGATGACTATAAAGAAATGGAATAAATAAAACAGAAATTAATGGAATTAAAACAGTGGTTTTGATACAACATTACCTAAGATTGGATGGCCAAAGGGGCCCTCTGTTAGTCCACAGCATTAAAGGGCCCCAAACACGTCTGCTCTGTTTACCCCTGTTTAAAATACATATGCATGTAAAAGCTGGAAGAAAATTACACTAAATACCTGACCAGCAGTTACTTGGGGCAACAGTTAGTCCAATTAATCAAGTTAAAAGATTGACAAAAGGTTCTGAGTCCCTTGGCTCAACCCTTCACTGGGGACCCCAAAGCCTTTGTACAAAAATGGATAAAATGACCAGGGGATAAAAAGGATAAGTTTGTGGGACTCATTGTAAGACCAAGGATTATTGATGGGATCCTAATGAAGGCTAAAGTTAAAGGTATAAGAGTTGATAGAACTGAGATGAAAGTTGATAAAAATCGGTATATTTAAATATATACAAATTTATATAAGATGGTTACATCTCTTTTGCCTAAGTATATTGTGGGATAGACAGTGTGTCTCACTGGAGAATGCTTCCACTGCCTAGTGTTATAAGACAGGGCATATAAATCTGCCTCTCAGACAATTTTAATTAAATATACTAAAGGAAACCAGTAGGGTTACCTGAGCCCACACAATATGAAATTAAAACTTGGAACTAATATTTGGAGGCTAATAATAAGCAAATTTAAGAAAATGTAGTTTGGCAAATCAATCTTTTAATATAATTTAGGTGGCAGACTAAGTTCTTTGGAGAATTAAAAACAACTGTCTTTGTCTTGCAAATCTGTACAAGTCAGAAATGTAAATACAGTACACAATGACCTGAGACTAGGCCTAATTAGCTCAATCAGGTAGAACTTGAAACTAAATTTTAAAGAAGGAATAAACAAACTTTTAAAAATTCAGACAGCTGGACAGACTCCCTCATCCAAAATCTAATTCATAACCTCCTTCAGGATTTATCAAGGACAAATACAAATCTTCAAAATCTTTTCCACAAATAGTAAAAAGACTTAGTCATCTGAGCAGATAAATTTAACTTATTCCAATGGTTATATAAACTAATACATTTATATTGTAATACCTGATTCATGACTAAGTTTTAACATGAAGCTATGAGATCTCTAGTTACGTCTGTTTTTATGTCTGTGTACATTATACATATGATATGTCTCTACATTCATATAGTGTTATCAAAATTAAATTTATGAAAGAGTTCTGCTTAATTGACTTAAAGGTAAGTGCTTACAAATTAAATATTTCTAAATATAAAGGAAACTGTCTAGAGTGAGTTTCTGGTTCACATAATCTGGGAAATTGTCAATAGTAAATTAATATTTGGTATTAAAGTTAATTTAGACTTGGTTTAATTGGTGTGGACTTTTCTTTGGAGTCATCAATATTAAATCTAATACCTTTATTATACCTAGGTTTACTTAAAGTCAAGTAAGTTTGTATTATTTCTGCTGCAACATTATCAACAAGAATATAGCTTAGAATGATAGATAACTTGGTTTCATGTCTCATAAAATTTTCATGGGTAATCTAAACATAATTGTTTAGAATGAGTAAATTAAATGTAAATGAGATAAGAGCTTTTAGGTAAACTTTTTAGAAATAATTACGTTTAAGTTTATCTCTTTAAAAATAGTCTCCCCAGGTTTTTGTAACTTGCAAGTTTATAGAGTTTTGCTAAATTAAGTTAAATAATGGGAGTTCATTGAATATTCAAGTCATTTCAAATAAGATAAAATACTGGAACATTAATTGCTAAAGCAATCTAAGTTTACCTATTTTTATTTTCTTATGAGAAAGAAACTGAAGATGCTATGAGTTAAGTGTATGTTTCTGGAGGTTATGCAGTTTGTTCATAAGTTTGCCAATCAGGAAATACTGGTACGTTCATAATTGCTTACTTCTTAGTTTTCACTAGAAATTAAGGTTTTTAAGAGTTGAGAATTCAAATTAAAATGTGTAATTAAAGCTACTAGAAATATTAAGGGCAGCGTTTCACTATGCAAGGAAAGTAAGATGTATGTTTTCAGTAAAAGGAAGCATGAGGAACAGAAATGCATTTTGTTAAGGGGAAAGGAAGTTACTTTGTTCTAGAGTTGGTTATTTCTGGATGGAAAAGAAAATAAGGGACAAACTAATATGGATACAGAAAGTTATGGAAGGTTTATAGAAAAGGAACTTCGACAAAAGAGTGTTGTACATGGTCAGGATTGGCTAAGATTAGACTGAATTTAATTAAGTACATGAATTTTCTTATTAAAACTAAGCTGATACAAGACTGTAATTTGGTTTACTCTTTCTGTTAAGAAAACAAAGTTTTCAAGGAATATTGAGCTGGTTTTGATAATAGATTTTAAGTTTCATTACCTTTTTAGTGATCTGTTCTGTATTTGCCTTTAAAATCTTTTATTGTCACTTCAGTTAAATGAGTAAGTATTGTTTCATGGAGACCTATGATCCTATTTGACCAGGAGTTGTAAAACTTTTTTTGACATTTTTGACAAACTTCCTCAAATCAGATTCTAATTGAAGTTCTTTTGACCTCCAGCTAACTTTAAGAGGCTTCAGAGGAACCCTGAGGCATCTGACAGAGAGAGAGAGAGACACAGAGAGAGAGAGAGATTAAATTAATTAGGATTATTTGGTATGTTAAATTACTTAAGAAGCATTGTCAAGTGGTTGGAGATAAACCTTAGGGTGTGCTAAATGTCATTGATACAGATTCTAGAAATTATATAACATTTCTTAAATTTGGATATGTCCTTGTGTAATGGTATCTGTCATAATTCTAGTTATTATCTTAAAATGTTATAAGTCACAGAAATAACCACATTTCTTGTCAGTTGCATTGTAACTGTATCTTTAACCATGCCATTTTAAATCTTCTGTCATTTATAAGCAGTCACTGTTTTACTCTGCTGCTTTTATAAAATGAAGATCTTCAAGAAAATTCAGAAAAGGACTTTTGGGCAAATATAAATTTCTGACGACTTTTAGATCATATCACTGAACTGAGTAAGAAAGTACAAAACTCGAATGGGAAACCTGATGACTTCATCCTGATCAAAAAGAATTAATTACACCATACTGAATGAACTGATAAATGTGATTTATAATTTTGTGACTTTTTTCTGAAATATTATTGGCTTTTAAAAATATTTTTATTGAAGTATAGTCAGTTTACAATGTTGTGTCAATTTCTAGTGTACAGCACAATACTTCAGTCATATAGCAACATACATATATTTGTTTTTATATTCTTTTTAACCATAAGTTATTACAAGATATTGAATATAGTTCCTTGTGCTATACACATGAACTAGTTTTTTATCTATTTTATATATAGTAGTTAGTATCTGCAAATCTCATACTCCCAGTTTATTCCTTCCCACCCCATTCCCCCTCTGATAACCATAGGTTTGTTTTCTATATCTGTGAAATATTATTGGCTTTTAATCTTTGTTTTCCAGAAAACCTTTCCTCTTACAGCCATTGCCTTCCCCTACATCTCCATGTTGCTGAAGATCTATTCCAACAGATTTAACAGCAGAGCACCAGCAGCTGAATGGCAGCTCCCATCTCCTCTAGCTCCATGTTACAGATAAGCTCCTGCATTTAGTTCAGCAGTCCAGTGGCAGTTCCCATTTCCTCCAGGTGACACTGTTGGAAAACATAACTACGAAGTCTCCTGACAACCCAGAACACCTCTCCTCCACACACACACAAAAAGAGAGAAAGGAAAATGTTTTATTATTGAATAAGCATTATACCAGTGCCGCACATGTGATCTGCTAAAAAGATTGCAAAGACAAAAAAAGTCTCACCTTTTTACATAGCCTAGGAAGATATAATCCACTACATACATGTTCTTAAAATGAACAATGACTAATTCTTAAGAGGACTTGACAGTACCATTTGTCACACATCGTTCATTTTAAATTCACCTGGTAATTGAAGTGTCCGTTTGTCTTTGCTAATTGGCTTTATCCAAAGGAATAATAAAATGTCTCATATTTTTATGGCAGGTCGGGAGTTACAATTTGGAACCAGACATCTAAGTTAAACACCCAAGGAGATGGGGAGTTAGGGGTACTGGTACTGGCTTCCTTGATGTTTACATTTCAAGGAGATGGTGCCCAGATCCTTGAGAAAGACATTCCTGGATTATAAAGCTAGGAAAAGACTTCCTAGCTTTTAAAAAGATTTACGTGCATCTCAAAGGGGTAGAGGAAGAATCCACAATTAAATGCTTTCAAAAGTATATGCCTTAAGGAAAGGGATGGTGGAGGGGTCTCATTTCCTTCTTGAGCCATGGAAATAAATTTTTGTTCCATTGTTAGACCTTTAGTTAACCTTACACCTGCCGTGGAAAATCTATACCGGTCAAGCAGTGCAAGCCAAGTAGCGACACCAGCCCGCACTCTCACCTCCAGCTTCCACTTAATAGTGAAGAGGTTCTGTGCTAGGTGGGAAGGGCAAGCCAAAAAATATTGCAGCTTCCCGGAACTGCCTGAGGAGGCTGACATTATATAGATCAGAGCATGGAGGAATTTAAGGCCCAGGGCACTTTCTAAAACAATATAGCAAACAATGAACAGTCAGAGTGTAATACCAAGAGGCAGATCAGCATGAAATCTAAAAGGGAGTTCAGTGAAAGAGATCATCAAAGGGGGCCCTGACAAAATCATATTCATCTCTGGTGGTCTGTATTATCTAAAGCATCCATTTTTCCAGGAAGAAAGAGAAATATTTAAGAAATAAGAAAGTGTGATTTATACACAGGAAAAAAAACCAGGCAATAGAAGCCTATGAGGGGGCCAGATATTGACTTAGCCGGCAAAGACTGTAAAATATCTCTTATAAATATGTTCAAAGAACTAAAACAAACCATGTTTAAAGATTTATAGGAGGGTATGATGACAATGTCTCATCAAATAGAAAATATTAATAAACAAATTATTTTTTAAAAGGAACCAAAAAAATCTGGAGTCAAAAAGTACAATAATTAAAATGAAGTCATCAGAGGGTTCTTATGAAATGGAGGCAAGGGCTGGGGGAGTCAAAGTCAGAGAAAAGATGGGACAGTAGAAACAGAGGCTGGAGTGATGGTTTTGAAGAAGGAATAAGAAGACATGAGCCAAAGACACAGGTGACCTCTAGAAGATGGAAAAGGCAAAGAAACAGAATTTTCTGTAGAGCCTCCAAAGGGAGTACAGCCCTGCTGATAATGTTCTTTGATTTCAACACAGTGAGATGGATGTACTTCTGACTTCCAGAATGTAAGAGAGTAAGTTTGTGTTGTTTTAAGCCACTAAATTTGTGGTAAATTGTTACATAAGCAACAGGAACCTAATATATTAACAGATCTGCCTTGCAAAAAATACTAAAGGAAGTTCTCCAGGCTGCAAGAAAGAGACACCGTAGAATAGTTTAAATCTAGGTATCAAATCAAAGGATTTCAGGAAAAATATTTATGTAGGTAATTATAAAGAACTATCTAATTCCTTGTTTCTTAACTAATTTAAGAAGGTATTATATAAAATTCTATATGATTGTATATTTGGCCTTTTATATATAAAAGTGTAATATATTGAAGAGTAACAGCACAAAGAAAGGGGGGTCAGAAATAAATGATATTAGACTAAAAAAAGTCTCATATGTTAACCTGAAAACACCAGAAGAAATAAACCACCAGAAATGGTAAATAAGAAGGTTGATATAAAAAATGCTATATTTTCTCCTTTATTCTCTTACTTCTTTACAAGACATATAAAGAAATACTTGTAATACTGTACTGTGTTTGTAACATGTATGGACAAAGAATGTCACCTGTCATTTAAGTAAACAAAGGATTTTGCAGCCATCAAGTCATCAGCCATTGCAGCCACCCCTGATGGTGCACACTGAGGGGATTTAGGATAGAGAAAAACAGGATACTGGCCCTAGGTAATTAAGATGCATATCAAAGGAAGGGTTTCAATCAGCCCAAACTCTTGTATCTTCCTAGACATAGAAAAACATTAAAATCATTAACTTGAGATGTCCCTGTTTTTGTGATTAGCAGTAATCTTTTGATGTAAGACTACCTGTGTTTAAAAAAACAAAACAAACAAAACTCCTCTATATCCTTGCTCCTCCCTTACCTCTTTGCAAAAGTCCCCCTGAGCTATCTGAAAGGATGTCACCTTGGGCTATAGTTCTCAGTAAGGTCCCTGAATAAAACATAATTCTCAAGTTTTAGGTTATGCTTTTTTTTTCCCAGTCCACTGTTTTGGTGACCACAAAGGGACCCAGAACAGACTTCTCTCCTTTACCTGAACTCTTCAAGGAATCGGTGCTTTGGTGCCAGCAGAGGTCCCTTGGGGCCCATCCACCCCATTGGAGAGTCCAGACAGATTTGGGTGGGTCTCTCCTGGGTCTTGAATCTCCAGTTATTGGCTGATGGTCCTAATTTTTATTTGGTGGTATTAAACTCCACACTGGAGGAGAAGGGGTTTTCCCTGAACTTAGTTTTAAGAAGAAAGACATATAGATGTTCAATAGGCACATCAAAAAATGCCCAATATCACTAATTATCAGAGAAATGCAAATCAAAACTACAATGAGATATCTTCTCACAGCAGTCAGAATTGCCATCATTTAAAAGTCCACAAATGACAAATGCTGGTGAGGCTGTGGAGAAAGGGGAACCCTCCTACACTGCTGGTGGGAATGCAGTTTGGTGTAGCCACTGTGGAAAACAGTATGGAGATTCCTCAAAAGACTAGGAATAGACTTCCCATATGACCTAGAAATCCTGCTCCTGGGTATATATCCAGAAAGAACCCTACTTTAAAAAGACACCTGCACCCCAATGTTTATAGCAGCACTATTTACAGTAGCCAAGACACGGAAATAGCCTAAATGTCCATCAACAGGTGACTGGATAAAGAAGTGGTGGTATATTTATACAATAGAATACTATTCAGCCATAAAACATGACAACATAACGCCATCTGCAGCAACATGGATGTCCCTGAAGAACATCATTCTAAGTGAAGTAAGCCAGAAAAGAAAGAAAAATACCATATGAGATTGCTCATATGTGGAATATGAAAAAAGAAAATAAAAAAATGAACATTAATACAAAACAGAAACAGACTCATAGACATAGATTACAAACTTGTGGTTGCCAGGGGTAGGGGGTGGAAAGGGACACACTGGAGAGTTCGAAATTTGTAGTTACTGACAGGTATATTTAGAATAGATATACAAGATTATACTGTATAGCACAGGGAAATATATACAAGATCTTGTGGTAGCTCACGGTGAAAAAGAATGTGACAATGAATATATGTATGTTCATGTATAACTGAAAAACTGTGCTCTACACTGGAAATTGACACAACATTGTAAACTGACTATAACTCAAATAAAATTAAAAAAAAAGAAAAGATACCTAGGTTCTCCTCAGTTGAAAGATATTGGGAAGATTTTGCTCAGTTGAAAGACACTGAGGGGGTTATCCTCAGTTAAGAGACACTGGGAAGATTATTATGTATGTACAGAATTTATACTTATAAGTTCTTGCTTAATTGGGAATTAAAGGAAATCTCACCCTAAAAATGGTCAAACTGGGGTTCTTTTGAAATTTCTAATTAATATTTTTGTATGCACAGCTAGAGAAGCCAGCTTGATAAAACATCGTTTCAGAATTCTGACCTTAAAGAAACAAATGCACTTCTAGGAGGACCTTGCGTTTCTCTCCCTGTGACTTTGAGATGTAATATTCTCTACCTGATCTTCTTAGGCATTTTTTTTCCTGTGTTTTGGGAGATTGGTCCCTGCCATCTGGAAGGTATACATATGGTGTATTTTTGGCAGCCAGGCTGATGTAGGAAAAACAGGTGTGGGTCCATGTCCCAGGTCTCAGTTGAGTCCCTGGGACGGGCCCCACCAAGCGTGGGTCCTTGGCTTCCCGCAGGAAAGAATTCAAGAGTGAACCACAGTTGAGTAAAGGTAGATTTATTTAGAGAGATACATAGTACATAGAGTGTAGGCTGTTCCAAAAAGCAAGAGAAAGGCCACAGGATGTAGGAGTTGGGTGCTCAGATTAGAGTAAAAGTAGGTACACACTCCATAGACAGAGTGCGGGCGATCTCTGAAGATGAGGGAGCTCGAGAGGCAGCCACAAGGCGCCGGCCACGTAGCCAGTTTTTATGGGCTTGGTATCTTCATATGCTAATAAGTGGAAGGACCAGTCTAACTACCTGAGGAAGAGGCTGGGATTCCTAGGAAGTTGGCCATTTCCCACTCTCTGATCTTTCGTGGCTAGTCTTGGGACTGTCATGGCACCTGTGGGTATGTTATTCACCATGCTAGTATATTACAAATAGGCATATAATAAAGCTCAAGGTCTGCCAGAAGGCAAATCTCCTGCAATCTTGAGCCTCAAGACCTACTGGGAGTTGAATTTTCCACCACTTTGATGTTAACTGCTGTGTCATTCCTTGAATGGCTGTGCCCTGTCCCCTTCTTTCCTGTCTCAAGGCGAATAGACTGGACTTCTGAGCAGTCTTTCTGTCTGGCTGTGACAACTCTCAGGGGACTTTGTCATCTTAACCTTTGATGTATCTACCTGTACAATGAAGGCCTTTACTTTCTTAGACTATGTTTGAAAGTAAACTTTCTAGATCTTCAAAGGCTATATCCTTTGCACTCTCTTGTGGGAATGCCTCTTGTATCTTATTGGTTTGAATCACTATTAAGATATATCTCATCAAAGGACAGATGATGGATGCTTTAAATTTGAGAAACTTTTAAGTTGGTAAATTTTTAGACTGCTCTCATATAGGCAGCTATTTTATTGGCACCTATAAAAAATAAGAAGGTGGATTAAAAATGTGTGTGTGTGTGTGTGTGTATGTATATGTAAACTGATTTGGTAATCAGTTTGTATTATTTGTATTCTCAGCTTCCCCTCAATGGGTCTTACAGATGCTAATATAAATATTATGTTAATTAATTTTAATTAGGTTGATTAATGGGGAAAAAAGAAAAAACTGAGGGGAAAGTCTAGTGACTTTTTTCCGACAAGGTGGAAATTTTGAAGGGACTCACCCCAAGAGAATAAAAACCTTTAGATGGTTATTAAGAAGTGGGATACATAAAATAGACATTAATGGAATTAAAACAAAAGATTTTGATACAACACTGCCTAAGACTGGATGGGCCAAAGGGATGCCTTACTGGTCCCCAGCATTAAAGGGCCCCGAAATGGTCTACTCTATTTACCCCTGTTTAAAATACATATGCATGTAAAAGGCTGGAAGAAAATTACACTAAATAGCTGACCAGCAGTTATTTGGGGCAACAGTTAGTCCAATTAATCAAGTTAAAAAATTGACAAAAGGTCCTGAGTCCCTTGGCTCAATCTTTCACTGGGGACCCCAAAGCCTTTGTACAAAAATGGATAAAATAGTTAGGGGATAAAAACAAAGTAACTTCTCTGGACCTCTTGTAAAACCAAAGCTTGTTGTTGGAAACTACAGTTAAAATTATGAAAGTATGAAAGTTTCCTAATGGAAATTAAAGTTAAAGATATGGAATTTTATAGATGAGATGAAAGTTGATTAAAAAATTGGTATATTTAAATGAGCTTTATATAAGATAGTTACATATCTTTTGCCTGATTATATTGTGAGATAGACAGTGTGTCTTACTGGGAATTCTTCCCCTGCTTGGTATTATAAGACAGGACATAAATTTGTCCCTCAGACAATTTTAATTAAACATCCAAAAAAGACAAAACAAAACAATAGGGTTACCTGAGCCCACACAGTTTGAAATAAAAACGGGGTTAATATTCAGAGGCTAATAATAAGCAAATTAAAGAAAATGTAGTTGAGCAAATCAATCTTTTAATATAATTTAGGTGGTAGACCAGTTCTTTGGAGAATTAAAAACAACTATTTTTGTCTTGCAAATACCTAGAAATATGAAAGGTGAATACAGCCCACAGTGACTTGAGACTGAGTCTAATTAGATCAATCAGGTAAAACCTGCAAGGAAAGAAAAGAAAAGGAAAAAGAGACCTTTTAAACTCAAACTTCTGGAAAGGCTCCCTCACTCAAAATCTAATTCACAGCCTACTTAATAATTTATCAAGCACAAGTACAAATCTTTTCCATAAATAGTAAAAAGCCTTAGTCATCTGAGCAAATAAATTTAACTTCTTCCAATTATTGTTTATAAACTAGTAAGTTTATTTTTAATAACTGATTCATGAATAAGTTTTTAAGTGAAGCTGTGAGATCTCTAGTTATGTCTGTTTTTATGTCTGTGTGTACATTATATACGTATGCCTTTACCTTCAGATAGTATGATCAAAATTAAATTTATAAAAGAGTTCTACTTAGTTGAGCTCTTAAAAGCAAACACTTAGAAGTTAAATATTTCTAAATGTAATATAAACTAACCCAAATGAATCTCAAGTTCAGGTGATCTGGGCAATATTCAAGATTAAATTAATATTTAGTATCAAAATTTAAGTTTGTTGGTTTAATTAATACAGCTATGTCTTAATTTTATTGCACCTAGTTTTTCTAAAAGTCAAATAAGGTCATATTATCTCTGTTATGAAATTCATAAACAAGAAAAATACCTTAGGATGATGGCTGACTTGGTCTAATGTCTCATGACATTTTCCTGGGTAATCTAAACATAGTTGTAATTCAATAGATATAAATGGGGTAAGAGTTTTTTTTAGGTGAACTTCTTAAGAATAATTATGTTTTATGGTATGTCTACTTACAAATAGTTTCTCCAAATATTTTTGCTAACTTGAAACTTCAGAGTTTTGCTAAATTATGCTAAATAATGGGAATTCATGAAATATCCAGATCATTTAAGATAAGATAAAATACTGGAACATTTATTGCTAAACAGGTCTAAGTCTACTTAGTTTTGTCTTTTTATGAGAGGAAAACTAAAGAAGTTTGGGTTAGTACACCAACAGTGTACTAGGGTTCCTTTTCTCCACACTTTTGCTAACATTTGTTATTTGTAGACTTTTTGATGATAGCCATTCTGACAGCTGTGAGATTATATCTCATTGTAGTTTTGATTTACATTTCTCTGGTGATTAGGGATATTGAGTGTCTTTTCCTGTGTCTGTTGGCCATCCTTATGTCTTCTTTAGAAAAATGTCTATTCTGTTCTTCCATCCATTTTTAATGGGGTTGTTATATTGAATTGTGTGAGCTATTTATATATTTTGGTTATTAACCCCTTATTGGTCACATCATTTACAAAATTTTCTCCCATTCAGGAGGCTGTATTTTCATTTTGCCAAAGGTTTTCTTGCTTATGCAAAAGTTTTTAAGTCCCATATGTTTATTTTTGCTTTTGTTTCTTTTGCCTTAGGACACATCCAAAAATATTGCTATGATTGATGTCAAAGAGTGTTCTGTCTGTCTGCTAGGAGTTTTATGGTTTCTGGTCTTACATTCTTACATTTATGTCTTTAATCCCTTTGAGGTTTTTTTTTTTTTTTTAATATGGTGAGAAAAAATGTTCTTATTTCATTCCTTTACATGTAACTTGTCCAGATTTCCCAGTACCACTTATGGAAGAGACTATCTTTTCTCCATTGTATATTCTGGCCTCCTTTGTGATACATCAATCGACCATAAGTACGTGGGTTTATTTCTGTGCTCTCTCTTCTGTTCCATTGATCTATATGTCTTTTCATGCCAGTATCATACTGTTTTGATTACTGTAGCTTTCTAATATAATCTGAAGTCTAGGACTGTGATACATCCATCTTTGTTCTTTTTTCTCAAGATTGCTTTAGCAATTTGGGGTTTTATGGGTTCCATATAAATTTTAGGATTATTTGTTCTAGTTTTGTGAAAAATGTCATGGGTATTTTAATAGGGATTGCATTAAATCTGTAGATTGTTTTGTGTAGTATGGATATTTTCACAATATTAATTTTTTCAATCCATCAACATGGGATGGCTTTCCATTCCTTTGTATCATTTTCAACTTCATCAGTGTTTCATAGTTTGTAGGGTACAGGTCTTCCATCTCCTTGGTTAAGTTTGTTTGTATTTATTTTATTCCTTTTGATGATATTTTAAATGGGATTGTTTCCTTTCTTTCTCTTTCTGATAGTTCATTACTAGTGTATAGAAAAGCAACAAGTTTCTGTATATTACTGGTTTCATTTGTTAGTTCTAATAGTTTTTTTGGTGGACACTTTAGTGTTTTCTATATATAGTATCATGTCACCTGCAAATGGTCAAATGTCATCTGCAAATGACAGTTTTAATCTTCCTTTCCAAGTTGGATGACTTTTATTTATTTATTTATTTATTTATTTATTTATTTATTTATTTATTTATTTATTTATTTATTTATTTATTTTTGCTTCTAATTGCTGTGGCTAGGACTACCAATACTATGTTAAATAGAAATGGCAAGAGTGGGCATCCTTTCCTTATTCTTGATTTCAGAGGAGAGACTTTCAGCTTTACTCTGTTGAGTATGATGTTAGCTGTGGGTTTGTCATATATGGCCTTTATTATGTTGAGATATGTTCCCTCTATACCAACTTTAATGAGCATTTTTATCATGAAAGGATGTTAAATTTTGTCAAATGCTTTTCCCAAGTCTTTTGAGATGATCATGTGATTTTTATTCTTCTTTTTGTTAATGTGGTGTTATCATATTGATTGATTTGTGAATACTGAGCCATTCTTGCATCCCTGACATAAATCCCACTTGATTACGGTGTATGATTCTTTTTATATATTGTTGAATTTGGTTTGCTAAAATTTTGTTGAGAATTTTTACATCTATATTCATCAGAAATATTGGCCTATAATTTTTTCTGTAATCTTTGTCTAGTTTTAGTATTAGGATAATGGTAGCCTCATAGAATGAATTTGGGAGTATTCTCTCCTCTTCAGTCTTTTGGAATAGTTTGAGAAGGATAGGTATTAATCTTCTTTATATGTTTGGCTGAATTCCCATGTGAAGCCATTTGGTCCTGGACTGTTGTTTGTTGGGAGTTTTTGATTAAATTAGTATTTAATTTCACTAATAGTGATTAGTCAGTTTGGATTGTCTATTTCTTCCCGATTCAGTCTTGGAAGGTTGTATGTTTCTAGAAATTTGACCATTTCTTCTAGGTTGTCCAATCTGTTGGCATAAAACTGTTCATTGTGTTCTCTTATGGTATCTGTACCTTTGTGGTATCGAGTGTTATTTCTCCTCTTCCATTTCTTATTTTGTTTATTTGGGTCTTCTCTATTTTTCTTGATAAGCCTGGCTGAAGGCTTATCAATTGTGTTTATCTTTTTAAAAAACAGCTCTTGTTTCCATTGATCTTTTCTATTGTTATTTTTGGTCTCTTATTTACTTTATCTCTGATCTTTATTATTTCCTTCCTTCTATTGACTTTGGGATTTGACTGTTCTTTTTCTAATTCCTTTAGATGGTAGGTTAGGTTGTTTGAGATTTTTCTTGTTTCTTGAGGTAGGCCTGTGTTCCTATAAACTTCACTCTTAGAAGTGTATTTGCTACATCCCATACATTTTGGAAAGTTGTGCTTTCATTTCCATTTCCATGCCCTGTGGCCACAGCAGTCCTCACCCTAGTAGGGAGTTGCATCGTGAAGCAAGCAGGACTGAGAAGGCCCCTGGCTTAGGCTGAGGTGTGCACCTGGGCAGTCACAGTAAACCAGCCACAGTTTCAATCTGCTTTCTCCACTTTGGGGATTAAGCAACTTTGTATGCACTCTTCATAAGTGGAGTCTAGGTTTCTTATAGTCCTCCTGTTAGTCTCACTGGTTTTCTAAACAGCTAAAGGGACACATCTTGCTATTTGGGGGCTCCAGGCCTGGGGCACCCAATATGCTGCTTCACCCAGTTTTAGTAACAATTTTAACATACTTAGTGCCCTCTCAAAATCTAATCAAGTAACAGTATAATATGGATCTGTATAAAGATCCTAGAATTTCCTCCCCTGAAACTCATCCAGTTAACTGTTCACATCAGTGTAAACTGGACTTGGAGTGTTATAAAAATCCTGCTCAAAAGCATATATTAAACCATTATCATTTACTATTAAGTGCATATTTAAAAGGGCCAATTAAATACATGCCACACATGAGACTCCAAAAAGGTAGCTTCTATCACTCTTGAGTGATTTTCCACTCTCCTCTTGGGTATCTGGCCCTTACAGATCAGAAGTAGTACTATCCTAGAATGAAAAAAAACCCCAAAAAAACTAAAACTAAAACTAAAACCTGTCCCACCTTTCCTCCATTTTCTTCTTTTTTTAAAATTTATCTCTATACTATACACTGGCCTTAGTGAGAAAGCTGTGATAACCAGATGTGTGTGTTTATGTGTATGTCTGTATTTCTGAATGGTATATTTTCAACCATTTATGATCTTTGTCTACAGAGAAATTGCCTAAACTTTCTGACTTTTGGTCTCCCCATATGTAAAATGTTGGGTAAAACAACTACTTACGAGTGATTTTGTGAGTATTAGATGCCACAATATACGTAGAAATACTTTTGTGAACTCTACATATGTGTTATATGCTCCTTGGGAACATTCTGGTGCACTACATATATGAACCACAGGAAAAGCAATTTTTTTTAAAGGCAAACTGTTTCTCTAGTCCAATTCCTGGTACATGATAGTGTGTGTGTAATATGTTTTATTGTCCCAATGATTTAACACAAACTTAACCCATTCAGAAGCCATACTAAATTATGCTGACATCATACTTGGAACTTGAGATTCAAATGGGCAAAACAGGGTCCATGGAATTCATGGTCTAGTAGGAGAACAACCCTGGAAACAAATAACTAAAGGACTGTGACAGGGTACACAGAATTGTATACTGGATACAGTGTGATTATACAGGTACTCCCCAATTTTTTCACCCTTCTGGGCTCTTATTTCATTGGTTACCATACCTTTTCACTTTTGCAAAAAAGTGTTGTTTTGTACTTTTTAATTAATGCACGTACTTTGGGTTTTTTTTTTAGACATAATGCTATCTCACACTTTATAATAGACTACAGTATAGTGTAAACATAACTTTAATATGCACTGGGAAACCAAAAAATTCATGTGTCTCACTTTGTTGTGGTATTTGCTTTACTGTGATGGTCTGGAACTGAACCTGCAGTATCTCCGATGTGTGCCTGCAATAATAGTGCCATCTTCACCAGCTTCTTATGAAACTTCAGCTGCTTACTATATTAAATAATATGGAACAGTGCCTGGTATATAGCAACTGCTATATGCTATGTTTTATGCTATATGTAATTTATTTACTTACTTAAAATTTTTTACGTTCTCTTTTTTAATTATTTTATTTTATTTTTTTAATGGAGGTACTGGGGATTGAACCCAGGACCTTGTGCATGCTAAGCATGCACTCTACCATTGAGCTATACCCTCTCCCTAAATATATTTAAAATACATAATTCAAAGGTTATTGTAAATCTCATATGATATGAAAATAATAAATAGTAGTTGTTATTATGCCATTATACTCTCCTAAAATTCTGTTTTTTTAAAAAAGTCATGGCACGTCTTCATAGTTTAGAATTATCTTTAACTTTAAAATAGAATTCCACTGTGAATCCTAGAGTCCCTTTAAGTCCTCATCTGACTTACCCACTAAACTGTGACCGCGACAGGGACAGTAGCATGGCTCAGTCAGTACTGCTAATCTGAAGGCATTTGATCTGCTGAGGATGTGGCCCCCATGCTGAGGATCATGGTAAGACTTGAGATCACCAAATTTGTTTTTCTCCTTTCCTTCAGAACTTTCCTCTACATTCCCTCTGTCTGACATTTCTCTTCATCAGGCAAATAAATGTCCTATCCTCTGGCAAACTGCTGTTAGGACTAGTTATGGGAAAAGTCCTATGTGGATCTTTAGCTTCCTGAATAGGTAAAGTACAAAATCCAAATAATGGATGAAATATATTCAAATAATGGTATTGTTTTTATTTTTTATTTTTTTACGTTCTGTTTTATTTTATTTATTGTTTATTGAGGTATAGTTTGATGTACAATATTATGTAAGTTACAGGTGTACCAGATAGTGATTCATAATTTTTAAAGGTTATATTCCATTTATAGATATTATAGAGTATTGGCTATATTTCCTGTGCTATACAATATGTCCTTGTAGCTTATTTTATTTTATACCTAGTCGCTTGTACCTCTTAGTCCCTTCCCCTTATCCTGACCCTCCCCCACTTCCCTCTCGCCACCGGTAACCACTAGTTTGCTCTCTGTATCTGAGAGTCTGCTTCTTTTACGTTATATTCAGTACTTTTCTTTATTTTTTAGGTTCCAGAAGTATTGTTTTTAGAGTGGAAGCAGTGAAAGTTTGTTTCATTTGTCATTTAACTGTAAAGAAATAGGGTCACATTAAATAGAGCTACTATGGGCCGTTAGCCACTTGTTACCACACAGGTGTTTTCCAGCCTCACTGGAGGCCCTCACTGCTACCTAGAAATCTTGCTCTATTTTCTTAGTTCTCTTTCCTGTTCTATATGGAGTGACATCAAGTCTGCTCTTGTTTCTCCTAACCTCTTTCATCTTCCAGAGTCTCTCTTCACACTCAGTAGATTTGACTCTTACCTGCCCAAAGGAAGTGCATCTTTCAAGTATAATACACCTCAGTTTTGCAACAGAAATGTACAATCTTCCTTACACCTAATCCAGCCTTTCCTCCTTCCCTCCAGGTATAGTGGAGGATGTAGCCCTCCATCTAAGATAAATTACTTCACTGTGCTTCACATCACAAGTCCTTCTACCCCTCAGGCTCCAGCCCTGTTTGTTACCACATCTTCCTTTGTTTTCAGGCTTTCCCTCTCTACTGGCTCCTCTACATCAACAAATATAAGTGCTCAAGTCTCTGCTGCATTGAAAATATGAAAACTCAATCTGACATCACCTTTGAGCTACCATTCCGTTTCTCTCCTTCATAATTAAACTACTTGAATGAATTACACTCACTGAATCTAATTCTTATCTCCCACTCATTCCTCAGCCCACTGTCATCTGTCTTCCCACCCTGCCACTTTATTCAGTTATTATTCTACTCTGTCATTGTCACGGTAACACTCCATATGCCTTACAACTCCCCCTTAACATGTTGTATACTCTCAATTCTGTGACTTTGCCTTCTCCCCATTTCCCTCTTATTTTAATGACCACTCTTTTTTTTTGATGATCCCTTTGTATGCACTTCTCTCTCTGCCCATCCCACACATTTTTATTAACAGTTTTATTGCAATATAAATTACGTATCATAATATTCACCTGTTTAGTGTATAATTCAATGGTTCTTTATAGAGTTGGGCAACCATTATCATAATCTAATTTTAGAATATTTTCATCATTACAAAAAGAAACTTTGTACCTGTTTCAGGTCATTCCCCATCCCCTTTTACTTCAGCCAGAGGCAACCATTAATCTATTTTTTGATTCTATACATTTTCCCATACTAGACATTACATATAAATGGAATTGTGCGATATGTGATGTGTTATGTCTGGCTTCTTGTTCATTCATGTAATAACATAGTACTTCATTCCTTTTTATTGCTGAATAATATATCCCACTGTATGGCTATACTACATTTTGTTTATACTCCCCAGTTGATGGACATTTGGGTTATTTCCACTTTTTTGGCTATTATGCATAATGCTGCTATAAATATTCATGAACAAATCTTTTTTATGGAATATATTTTCAATTCCCTTGGGTATATATCTAGCAGTGGAATTAATGGGTCATGTGGTAACTCTATTTAACATTTTAAAGAACTGACAAACTATTTTCCAAAGTCATAGTAATATTTTACACATATGAGGGCTCCAATTTCCCTACATCCTCACTAGCCCTTGTTATTTTTAGTCTTTTTCATTACAGTTATTCTAATGGGTGAGAAGTAGTATCTCATTGTGGTTTTGATTTGTATTTCCCTAATAACTAATAATGTTTCATGTACTTATTGTCCACTTGGATATTTCTTTGGAGAAGTCTATTCAAATCCTTTTCCCACTTTTAATTGCATTATTTGTCTTATTATTGACTTGTATGTGGACTTTAATATTCTGGATGCAGTGCAGATTGATCATTTCAAAGAACAAACTTGTAGTGCTCTTGATTTTCACTACTGTTTTTCTATTGTTTATTTTCATTCTATTCTTTTGTATTACTTTCTTTTTACTTGCTTTGTGTTTACTTTGCTCTTCTTTTCATACGAATTTATAATTGTGAATTACCCTTTTAATGTACTACTTTAGCTGCATATTCTAATTATCCATCTCGAAGTATTTTCCAATTTCCACTGTGATTTCTTCTTTGACCCATTGGTTATCTAAGAATGTACTGTTTACTTTCCACATATTTGTGAGTTTCCCATATTTCTCTCTACTGTTGATTTCTAATTTAATTCCATTTTGGTTAGAGAACATAATTTGTTCTCTGTGTATGATTTCAACCTTTTTAAATCTATGGAGGCATGGATACAGACTAGCATACAGTCTTTTTTGGAGAAGGATCCATGTACTTGAGGGGAATGTATATTTCCTTGTTTGGTGGAGTGGTCATTAGATGTACGTTAGACTAGTTGTTTTATAATGTTGTTCCCCTGTTGCTACTAATATCCTTGAGCTACCAGGCCCCTCTTAATTGCTCACCATTAAGATCCTCATTGTTTTCAACAATGCCCTTAGGCGTAAAATATTCCCTGGTTCTTTTCCAAATAAATTCAGTCCCTTCGGACAAAGCTGTTGTGCTTAGTTCTTCTGGCCTGCTTCTCCACCCAGGCAGAAACTTCAGACAACTATACCTGAACTGGGGATGGATGTAGTAGGTCACTTCTGCAGTAACACCCCACTAGGCATTTGGGGGAGATGGTAGCACCTGGTTATTTCTGCTTGCCTATTTCCATGTAGAAACTTCGCCCTACAACTGAACTTGGGCAGAGGAGACTGGGATCCCACTATTACTGACTTCTCAGGTCTGAGGTCAAGCCCTCACCCTATAATTGGGAGTTAGTCCTCTAGCCTAGGCTTGCCTGGAATAGTGCTTTCGCAACTTGGGGCTGTGGTGGAATAAAAGACACTGGCACCCTCCTCCTCGGGTGAAAGTATAGACCTAAATTAGGAACTGGGGAGATAGGGAGCCCTGCCTTCTCAGATACATCCATATCTGGAGTAGAGCTTGTCACACAGAGCTGGGGAAGATGGAACAGGTTATAGCTCAAATGCCAGATCCTATTTTAACAGAGATTTAATAGATTTTTTTGAACACATGTTTATTCATTTGCCATATGCCCTTCTGACGCTTTCTAGGGATTTTAAACGTGTGTATGTGTATGTGTGTGTGTACACATACATATCTGTCACCAGTTAAATGGTGTATCACTGGGGAGTGGGTCCACAAAGGATTCTCACACTGTTGCCAGTGACTAGGTTTCTTGTCCGTTGCAGAAAGAATTCAGAAACAAGATGCGGAGGTTAAGAAAGTAAAGCAGGGATTTATTAAGGAATAGATAGTACACTCTCAAGGGGGGAGCAGGTAGTCTCAGGTGAGCAGCTGTTCTGAGTTTCTTTGGCAAGTTGGTAACATAGAATGTAAAAATGAATGGGTGGAATTTTCACTGGGGAGGGAAAAGGTTTGGGGTCTAATTTCCTGATTTTCATCCCAACTCCACCTTCCTGAGGGGAGGAGAGATTTGTGTCCATATTTAGTCTGGATCAGAAGTGTCATGGCCTCAGTGTATGATGGGTACTTCTAAATTACAAGGCTAATTTTATTGAAACGAGGGAATAATGAGCAAAAGGTTACATTTGGATACTGGAGGTTCCTGCCTTTTCCCACCTTTCTTTGTCGGCCTCCAGGCCAATTGTCACCCCAAAATGTGTGACCACTTATCAGCCCAGAGGTTCCTGCTTTTCCTTCTCTGCCCAGGGACCCCTGTTGTTCACATGATGTATGGTTTCTTGCATTTGGCCTGTGCCCCTCCTTTTCACCCAGTTCCTGCCATTTGGTCTGTGTCCCCCTTTCTCTGCTCATATCTAGCTATCTGCCTGCACTAACAACACAACTGTTCTGGATGTCCTGCACCTACCCTTCAGTGTTGATTTTCCTCAGGGAGATTTTCACTGTCCTCTCTCCACACCCTCTGCTGGATGACCTTGTGTATACCCACCTGTTCACCTTGCCCATCTACTGATGTTTCCAAAATCTATACCTTCACCTCATTCTTCTTTCCTAAGCTGCATGTCTGTGTATCTCTGGCCTTTTGGACATGTCCAACTTAATGTCCTAACAGTTATAAAACTAATCTTATCATCTTCTCAGCCCTGCATAGCTGATGCTTTCCCTCTATTAGAATCCATCTAAGGGAATGGTACCATCGACTCAGTTGCTCCAGCCAGACATCTTTAAATATATCCATGATATTTACCTTTCTCTCATCTCCAACATCTTATTAATCAACTCATGCCCCTTTTAACCCTGTAAATTTCTAAAATGTGTTCACTCCTATCAACATGGTCAGTTCCCTAGTTCAGGTCACCATCATTTCACACCTGGACTATTATCACAATCTTCTCTCCCTTTTCAAATAATTTTCTACTCTTAATGTCATGTCTTCTCTCCTTAAATCCCTGAACAAGTCACATCAGACCCTTTATAATCTGACTTTTTCTTACCCCACTGGCTTCATCTCTAGGAGATCTTTTCTTCTTCTCTACATGTTCAGACTATGTTCTAGACATAATGAACAAGTTCCTATTCCTAAAAGCACTATACTTTATCCGGCTTCCAGAACCTCACACTGGCTCTTCCATCTTTCTAGAATATTCTCCCACTACTTCTCCTGGCTAAGCCCTGTTCACCTTTCAGGTGCCAAGTTACATGGTACTTTCTCTGAGAATCTCTCTTCCTGGCTAAAGCAGGTTAGTTCCCCCTACCATGTGCTGGCAGAGACCACTGAATCCCCACTATCATAAAAAAGTCCATTTGGTGTGGAAGTTCTTGTTTTGTCATCTGTCTCCCCAGTACACTGAGAGCTCCATGAAGACAGGCGCCATTTCTGATTTGCTCATCCCATGTAGCCCTAGAGGTAATAGAATTCATCGCCTAAAGTTCTGAATAGTTTTATCATAGCTAAAGCTCACTTGTAAGGATGGAGGTACTAGATAAATGCAAATACTTTCCTGTTTATTCACCAGGTTCAAACTAGATGAAAAAATATTGCTTAAAGACTCGAAATTTTACTGATTGGAACATGATAGAGGATCTTTCTTCATATATATATACAATATATTAAGGTTTAATTTGGGGTTAGAAGAAGGTAATTATAAATAGATTGGACAGCAGGGTGCTCTTGGGCAGCAAAATATTCCTAGGAAGGGTTTCCTGGCTCTAAATAGAATGCATCCAGGACTGGGCCAATTACTAAAATATACATTACAGAGCATGATGCTGTGGCTGGTGCTGTTGCCAGTGTATGTGGCTGGTGTCTAGGTTCTCGTCCCGTCCCAGAAAGAATTCAGAGACGAGACACAGAGGTTAAGAAAGTAAAGTGGGGATTTAATAAGGGAGAGACAGTGCATTCTCAAGGGGAGAGCAGGCAGGCTCAGGAGAGCGGCTGCCCTGAGATTCTTTGGCAAGCTGGTTATGTAGAGTGTAAAAATGAATGGGTGGAATATTCATTGGAGGGAAGGGTTTGGGGTCTTATTCCCTGATTTTCATTCCAACTTCACCTTCCTGAGGGGAGGAGGGATTTTTGTCCTTATTTAGTCTGGATCTGAAGTGTCATGGTGTCAGTGCATGATGGGTACTTCTACTCTGCAAGATTGCTTTTATTGAAATGAGGGCGTAATGAACAAAAAGTTACATTCAGACACTGGAGATGCCTGCATTTTCCCACCTTTCTTTGTCGTCCTCCAGGATGCTTGTCACCCCAAAATGTGTGACCACTTATGAACCCAGAGGTTCCTGCTTTTCCTTCTCTGCCCAGGGATCCCTGTTGTTCACATGATGTATGGTTTCTTGCATTTGGCCCGTGCCCCTCCTTTCTGCCCAATTCCTGCCATTTGGTCTGTGCCCCCCTTTCTCTGCTCATATCTAACTATCTGCCTGCTCTAACAGTACCACCTACTAAGAATGATTTTGCCATCTATTGATGTCTTTGTAATACCTAAAAAACGAGGTCTAAGTTTGAATGGGTAGGTAAAAGGGAAAGAGAGAATTGATACCAACCCTGTTCTAAGTCCTCTATACCCTCAGCACTGGCCCCAAATAAGTCTAAACCTCTTGAGGTCCTGGCCTGCTTTTCCACACTGCTGTGTAGGGGTTACACAAGGGCACAGTGTTAAGTCTTCTTGGACTATAAGTGGGCTTTTTGGTTTCCTATTTACTGTCCTGGGGAGAGGTGGAGCACTGAGTTCACTGTAAGATATTGTCAGTCCTATTGTTCATCTTAGTATAGAGCATGAACTTTGGAGTAAAATAAACCTGAATTTCTATCTCCAACATTCTTGCCCTTTGATCCATTCCATTGATTTCACACGTACAACTTTGATCCTGGGAATATAAATTTGAGACACTTTGAGTACTGTTTAGAGATTGGATTGTGGGAGCAGCTCTCCTTTCTCCATGGGTATAGGAATCACTTTGTCCATGATTTGAAGCTGCAGACTCTCAGGTTTTTGGTAGTGATGGGGAGTGGGGACTAGAGGGACTTTCTAAGCTATTTGGAGTCAACCTGCATTAGGGAACTGGTCTAGCAATGGAACCTAGAAAAAGATCGGACATGTGCAGTAGTTGTAAATTATGTTCTTTGTTATTACATTTGCCTCACATAATCTAGTAATCCTCATTAAATCTCATTAAAAGTTATGACCTTGTCTCTGGTGTGCTGTAGGGAAGTAGGGAAGGATGAGGGCACATTCTAGGGTAGGAAAATAGAAGGGGAAGAACAGGGTTCCATTTCCTGAGTCCAGAGTGGTGGTTCCTGGTTTACAAGTTGGAAATATCACTGTGCCCACAAGAGCACACAAGGGACAGAGGGTGCAGAGAGGTAGTAACATACATGGTAGCTTGCTGAGGTTCCAGGAAAGACAGAGGGAACTTTCTGGAAAACAAGGTAGTAGCAGGCCTATTTTTAGCCAATATACTGCAATTATGTGATTTAACAAAGGGGCACCCCCTCTGAATTGATGTCCCACCCCGCTGCCAGCCTCAGTGCTTGATGAGTAGTGAGTTTGTGCAGAAATTAGGAAATGAAAAAACCAAAGGCAAACAAAACAAGCCTATTCCACTCTGCGTCAGGGCATGGTAAGGACAGAGCTTGGTCTGGATTTCACATTCAAGCTTTGTGCTACACCTGCTACACTTGTGCAGGACAGAAGAAGCACAAATTCCGTAACGGCCCTGAGCATTAGACTAAAAGACTTCAAGGAACAGCAAGGTGCCTGTGTGGTGTGTGCTTAACAATAAAAGGGGTCATGGATTTTTGGAAATATTCTGGTGGAAGGGGCTCACCTGTGCCATCCGTGTTTGGGTTACATAAGTTTATATTTGAAAAGAAAAACAGCTGTAATATATATATTTGAGATATATATATTGAACTTGGTTATTCTTGGATAGGGGGATCATGTGTGATTTTTGATTGATTTATTTGGGGAAGAATTTTCCAAATTTTTGGAAATTAATTTTATAACTTAAAAATGCAATATTTTAAAGCTAAATTTTAGGATGGGGAGTGTTGTCTCACCTAGAACCTAAGCTTATGTCCACCACTGGGGTTCAAAGTTTTCTGGCCACATTTGACATACTGATGGGGCTAAAAGTCTTTTTTGCACGTAGACTTGGAAGACGTCCAAGGGAAGAATTCCCACTAAGGGAAGAACAAGTCTGTTAATGTTAGCTCAGGAACAAAACCCAGGTTTTTGGAGGGGAGGAGAGAGTCTGTCTGGCTGGGATGTGGATTTGTCTTCTGACCAACCTTCTCTACTTAAGTCTTAGGGATAGAGAAACTCCAAAGAATTTTGTTTTCAATTTTTATTATGGAAATTTTCAAATATATACAAAAGTATAGAGAATAGTAGAACGAACTCCCAAATATCCATCACACAGCTGCAATAATTATCCATTTATCACCAATCCCATTTTAACTATACACTCACGTACCCCAACCTCAAATTATTTTGAAGCAAACACCAGTAGCGTATCATTTGTAAAATTTACAGTATATTTCTTTAAAAAATAAGGATTTAAAAAAGAAAAATAACCACAGTACCATATCACACCTAAAAAAAACCCAATACATTGAGGAGATGTATTATTTCAAATTCTGTAAGGATTGTGGGAACAACCAATATATTTCACTGGTACCATGAGGAAGGGCGCAACACTCAAATGGAGCCCAAGTTTTTTACTGATGTAATTGCTTTACAATGCAAAAGAAAGAAAACGACCATATTAAAGCCACGTCAGGGCCTTTGTAGGGAGCTGAGAAAGAGTGCTGATATCACAAGCCCATGTCAAAATGCCATAAATTTCCTCTAAACATCTTTGTCATTTTCTTAAAATGGCTCTCCTGGATGTAGCTGATCTAAGCCCTCTTTAAATCTTTCATTTTCTGTTCCCCCCTCACAGAAGTTTTCTCCCCAATGCCTTTTCCAAGTGACGACAACGTAGCTGTCTCTCAGTCCTCTCACATATAGAAACCAGGTAGAATGAGGAGCTAGCTGAGTTTACTGGAAACGGGGCCGAAAACTGTGGCCAACAGAATCAGTAAGAGATGCAAAAGAAACCTAGGCAAACTAAGTGGTATAATTAACTCTGGAACCTGCCTACAGCGGTCTTTGTTGCCTCTGGCATCAAATAATACAGTATACTGAATCTGTAAAATGAGAAAAACAATCTTTTTTTCAAAGAGATGTTAAGATTACATGAAAGAAGTGGTTAGGGCAGTGCAAAAAAAAAAACCACTGTATTATTTGTGTATCATTTTAAAATTTTTATAAAAATCACAATATTCTCGTGTTCACTGTATTTATTTTTATAGTTAGTTTTATAGCAAGTGATTTTTCTGAATAAAATTTTAAACAAATTAACAACAGTACAAAAACACTGAAGTTGTTACACAAAGGACTGATCCTACAAAACGTCGCCCTAAGGGATGGGTAATCTTAAAACTGTGCTAGCCCCTGTGTGGAATAACATAGAAATATGAGTAATAATTCTTGTCTTTGAACATCTTACAACTGCCTTAAAGAGTTTCTGAAATACCTGATTCAGAAAAGCCACACATGTGGTGCCTGGACAGCATATACTCTACTAGCACCAGATTGGAAGGGGAATATTTTGCAATGTAGTGATTACAAAATATGAATAGAATCAAAGAACCTTCAGTGATGCCAACCATACTTCAAGTAGTGTCTCAGATGTAGAATCTGCAAAAGAGCAGGGAAATGTGCTCCTTGCTCTCAAAGATATCATAGTCTAATGAAGAAGGCAGACACATCAAAAAAGCACAACAAAAGGCTACACGCGCTGAATTAAGAGTCTGTTCATGTACAATAGTACAACCACCAGGGCAAGAAGGTCAGTGGAATAGACAGGGAAGGAGTGTCCCAAGATGTAGGAGGAAAATCAGATGAGCTGTCTCCTTGGAAACATGGAAGTGCTCATCTATACTTGACAATTCCATTGACCAATGGTTTACATCAATGACTCTTCCAAAGCAATCCTGGACATCTTCGCTGTTCATCTGGAAAAACAAACCAATGTCCAATTAGCAGGCTTATACTAATTTACCAATCCCTCCTACTGACAAATTTAACAAAGGGTTGATTATCTGCATCACTCACTTCGCATTTAGAAAGCCATCACAAAATTATCGAATGCAGATGCAATGTGAGTCTGGATCAGCAGCTGAGGGAGTTACAGGTCGATATATATTACAAAACAAAAAAGTCAGGAAAGCAGTGATACCAGAAGTTTGGCAAAAAGGGGGCGTGGTCATCTAAGACATAAAAAGTCCTAAATTCCATGTTCTGGATTCTGGGCTTATGGAAATTATTCAGGCTGGTTCCTACCCATCAAAAAGTCTGTGCTCTAGTGGCCACAAAGCCATGCAACAGGTTAAGTACAACAGACTGTGAGAACCATGAGACCCACAGAAGAGGGTATCTTGACCCATGTGGTCAGGAAAGGCTTCTCATAGGAAAAGTTTATGAAGTATCTATTTTTATAATCTTCAATTTTACATTAAAAAAGCTGAGCATCAGACAGTTAGATAACTTGGCTGAAGTTACAGAACGAACAAAAACTGGAATTAGTGTTCAAACCTAGTTCTGTTTGACTTCAAAGCCCCAATGTAGTTTGTATCACATCAAACACTCATAAAAATGTCAAGTTTTACTTCAGTCACCAGTGACTTCTCCACTTCCTATAGTGCTGTCTGCCCATAAAACATTTAAAAATCTGTTAAATACAGTACAACAGTTTATCAGGAGACAACTATCAGGAAAATACTGATAAAACTCTGGTTGTGCCTGGCAGCTCCCCCATAAAGGACACCTGGAAGGAAAAGATCTGCCCAGACAAATATACCTTATTGTGTGTGTGTGTGTTGTGTGTATACACATAAACACACACAATTTCCTGAAAAAATTTATACATTATAGACACAGCACCAATTATTTCCAGTGTCTCTATGTACCTATATTAATCTCTAATGTTTTCTCTATATATATTAAAAGAATATATGCTGTTTATAAAACATGCAGACAATAAGTTTCTGATTCATTTCTGCAAACCTCAATTATCTGTGGAGAGTAACCTTTTCCCTTTTTTCTCAAAAGGAGGGCTGAAAAACCAAACAACATACAAATGACTTTTTAACACTCTTAGAAGGAAAAAAAAAATCCCAGCTGTACATCACTCTTTGGAGCACTGAGGTGGTAAAAATTTTCTATATATTACTTCTGCTCACCTGTTTAGCCTGAAACTCTTGGTCTTAAAGAGAAAAAAAGAAATCTCCTTGGAGCTTTAAACTATTCTGACTAGGATGGGTTACAGAGAATATTTCACAAAACTACTTAAATGAACCTGACAGTCAATCGTGAAAAAGGGCATGACTCATTCTAAATGTTTCTAGCAAAAAAAAAACCCGACAACATATTTATAGGCTAAATTCTTAATAACAGGTTAATATAAATATTGTGCATTTTTACATTTGTCAGATACTTAATTTAGAAACCAAGTAAGATGATGCACTGTTACCTCTAAGAATAACAAGTTGAGCCTCCAAAGTACTTGTGACAGCATACAGGTGGAAGGGGGTTTTATCTACAAAAATATCTATGAAATAAGAATCCAGTATATCTGCTGTGATGATGTTAATGTAGAATTTAAAAATCTTATTGAATAACAAGGTTATTGGGGGGAAACATCTTTGGGTCTAATTGAGATTGTATGAATAGTAAAAGTCAATTTGTTTTGGAATTAAAAACATGTGCTCAAATATATTTGATATATATCACTTTCTTAGAGAAAAACAGGAATCATATTTAATCAAATGATATATTTCAGATGATAAAGTTGCCATTGGTCTTAAAAATCCACTCCTTTTTTAGTTACATTAGTACAGAAAATGTTTTGTGAATTTAAATGTGTACTTTATCTGTACTTCCATGTGTAATTAGATTTGTTTTCAAAACAGTGGCACCAAATTTCTTTAGAAGGTACAATGGAACCCACTTTTTAGAAGCCATCATATAAACATGTTAATAATTTGTAGAATCAAAATGCAAACCACATAGAGAAAAATAATTGAGTATATTGAAGAATAAAACACTCAGAGCACACAAGGGGGCAGCACAAAAGATTACACACTCAAAAATTCAATATATAAAGTTCAAAAACAGAACTATTCTATAGTCTTAAAAGATAGGAGGGCAGAGGACTGATCCAGAGAAGGAATGCAGTGGCCTTTTGAGTTACAGGCAGTGTTAGTTTCTTGATCTGAACTCTGCTTACATGTATGTGCTCATTATGTAAAGATTCATTTTAGTGTACAGTTAAGATTTGTCGATTGTTCTGTGCGTATGTTGCCCAAGAGTAAACTATGAATTAATTTTTTAACAAAGGGTAACTTCTATTTAATCTTCAGCAGTAATTGTGTTTAAAAACAGGTTGCTTTAAGGACTAACAAAACGTTTTAAATAACCATTATTGTCTACTTTATACTCATTATTTACTAGTAGGCTGTTTTAAAAATGTTTAAGTGTTCTATATGGAATGACCTTTCCACCCTGATATCCTCTTCAGAAAGTAGGTTGTCTCTCTACCTAACTGCTAACATGGCTAGAAGAATAAAGGTAGTTCCGGAACACAGACCTACGCACTTTAGATAGGATTCCTGATCTCAAGCAAGTATTGAAGCAAATGTTAAAGCTTTTAACTCGGCACCCAAAACTTGGTCCTGTGACACAAAACAATCTTCATGAGAGAGCCATCATTCAGGTGCCCTAACACTTTGAGAAGTCTGTAACAGCTGAATAACAAGAAAGCTAACTCACTCAACTGGGATGTAATTACCATATACTATTCCATTCCTTTGGCCACTGGTATTCAGACAAGTTTAAGCAGACTATCGCAAACCCAAATATTTCAAACAACTTTCTTTGAAAGACTAGTTTATACTGAGAGAACCATGGCTGTTCTAGGGCACTGAGAAAGGAGCAAAGGGAGCTGGAAGTTGAGCATGCTCAATCACACTCCATGAGTACCGTTTTCATAATATGTACGTATCAGGCTATGTGCCATTACGATACCTTTCCGAGAGGCTGTTTACTCTATAAAATATTTTGCTAAACGACATTTGGGCTATACGGGAAATGGCCGTTTCAAGTAAGTAAAAAATTACCAGTTGTAAAAATGTTCTGAAAATCAAATCATCTACATATGAATCAAGAAATTTCTGAAAAGGGCAAATGAAATGACATTTCTGAAGATAAAATTATTGTTCACTGGGGAAAGGGCACAAGATGTACAAGTTCTTAAATACTTTTTTGAAATTCAAAACTGGTCCTTGAAACCAATTCCCATCTTAGAAGGGCTTGCTGACAAGGGCTAATGCTGTGAATGAGAAAACAACTTAAGACAAACAAAATTAACGAAAATGCCACACAACCAAGGTGATCAGATTCTACAGGCCTTCCCTACAATACGAACCCCAAGACTGGTACCAGAAATGCACACGCGCCCCGCCACCCCCCCACAGATACGCGTGAAATGTAAAAACAAACCACAGCCCTTATACACGTGTACACACACAAACCTACACACACCCACAAGGGCTGACTGAGTGCCTTTAAAAAACAAAACAAACAAACCCATGTGGCTTTGGCTTTCGGAAATACGTTAGAGAGCTACCAAGAAGCGATTCTGAGAGCATCTGAAAAACGTGCAAGTTGTCTGAAAGCAGTGCCTGGCCACTGAGACAGTTTGCAAGCGTGATTCAGACGTCTGCCAAGGAAACAAAAGAAAAGCCTCCCTCCTCCCGGGGAGACCGCACACGGAAAGAGAGGTGCTCCGGGCACTCTTTCTCCTAAGGCAGGCGGAAAGCAGAAGTCTGTGCAGGAGCGGTACATACTAGGGATCGCTCTCTGGCAGGGACGGGGCCATGGAGTTTCCATTGGTTGGGGAACCGCCCAGCTTTAGTTTTTCCAGATATTCGGCATGCACGGGCTTGTGGCACTGGAGAACCTTGATCGCATCTTCGATTTTGAACCACTCTCGCTTCCTCCCAATGCTAACCGAATCTTCCCAATCCTCCAGAATCTCAGTGACAGTCAGTACATACACGTACGTTCTGTGCTTGCGATCTTGGTTCTGCTCGAAAATGCCCAGGAGCCGGCCTAACTTCCCCTTGACTCCCGCCTCTTCGTACACCTCTCGGACGGCCGCGCCGCCCGGCTCCTCCTCGGGCTCCATGCCCCCGCCCGGCACGATCCAGCGGTCCGGGTACCGACTGCTACTCACTAACAGCACCTCGTCCTCGCGCTCGCTCCGGAAGCACAGGCACGCCGCCCGCTTCTTGAAGCCCTCCGGGTCGTAGGTGCGCGTCTGGTTCGGCTTGCACTTCATCGTCCAGGCCGCGCGCCGCTGCTCGGTGCCTGCCGCCGCCGCCGCCCGGTGCCCGCCGCCGCCGCCGGCCGGCCGAGGTGCTCCGAGGTGTTCGGGAGAGAAAGGGCCGCGGCGAGGGGCGGGGAGAGAGGCGCCTCAGCCCGCGAGCCCCCGGAGCTGGGGGAAGATGAGGCGGGGGCGGGGACGGGGGCGGGGGCGCGCGAGGTACGTCAGTCGGTCCGGCCCCCGCGAGGCCCGAGGGTCCCGGGCGCAGACGCCTGAGTGGAAGAGGCGCCGCCCCCGCCGCCGCCCGGGAGCCCGGAGCCCGCCACTCAGCGCGCAGCCCACCCGAGTCCCCGGTGCGCGTCTGCCTCCCTCCTCTCCTCCCTCCTCAGCCGCCCGGACCGGGGTTGAGCGAGGTGAGGCGCACTCGCGTGCTCGTCCGCGTCCCCAGGCGCGTGCGCGTTCTGGTCGGAGGGCGGGGGGCGGGGGCGGGGGTCTCGCGGCTCCCGCCGCTCGCGGCGCCTCGGGCCCACTGCGCAAGCGCCCCGCCCCTCTCGGGCTGGGAACCTCCATCCCCCAGGGTGAAATCCGCCGCATCGTGACTGGGGCCGAGCTGCTGTCCACGTGCGCCTTGGAGCCAGACGCGGCTGTGGCGCGGCCGGTCGTTTCTCCTCACCCTCCCCACCGGGCTGCAGGAAACACACACGCAGTCGTTTCACACACGGTGAGGCCGGTCCTGTACGGATGCTCATCGTCATCTCCCACGGTGAAGAGTACCTGCTTATTTTAGGAAGGCCCCGGTTGGGTCAAGATGATCCTCCGTGTTCTTGGCGAAATAGTACCTCATGTTTGCTGAGTCACATCATGCGGGTTCATTTCTTCAACAGGTTCTTCACCTTGCCAGGCGTCTTGGCACAGCCCATATCTGAACCCTTTTCTTGAACCCCTGTTGACATCTTACCTAACCTCTGGTCCTCGGATTCCTCACCAGTAAACTCCACGCCTGCTTAGTTCAGACCTTTGCACTTGGGGTCCTATTCACCAACAGCTGGAGAAGCAGCGTAAGTAGTGTTTTATTAAATCCCAGGAATCTCCATCGTCCACACACTCCAGCCTCCTCTCTCTTTCTCACTGAGAAGTGCTGGTTGGGGTTTTGGAAAACATGCCTATGGCAATCCCTTCATATTTTACATTTTGATTTTTAGAAGCCTCCTGGCCTGGGACTCCAGCAAGGCCACATGGTGCTCTCTCACCTGTGTTTGGTTGTCCAGCCCTCTTGGGCAGAAGTGGCCCCCCACAGCCCCAGATGTGACAACCTAAAGCCTTCCCGTTCCTTTGAATTGTTCCTTACTGTTTCCCTGCACTCACAGTAGCCTTGTGGAGAAGACCTCTGATGTCCTCTACCCTTTGGCCTATTGCAACTTAGGCATGTTTCTGTCTCTCTTACCCACAGTCAGTCTGCTGGTACCAGGCATGGGGGATCATGACAACTCACTCTTCCAGTGAAATCGTGCATTCATCAAGGGGAAATTGCATCGGAAAGGTACGTGGAAAGTGGTTATGAAACATGCAGTCCAGTTTTCACATACGCGTTAGTTCAGCCTCCCAGGGTCTGCTCCACTCCATTTATACTCAAAATAGCTTATAAAAATGAGTCTGTTCCCAGTGACAGGACTACCCTCAATATCTAGAGCATAATATGACAAACATGTATGGGCATAATATAACAAAAATGTATGAAGACAACGATAAAATGGAGCTATAAAGGGAATGACTACAACCAATACCCATACTACTACCCACGACCATATTTAATGACATATAGAAGATGGATGATCAAAGAGCATCTGGAGGAAGGCACACTCCGTGATCAGAAACAAACTAGGAAACTGGATTTTAGCAGGCTGTATTCCTCAATGTGTCCATAACTCACAAATGCACAAATGATATTCAACAACTAGAAACAAAATCTATTATAATCGGGATCTAGGCAAATATACCTATCATCACCCCTATTATGAAATATCCTTTTAGGTCTTCTTTGCAGTGTAATGAGGTTGTAAAGAGCAGAAAGCCTACTGTTTTGGTAAAGAAGACAAAATTGTCATGGTGTCCAGATGGTAGGAATGTATTCTTGATAAACGCCTTAGAAATGTTGTAAGAATAAATTTCTTTAAATGGTAAAAATTAATAAGTAGGTGAAATACCAAGAGCTTTCATATATGCCAGCAATAGTCCTGTAGAAAATGTAATGGAGAACTGATGACCTTCACAGTAGCAGCATCAACATCCACAAAATAAATAAAATACCAAGGGATCCGAAAAAATATGTTTAGGACATTGTAGCAGAAAGTGATAAAACTTATACTCAGCTTTAAAAGGTGATTAGAATACAGGAAGAGGAACTCTGGCAAAGCTGGGAGATTGCGCAGGTAGTCTGGAGGGAGGGATGGATCAACCCAGCTCCAGGGACACCATAAGTCTGCTTCACAATTACCAGGTACCATCTCCTCCTCTCACAGGAGGTGCCCTTTTGTAGTCTGTTGCATCACTTTCCCGTCAGATATGCACATGCCATATGTCTGTGCTGCGGGCATATTTATTGGAAGAGAAAGGAAAAGCAACATTATGATATGGAAGCAAGCAGAGACAAATTTGTCCTGGCAGTCATAGCACGTTTCCAGATAAAGACATCCAGAGTTTGCAGGTTTAGTGCAATGCCTAGGAGAATTTCAAGTTAGTTTTCTCCCCCAAATTTGATAAAATAATTTTAATTTCCACCTGTTGAAACACTAGGGCAAGGTGGTTTTCCCTTTTTCTGAAGAAGCGTAGGAATCTTTTTTTGAGAGACTTAACATTCCACTGTCCGGTTTATCTATAGTTCAGTGTTTCTCTCCTGAGGAACAAAGTTGTTTCATGAGCAGTAGTGACTTACAACAACAGCTGCAGTTTGTACACGACTCCCATGTTGTCCTTGGCCTTGGTGATGGAATGTGCTCTGTCCTTTGGGACACCAGCAAGTGCGAAGCAAGCAGAGAATTGAAAAGTGCTTGCACGGTGAGTGGGGTTTGCCCTCTCTTGCTGCTGTTGAAACAAGATGTCAGCAACGTGAAGAAGCCTGGGCTCCGTGGATGACGGGAGACCCACAGTCTGTGCATCACCTTCACCCCAGGTGACAGAGAACCAGCTGCCAGAAATGTGGGTGAGACCCTCCTAGACCATCCAGCCCCCAGCACAGCCCCTTAGCTGACAGGGCACTGACCGCAGATGCATAAGCAAGGCTTCTGAGAACAGCAGAGGGAACCGTCAGCTGATTTCAGCTGAAATCATTGACCTGCAGAACTGGGGGCAAAACAATTGCTTGTTGTTTGAAGTCACTCAGTTTTGGGTGGTTTGTTAGGCATCAGAAGCTAGCTGACACAGTGACTAACTGCCATCCATGAAAGTCCAACCAAAAACAGAAGTATTTTTCATAGTAGGAATTTAACCTCTTCTTGAAGATGTTGACATTGAACTTTCCAGGGAGTCAGAAGGAAAGGGATGAGGTCAAGACGTGCAATATTTGTCAAGTGCAGTCTAAGTGCCAGGCTCTGAGCTGAGCCGCGTGTCTTGTTTAGCTGATAGCCCATTAAATCTTACAGAGGCCTTTATGACTTCCATTTCACAGAAAAGAAGGCTTAGAGTAGGTTTTGTGTTTGAATGCAAGGCTTCGCATCTCTATAGCCTGGGCTCTCACAAGGTCACCAGGTCCTTCGTGAAAAGCATTATTTTTATCAAGAGCTATGGTTTCTTGTGGTACTTTTTGATGATGTTCAGAGTTGGCTTCTTAGATAAGATGTCCATTTGCTAAGAGTCCCTGAGTTCAAAGAAAGGCATTTTCCTTCTGGACGTCCTTCTCCTGCACAGGATAGCGAAAAGCACTCCTCAGTGCCCATCTCCCTCTCACTAGTGAGGCCCTTCACCTTGACATGTTACTTAACAACTGGCAGTTAAGTGCCTCTGCGAGCATGAAATGGAATTAGTGCTACAGAAAAGAACACATTCTATTTTGTCTTCACTCTAGGTGTTGATTTGATTTATCAATGCTCTGCTTTATTTTTTGCATTTAATATTTATTTGCCAGCAAAATTGAAAAATGAGTATCGAAATCTTCCTTCAACAGATTAAGAAACAGGCTGAGGTGGGTTTATGTAAGTCAGGCAGTAAGCGATGGAGCTGAGTCACGCCTTGTTCTGATTCCACAGGTGATCTTTCATTCACTGTGATGGATTTCCCGTGTGTTGAAGGTGCTGAGATGCACACACAGTACTTGTCATTCCTTGTGAGCAGTCTTGCTCGTCTCTCTCGTTCTCTCCTACCTGGGAGATCCAGGCACCCAGGAGAACACAGCTTCTGGGAAATGTTCTAAAGCTGAGGGGATCCGTTCTGAGAGCAACCAGTCTGGGCTACCTATTTCCAAATTTTTCAGAGTTAGGAAGGAAGAGGCAGATTGGAAGGTGACAGCGTGGTCGTGGGAGGTTGAGTGCCTTTCTTAGTGAGATGGGCATGGAACCTAGAGCTGCGTCTTTTGTGAATAACTTTGAAGTGGAATACAGTTCTAAGAGGGACGAGCTCTCCAGAAGAGCTGTCACCTCAGGTAGAGAATGTTACAGACCTTCTCAGAGCCTTATGGTGTTCAGAGCAGGACACGGCTTTCAGGACAGTGACCACACATACCTGAGAGGATTTCTGGATGTATTAAAGGGAAGCAGAGTTAGGGGGAGTGATGTTAGTAGAAGTTGATGACTGAAAAAAAAATGGTGTTTTATAACCCATGCGCCCTAGACTTTAAATCTGGCACTCTCATTAGCTGTGCAGCCTTAAATAAGTGAATATCTTTGACCTTGAGAGTTCTCATCTGTAGCATGAGGATAATAAAAGTAATTTCCTCATTAAGTTCAACCCCCCCGAAAAGCCTTTGCTGACCACATGTACTCACCCCCTTTCCACTGGGGCAGTTACCCTCCTCTTTTTTTCCAGGCTCCCCAGACTTTAGTTCTGTCCTGGCTTTAGGGAAAGAGCCCTGGAGTGACCTGTCTGCATGTTTGTAAGACATTTCAAGGCTAAGGGCCAGCCTAATACATACCTGTTCCCCCCGAGTCAGCCCAGTGGCCTGAACTTGGTGTCCAGCAGGGATTCAAAAGACTTTGACTGAATGAGGGATTGTGATGAAAGCTCCGTGGAGCATAGAGGACAGTTATTAATGCAGCTAATAATTGTTTATTAGGAGTATAAGATGAAAGACGAGTGAACGGAGGCAACTCCACGTAGCTTTTCCGTCAGGGAGCCTTCCTCACGTACCTTCGAGGCTCTGTTTTTGCCTCAAGCCCCAAAGTGGCTTCTTAGTGGGGCTACGGCAGGTAGTTCAGTGGAAACTCCTCAAACACCAAGTGATTGGAACAAAAAATACCTCCACATTTTTTATTTGATTAATTGATGAATCACAGGGATGAATTTAGGATTTCTAATTTTGTAATTACGTGAGCAGCAGCCCAGTTGTGCACAGTCCCAGGTGTGAGCTCAAACATCAGTGGAGGCCAAGTCCAAGTGAGTGTTTCCACGCTCTCTAAGAGGCGGCCCTCCTTGATTTCTCCTACTTCTTTGGTCGCTCCCTCCCTCTGGTTCCCTGACTGCTGTGTCCCTCCTTCTCACTGACACCGTCCTCTGTAGAGACCTGTAATTCAGCACCTGGACCCTTCCTAGTGCTGCTCTGTTCTAGCATCAGGGTCAAATGCTGAACCCTCACAAAGGTCTACCAGGCCCTACAGGATCTGGTCCCGTTTCCTCTCTGACTTTCCCCGCACCGTCCCCTTCAGTCATTGCACTCCAGCTCAGTGGGAACTGCCCTTTCTGGGTTGTGTCAGCCAGGCTCCCCGGGGGCCTCTGCGCTGGTCCGTCCCTGTGCCTGGATGCTCTCACCCGACTGGGCTGGCCGACTTTCTCCCTTCGATCGTGGCCTTGCGTGGTTGTCGCCTTCGCAGAGTGGGCTGCCCACTGGGCTACCCCTGGGCTGTGTGTTGCTGAGTGCCCTCCTCTCCCCTATTCCTGAGCCCCTTTGCCTTGTCCTGCATTGTCCTTTGCTGCTGCCACTCTGGTCACCTCATGTTATTTACTTCTCTGTTACGTTTGTTGCTTTTCTCTGCCCCACTCCCCCAGAGCTCCTACTGGATTCTAAAGTCCTTGATCTTAGGGACCCTTGTCCCCTGCTCACTGGCCCATCTCCAGCAGCCCAGAACTTTGCCGAGCACACACTGCAGTCATCTAGACCGCATCTGTTGTTGTAATGAAGGTATGTGTCTCCCTTGGTACCTGGTGACCCTTGAGGGCAAGGGCTGTGTTTCGTTGGTTTTTGTCAGGCCGCGATCCAGGGTGCTCTCTGATGCAGCAGGAAAGGCACTACTGAGTATTTGTCGAATCAATTAATTTCTTTGTGAAAGTGACATTTTACAGAGAAAACGTTCTGTTTCCAAACTGCCGGTGTTCCACTAGGTGTTGTCAGCGTGAGCACCATATATGCACCAGCTGCCGTGCGAACTCTGCTCATCAGCCTGCCCAAGGGTCTGGCTCCTTTTCTGTGGATCCCGCTTAGGGTAGCACTGTTCTTACTGCACAGCTGACCGAGGGTGGCATCTTCACATCTCAGGCCTTTATCACCTAAGTAGTTTTTGCTTTCTCTGTGCGGAACTTGTACTAATTTACGTAATGTATTTCCCTCAAATAAAATTGTATGTTTTTGAGGAGGAGGTAATTAGGTTTATCTATTTTTATTTATTTATGTATTTTTAATGGAGGTACTAAGGATTGAACCCAGGACCTCATGCATGCTATGCTTGTACTCTACCACTGAGCTATACCTTGGTCCCTAAAATTGAGACTAAAGCATAATTATAGAAGTTTAGGGTTAGGGTTAGGGTTAGGGATTATACAGTTCAACACAGTGAATGTATAAGACTGTAATGAAATAGTTGAAAGGAACGTGGGGCTGATGTGAAGTCTTAGTACCCACGGTGCCGGGCACCAGGCTAGGCTCTTCATTGATCTTCTTTAACTGAATCCTAATCAAAACCCTTCAAAGGCAGTAGTGTCATTCTCATTTAACAGGGGAGACTATTGAGGTCACAGACATTCTGTAAGTCGCCCACGATCCGAAGGTAGATAGCCAAATGAGAGGAAACTCAGGATTCACTGATGACAACACCCCAGAGAGACCCCGGCATAGGCAGACCCCCACTGAATTTGCTCCCAAGTCCGGTCTGGTCCCCTTCCCTTTTGTCCAGGAGACTGCTCGCCAGAGCTTTCACCCCACCCCGTCTCCTGACACTTGTGGCAGCTCTTCATCCCTGAGATCTCTCCTGGTGTCCTTTGGCCACACGTTGGTATGTTCAACACTGATTCCTGCTCTGTTGGATGAGAGATGACTGTTCGGGTCCCTGTGAAGGAATAACTTAATTGTTAATTACCCGCCTTCAGGACGTTGGATGGTTGTGGCTCCTGAGGGAGGCTCCGCTGGTGCAGAACCTGTCTCCTTGTGTGAGAATCCCGTTCTTGGCAGGTGCCCTTTCCTTCCCCAAAGGTCTCAGAGTGGCCGAGGAGGGAAGAGCGTTGACTGCTCAGTCTGCTGTGCACCCTCAGGCCCAGGCACCATGAGACCAGTTCCCTCAGAGGCAAAACAGGGTTCTCAGGGTTACCAAGCTACTCTGTAGATTTCACAGGCTCCTTCAGTAAAGAAAACAAGGTGCGTACAAGTGATGTTTGGAATGAAAATTGGGATCAGGAGAATGGCCACATTCCCTTTTTCCCAGTAAAAGCTTCAAGTACCCCCGGTAAGATCCACCTGTTATGGGAAGATGGACTGTTAGTGATCCCCGTGGGAGGGTGGGTGGCTCTGAGCATGGGTCTGGAACCTGAGATCAGTAGGAAATCTGTTTCTCCTCTACGTTCGTTCCTTCTTCTCCTGATGTATTTCTTTCAAGGTGTGTGTGAAATTCAGTGGTTTTGTTAGGAACTTTGCCAAAATGTAAGATTCTATCTTTTAAGAGAGGGCACTAGCCAGACTCTTAGGTTCTAAACTTTAACTTTGATCAAACAGCTTTTACTACCTGCCTACATCTCAAAGGAAGTGTCCGTGATTTACTGCTTTGGATGAACTTTCTGATGTGTGTATTTCCCCAAATTCTTATAAAGGAATCATATTTGTTGTTGTTGTTGTTGTTTCTAACTAAAATATCAGAAGATATTCTAAACTCTTCAAGGGCCTGTCATGTGTCAGGTACTTAATGTACCTCACTGATGATTTTCCCAAAATCCCTGTGGCATAAGTACCATTGTTCCAGGTTCACAAATGAGGAAATTAAGCCCAAGAGAGTAGATAACTTGCCCCTCGTGACACAGGGAGACAGTGGCAGAGCTGGGACTTAGAAGAACTGCTGTCACAATCCATTGCCTATACATCCCCACAGTAAAAAAGAGTATTTGACAAAAATTCCTGTCTTTTTGAGAGTCGCCAATGTAAATTTAAAAATTGCATATGATTGCTGTGTCATCACTGTATATTTAAAGTTTACTCATGACAAAGAATACTTTTCCCTTTATTTAAAATATTAAGGTTATAACTGTATAGTTGGAGGTGGCCAGTCTGGAAACCCATTGACATGACCAAGTTCTGGGAATTCTTGCTTTCAACCATGCTGTGTGGTAAAACCTCTGCTGTGTGCTGTGTGAGGCACCTGGACAAATGAACCAGATCTCATCCTCCACCGCCTCCTGGGTTCTCGAACAGTTTGCGTGGCACCTGGTACTCAGAAACCACACTTGTGCTCCCCATGTAGAAGGCATCTGCTGTACTGCCCCAGATTGCAAGGGGACATTGCTGCTGTCAGTGTTTCAGTAGGAAACACATGAATTCAGCAAACCTTCAGCCATGCCTACCAGGCATGTTTCCTGTAGTACACTTCTCACAGGATAAGGAAAGAACAAAGACTGCATGTTCCCCGCCCCTCAGGACCTCACAGGAACACAAACAAAGCAAGGAATGTCATTTGTGAATTATAAGTATCCACTGAGTACATTTCCAGTGTGAAGGAGGAGAAGAGGAGGAGGGAGGCAGATTCAGACGAGATAGCAGGGAGGCAGCAGAATCAGGAGTCAAGAACAGGGCAGCTGGGTCCTCGTGACTCTGAACATGAATGCTTTACCTGAAAATTCCAGTGTCTGGGGGCTCACGGATGGGATTCCTTAATCTGGAACATTTATGATTTTCAACAAACCCAATAATCAGATTACCAGTCTTATACTCATGAATCAATTTCTACAGTTACATTTCTTAAATTTTTTTAAAGCCTAGGCCTCTTCAAAAGCCTCCCCGCTTGAGGACATTTCAGAAACTGGGATTGGTAGAGAGACCAACACTGATGGTCGAGCCAGGAAGTCAGCAGTGCACTCACTGAACGCGAAGCTACTGAGTATAGGGATCCAGGATGAAAGTCAGAAAATGCATTATGTTCCATGCACTGTGGGAGGCTCTGACCTTAGAGGGATCAGTCCAGTTGATCCAGCTGTCTTAGTACAGAAAATTATGCAGGCAGATCTTAAACCCAGTGGTCTGGAAAGATTTGTCAAAGTTGTTTTATCAAGGAGATGTTTTTATATGCACGCATGCACACGCGTGCGCACGCTCGCACACACACACACACAGACTCACACACTGTTAATAAATTAGAATTCTGAAACATAGCAAGGATCACAGAGTGTTGGAGCCAGTCTGTCTGACTCTAAAGCCTCCAAGAATGTCTGTGCCATCAAAGCCTTTTTCATCGTAATTTATTTCAACGTAATTCAGAGCCACTACCTGCAGCTCCCCTGACTATGCTTGTCTATTGTTGACCCACAGAGAACTGGGAACTGAATGTTCCGCCTCAGCTAAAGGGCAGGGCCTGACTGGGCAGCTCCGGCGTCCAAGCCCTTCACAGATGTGGTCCCCATCTTCCCAGGACGTGTCCTCATGTTGCTGTCACACTTCGACCTGCCTGTTCTTGCCTCTGTCTTGCAGTTCATCTTCGCGGCACTAGAGCTGGGATTCTCTGCACTGTGACTTTGGCCATGCTTATTTTAATTTGCACCTCAGAGGTACAAGTGCAAGTGTATGGCTGGGCCACAAATTACTCCTCACCCTCTCCAGTAGGTTGGATAATACAGAGATTACCTTAAGCACCACAGAGTCAACACACTAATAACTTAAATACCTGTGTGTCAGTTTTTTATTGCTGGATAACAAATTGCCACAAATTTGGCAGCTTAAACCAACACGTTTCTTATTTCCAGTCCCCATAGGTAAGATGTGTTACGTGGATCAAGTGAGTTCCCTCCTTGGGGGTCTCGCAAGGATGAAACCAAGGTGTTAGCTGGGCTGGGGTCTTACCTGGAGGCTCTGGGGAGGAAGCAGCTTCCAAGCTCATCCAGGCGGTGGGCTGACGTCAGCTCCTGTGGCGGCAGGACTGAACCCACATTCTTGCAAGGACGTCCTCGGGGGCTGCTCTCAGATTCTCGAGTCTGCCCCTATTGCCATCAACTGGTTCCCGCCATCTTCAGTCAAGCAGTGGTGAGTCCAGTCTTCTCGTGCTTTGCATCTCTCTGCTTCCCCTTCTGCTTCTTATGAGAGAAAACTCTGCTTTTAGCCTCTGGTTAGATTAGGCTCTTTGGGACCACACGGGAACATCTCCCTGTTTGAAGGTCAGCGGTTTCGTCACCACTATTGCAACTGCAAAATCCCTTTGGCCATGGAGCGAAACACAGCCTCCTCTTGGTCACAGCACTTGGGGCGATGGTGGGATATCTTGGGACACCATTTTTAGCATTCTGCCTACCGCACCCTTTAATACCTTCAGATAGTTGTTTATTGAAACCCTGTCCTGTGACCCTGACTGTCAACCTGTAATTCCTGTGATGAGACCACTCACTCTTTACTGAGTTATATCATGTCATCATGCAGGTTTACTTGCACCAGTGGCTCATGTATTCCCAAGTGTGCTAGTCAGGGTCCTCCAGAGGAACAGAACGAAGAGGCTATCTATAGAGAGAGAGAGGAAGAGGTTTTTTTTAGGAATTAGCTCACATGTGTCTGGAGACTGACAAGACCTAAAATCTACAGTCGGCAAGGTGGAGACCCCACAGAGCTGATGGTGTAGGTCCTGTCTGAGTCCAAAGGCCTGAGAATCAGGGGAGCCGAGGGAGTATGTCTCAGGCCAAAAGCTGCTGGGATCCAGTCTCAAGAAGACGCTCTTTTTCTGTTGAAGTTTGCAGGCAGGAACAGAGAACTGCCCCACCTCGTGCAGTCAGGCTTGATTCCCTCCTGCTTGAGGAAAGGTCAGCTTTTTTGCTCTTTTCAGGCTCTCAACTGATGGGCAGTGGGACAGCCGCGTTAGGGAGGGCAGCCTCCTTTACTCAGTCTACCTATTCCAGTGTTGATCTCATCCAAAACTCCCTCTCGGAGACACTCTGAATAATGTTTGACCTAACCGCTGGCACTGTGTGTGGCCCAGTCAAGTGGATACATAAAATTAAACATCACCCCGCGCATTTTAACATAGTCTATAAATTAACATTTATTTTAAAATTTCTCTTGTATCTTAATTAACTACTCCATTTCCCAGTTTCCTTGTATAGCAAGGGGTGCTGTGCATAATTTCCCTCTGTTGCACTTAAGCAATTACATTTAAGTTTATATGTGTGAAAGGGAAAATCTTAAACACAGATCAGTGAGTAGTTTCCATTCTTTATGGTAAAGGAGAATTTTGTATCAGGTAGCATGCAAATTTAATATACCTAACACTTGTGAAATATTTATCATATGTAGCCAGTCCTTTTGTAAGCTCTTTAAATGCTTTGCCTCCGTTGATCGGCACAGCACCGAGATCAGTGCTGTCATCAGCCCCCTTTCCATATGAAGCAACGGGAGCACAGGAGTTAAGTCACTTGTCCAAGATGACAGCTGGTAGGTGGCAGTCCCAGGATTGGAACCTATGACTTCAGAACCAACATCCCTAACTAATTGCTGGGGCCGTGTAATTCATCATGCAAACCCAAATGAGAACACTGTTAAAAATTATATCTCCATAGGCATAAAAGAGAAAAGTCTTAGACATGGGAAGACATTGCTCAGTCTGTTAGGGAAAATTGATGTGGTTGTAAGTAGCACAAAATTCTCACGTAGATTGGCTAAATCAAAAAGGAAGTTCACGATCCCACAGCATGTGTAGCATCAGCATCACTTTTCCTCCCTCTGCTGGAATATTTCTGTCAGCAGACAAAGCAGTGTTATTTTTCTTTCATCATAAAAACAAATCCAAACAAGAAAAAGACAGAATACCTTCTTTTTAGCTCAGTGGCTGTTAGCACTCATAGGGCCATTTATCCTCTCCTGGAAGGAAACCTCCTACAGAGAGCTGTCTACCCCCACTGTCTCCAGTTCCTCTCGGCCCATCTGTCTCAGTCCCTCTCTGATCAGGCGTGTATGTCTTCATCTAAACTGAAACTGTGTGCTCAAGGTAACAATGACATCAGTGTTCCCAAATCCAATGGTTGTCACCTGGTCCTCTCCTAACTGACCTATCCATGTTTTTGGACAGAGCTAATCACTCCCTCCACCTGGAACTACTTTCTCCCCTGGTATATTACTCAGCATTCCCTAGAGACGTGGAAAATGTACGAGATCTAGACGGGAAGGGATTTATTTAAGGGAATTGGCGCAGGCAACTGTGGAGGCTGAGAAGTCCCCTGACCTGGTGTCTGCAAGCTGCAGTCCCGGAAAAGCTGGTGGTGTAATTCAGATGGCCTCGAAAGGCCCAGGAAGCAATGGAGCCAATGATGTAGACTCCAGTCGGGGTCTGCAGCCCTGAGAATCAGTAGCTTCGAGGACAGGAGAAGAGCAGTGTCCCAGGTCATTCAGTCGGGCAGGAAGGGCCGAGTTCTTCCTTCCTCACATTTCTGTTCTATGCAGGCCCTCAGCAGATTGGATGACGCCTGCCCGGCGGGAGGGTGAATTCCTATACTGCCTCCCCAGATTCCAATGTTAATTTCCCCCGGAAACAGCCTCACAGGCACCCCAGAAATGATGTTCAGCCAATTGTTTGGACACCCTGTGATCCAGTCAAGTTGCCACATACACACCTGGGCTCCAGGACATTACTTTCCTGGTTGTTCTCTGACCTCACTCGCTGTAACTCCTCAGTCTGCTTGGCTGTTTCTCCTCTTTTCCTCGTGACCTCTTGACAGGGACAAGCCTCAGAACTGAATCCTTGTCCCCTTCTCTTCCCTGCCTACACTCATTCCCTCGGTCACCCATCCAGCACTGTGGCATTACGTGCCATCTGTACCCTCTTCTCTCCCCAGTGTCGATTTCCACCTTAAACTCCAGACTCTATTGCCACTGTCCACTTGGCAGGTCCACATTGATGTTTAATAGACATTAGATTTTGACCATGTAAGATATGAGCTTGTTTCCTCTCACTCCCTTTATCTACTTGTGTTCTTCCTCATCTCAGGTGACATTAACATTATCCTTCTAGAGGCTCACTTATCAATAGCGGCTCAAAAATATTGAGGTCAGTCTTGCCGTTAAGTCCTTCGAGAAATCCTGTTGCTTCCGTGTTCTAAGGAAGTTGCGAAAAAGAACAGTTCTGCCTCCTCCACTGATCTACTTGATTTTAAACTAGAGCAAGTTCTTCCCTGGATCATTGCAATACCATGTAATATTTAAGTGGACTACAGTTTGAACATGAATTGATTTTGTGCCATTTCACTAAAATCCAGCTACACTCCCACTGGGTCCCTCCGCATCTACCTTAACTTTGACAGTCACGCTTACGTGTACGCTCCTGCACTGGCTGTTCTCTGTGCTTTCAATGGTTTTCCTGCAGGTATTTAATGACTCATCCCATCAACACCTTCAAGTCTTTACTCAGGTATCACTTTCTGAGCAAGAACTCCCCTGACCACGTAAACACGCTAATTCTTCAGCATTCTAAATCTTTCCTAACTTGCTCTAATTTGTTTTCCATTGCATTATAACATTCTTACATGCAATATAATTTACTAATTTTCTTTATTGTTTGTAGAATTACCCAAAATTTGAGTTCTCTGACGGCATTGTTAGTTGTCTGTTTTGTTTGCTACAGTATCTTCAGGGCCAACAGTAGTGCCTGCAGGTAGCTGTTAGTTGGAAATATTTGGTCCATTCTCCAAGTAGACCGGTGGTCCAAAGTAGGGTGGGTGCTAGGCATGGAGAACTCTCGGTCAGGGGTGTCATCTAGGGCCAGATTCTTACCCTTTCCTTTCTCTGCCACCTCAGTGTCCTCATCGTACTGGTCCTTAGATGTATGTAACAGCTCCATGGCTTATATCTAGGGAAGGTAATATTTAGGCAGAAAGGGAAAATATCCTCCAGTGTCCCTTTCCATGAGAAAGAAAACTGTGACACATTACTTTCCAGAACACATCCACCCCGGTCAACCCCAGCATGTGGTACTGAATTTGCTCATATGACCAACGCAAAATCAGTGATTGTCAAGGACATTGGATTTGTCATGCCTGGCTTAGATGAATGTGACATGAAATGGATGTTTGGAGTCAATCCCAAGGTCCCCTGAAACACATCAGTGCACTGGTGAGATCCAATGTAAGCGTGCGTGTGTGTGTGTGTACCTGATAGGGGCCTGAATTCGGGTACTCAGTTGTTACAGAGTGAAAAGGAACAGATTAGGGTAATTCAGGAGACAGAAAATCGGGGAAGGGTTGACATCCTTCATAGAAACTCTTTGTCTGTTAATGACACAAGGCTAATCATCATCTAGTATGTCTGTCTGTGTCACACTAGGTAACACTTTGACAAAGGGACTAGATATACTCACAGTGCCTTGGTAGAGATGGTTTTACACACACCTTGCTTACATGGGGATTAGAAGTATTTTATGTCATAGGTGACCAACCAGCCCCTACTGAGTGTTAACTTCTTCACGTAGCCATTAATACCTTTATTCAAATCTCATGTTTCATGGTCCTGGGATCTTCTTTGTCTATTGTTGGTTTTAGTTTTGTAATAATATATACCTGCAGAAAAAGTGCGTAAAACACGCACCCAATATTCGAGCACCAAAGTACATAAAACAATTACTAAAAGAGATAAAGGGGGATATTCATAGGAATACAATCATTGTCGGAGATTTTACCAACACATTAACATCACTAGAGAGATCTTCCAGACAAAATAAATAAAGCAACAGAGAAATTAAATGATACAATAGAAAAATTAGATTTGGTGGATATTTTCAGAGCATTACACCCCCCAAAAATAGGATATACATTATTTTCAAATGCCCATGGAACATTTTCTACAATTAATCATGTACTTGGGCTCAAAAGAAGCCTCAACAATTTTAAGAAGATACGAATTATCTCAAACATATTTACTGACCACAATGCCACGAAACTAGACATCAACTACAGAGAAAGGAGAAAAAAAGGAATGCATGGAGATTAAACAACTTGCTATTAAAAAAACCAATGGGTCAATGATGAAATCAAAGTTGAAGTTAAAAAATATCTTGAGACAAATGAAAATGGAAACACAACCAGACAAAATTTATGGGATGCAGCAAAGGCAGTGCTAAGAGGAAGTTTATAGCGATACAGGCCTTCCTCAAAAAAGAGGAACAATCTCAAATAAAGAATCTAACCCACCAGCTAAAAGAATTAGAAAAGGAAGAGCAAAACCCTCCAAAGTCAGCAGAAGGAAGGAAATAATAAAGATCAGAGAGGAAATAAATAAAATAGAAGTTAAAAAATAATAGGAAAAAATCAATCAAACCAAAAGCTGTTTTTTTGAAAAAGTAAATAAAATTGACAAACCTCTGGCCAAACTCATAAAGAAGAAAGAGAACACAAATAAGCAAAATAAGAAAGGAAAATGGAGAAATTACAACAAATAACATAGAAATACAGAATATCATACGAGAATTTTATGAAAAAGTATATGAAACCCAAATGGCTAACCTAGAGGAGATGGAAAAGTTTCTGGAAACATACAGTCCACCAAGACTGAATCAAGAAGAAACTGACCACTTGAACAAACCGATCACTAGAAATGAAATTGAATTAGCAGTAAGAAAACCTCCCTACAAATAAAAGTTCTGGACCAGACGGCTTCACCCGGGAATTCTACCAAACATACAAAGAAGAACTCATACCAGTCCTTCTCAAACTCTTCCAGAAGATTGAAAAGGAGGGTATACTTCTAAACTCGATTCTATGAAGCCACCATCACCCTGATACAAAACCAGGCGAAGACACTACCAAAAAAGAGAATTACAGACCAGTATCACTGATGAACATAGATGCAAAAATCCTTACCAAAATATTAATAAATAGAATCTAACAACACATAAAAAAGATTATACATCATGATCAAGTGAAGTTCATCCCAGGGACACAAGGGTGGTTCAACATACACAAATCAATCAATGTAATAAATCACATCAAGAAGAGAAAGGATAAAAACCACATGATCATCTCAATAGACACAGAAAAAGCATTTGATAAAATTCAACACCCATTTATGATAAAAAACTCTCACCAAAGTGGGTATAGAGGGAACATATCTCAACATAATAAAAGGTATATATGACAAAGCTACAGCCAGCATAGTACTCAATGGTGAAAAACTCAAAAGCTTCCCACTAAAATCTGGGACAAGGATAGGCTGCCCACTATCACCACTCCTATTCAGCATAGTCTTGGAAGTCCTAACCACAGCAATCAGGCAAGAGAGAGAAATAAAATGGATCCAAATTGGAAAAGAAGAGGCAAAAGTGTCACTATATGCAGATGAGAAAACCCTAAAAGATCCACACAAAAACTACTAGAAATAATTGACAATTCAGCAAAGTTACAAGGCTATAATATTAATGATCAAAAATCAGTTGCTTTTCTTTACACTAATGATGAATCAACAGAAAAAGAAAGTAAAGAAACAGTCCCCTTTAAAATAGCACCCAAAGTAATAAAATACCTAGGAATAAATCTAACCAAACAGGTGAAAGACTTATACACTGGAAACTATAAACCATTGATGAAGGAAATTAAAGAACACTTAATAAAGTGGAAAGATATCCCACGCTCCTGCATTGGAAGAATCAATATTGTTAAAATAGTCATACTGCGCAAGGCAATCTATAGATTTAATGCAATCTCTATCAAATTACCCAGGAGATATTTCACAGAACTAGAACAAATCATAATAAAATTTATATGGAACCACAGAAGACTTAGAATTGCTAAAGCATTGCTGAAGACAAAGAAAGAGGCTGGAGGAATAACTCTCTCAGTCTTCAGACAATACTATAGAGGTAGAATAGTGTAAACAAAATGATACTGGTTCAGAAACAGACATATGGAACCGAATAGAGAGCCAGAAATGAACCCACAAACTTTCAGTCAACTAATCTTCAACAAAGGAGGCAAGAAAATACAATAAAATAAAGCCAGTCTCTTCAGAAAATGGTGCTGGGAAAACTGGACAGCAGCATGTAAAGCAATGAAGCTAGAACACTCCCTTACACCATACAGAAAAATAAACTCAAAATGGATCAAAGACTTACCCATAAGACAAGATACTATAAACCTCCTAGAAGAAAATATAGGGAAAACATTGTCTCACATACATCTCAAAAATATTCTCCCAGGGCAGTCTACCCAAGCAATAGAAATAAAAGCAAGAAGAAACAAATGGTACCTAATTAAACTTACAAGCTTCTGCACAGCAAAGGAAACCATAAGTAAAACAAAACGACAACCTACGGAATGGGAGAAAATTTTTGCAAATGAAACTGACAAAGGCTTGATCTCCAGAATATATAAGCAGCTCATACAACTTAATAAGAAAAAAGCAAACAACCCAATCCAAAACTGGGCAGAAGACCTAAACAAGCAATTCTCCAAGGAAGAAATACAAATGATCAATAAGCACATGAAAAAATGCTCAGTTATCACTAGTTATCAGAGAAATGCAAATCAAAAACTACGATGAGGTATCACCTCACACCAGCCAGAATGGCCATCATTCAGAAGTCCACAAATGACAAATGCTGGAGAGGCTGTGGAGAAAAGGGAACCCTCCTACACTGCTGGTGGGAATGCAGTTTGGTGCAGCCACTGTGGAAAACAGTATGGAGATTCCTCAGAAGACTAGGAATAGACTTACCATATGACCCAGGAATCCCACTCCTGGGCATCTATCCAGAAGGAACCCTACTTCAAAAAGACACCTGCACCCCAATGTTCATAGCAGTACTATTTACGATAGCCAAGACATGGAAACAGCCTAAATGTCCATCAACAGATGACTGGATAAAGAAGGTAGTGTATATTTATACAATGGAATACTATTCAGCCATAAAAACTGAGAACATAACGCCATTTGCAGCAACATGGATGTCCCTGGAGATTGTCATTCTAAGCAAAGTAAGCCAGAAAGGGAAAGAAAAATACCATATGAGATCGCTCATATGCGGAATATAAAAAAAGAAAAGAAAAATGCACATAAATACAAAACAGAAACAGACTCATAGACATAGAATACAAACTTGTGTTTGCTAAGGTGGCGGAGGGTGGGAGGAAACAGACTGGGATTTCAAAATTTGTAGATACTGACAGGCATATGCAGAATAGATAAATAAGATTATACTGTATAGCACAGGGAAATATATACAAGATCTTGTAGCTCACAGCGAAAGCAAATGTGACAATGAATATACGTGTGTTCATGTATAACTGGAAAATTGTGCTCTACACTGGAAGTTGACATGAAGTAGTTTCTAAGTGCACACTAAAAATTCGAAGCAGAGATTCAATTTCATAAAGTCAAAAAAAAAATGAAATGAGATAGTATGGGCTAGTTTTCATAAATGGTAGGTGAAGCTGTAGTGAGCCGCAAGGAAGAGTTACCATACATCAGGACAGCAGATTTCCCTCTCGAGGACACACAGCTGTGGTCAGGAGGGGCACCATGGGCTCTGGGGTTTTAATAACATTTGATTTCATTGTTTTGGAGAGTGGCTACATAGCTTTTCCCATTATAACTGTTCATTATTAATCTCTGTATGCATGTTTTATGCACTTTTTAAAAACTTTTTGTGAGTTATAGTCATTTTACAATGTTGTGTCAAATTCCATTATCGAGCACACTTTTTCAGTTATATATGAACATACATATATTTGTTGTCACATTTTTTTTCACTCTGAGCTACCACAAGATCTTGTATATATTTCCCTGTGCTATACAGTATAATCTTATTTATCTATTCTGCATATGCCTGTCAGTATCTACAAATTTTGAAATCCCAGTCTGTTTCCTCCCACCCTCCGCCACCTTAGCAAACACAAGTTTGTATTCTATGTCTATGAGTCTGTTTCTGTTTTGTATTTATGTGCATTTTTCTTTTCTTTTTTTATATTCCGCATATGAACGATCTCATATGGTATTTTTCTTTCCCTTTCTGGCTTACTTTGCTTAGAATGACAATCTCCAGGGACATCCATGTTGCTGCAAATGGCGTTATGTTCTCAGTTTTTATGGCTGAATAGTATTCCATTGTATAAATATACACTACCTTCTTTATCCAGTCATCTGTTGATGGACATTTAGGCTGTTTCCATGTCTTGGCTATTGTAAATAGTACTGCTATGAACATTGGGGTGCAGGTGTCTTTTTGAAGTAGGGTTCCTTCTGGATAGATGCCCAGGAGTGGGATTCCTGGGTCATATGGTAAGTCTATTCCTAGTCTTCTGAGGAATCTCCATACTGTTTTCCACAGTGGCTGCACCAAACTGCATTCCCACCAGCAGTGTAGGAGGGTTCCCTTTTCTCCACAGCCTCTCCAGCATTTGTCATTTGTGGACTTCTGAATGATGGCCATTCTGGCTGGTGTGAGGTGATACCTCATCGTAGTTTTTGATTTGCATTTCTCTGATAACTAGTGATAACTGAGCATTTTTTCATGTGCTTATTGATCATTTGTATTTCTTCCTTGGAGAATTGCTTGTTTAGGTCTTCTGCCCAGTTTTGGATTGGGTTGTTTGCTTTTTTCTTATTAAGTTGTATGAGCTGCTTATATATTCTGGAGATCAAGCCTTTGTCAGTTTCATTTGCAAAAATTTTCTCCCATTCCGTAGGTTGTCGTTTTGTTTTACTTATGGTTTCCTTTGCTGTGCAGAAGCTTGTAAGTTTAATTAGGTACCATTTGTTTCTTCTTGCTTTTATTTCTATTGCTTGGGTAGACTGCCCTGGGAGAATATTTTTGAGATGTATGTGAGACAATGTTTTCCCTATATTTTCTTCTAGGAGGTTTATAGTATCTTGTCTTATGGGTAAGTCTTTGATCCATTTTGAGTTTATTTTTCTGTATGGTGTAAGGGAGTGTTCTAGCTTCATTGCTTTACATGCTGCTGTCCAGTTTTCCCAGCACCATTTTCTGAAGAGACTGGCTTTATTTTATTGTATTTTCTTGCCTCCTTTGTCGAAGATTAGTTGACCAAAGTATATTTTAAACACAAAACCAGAAGTAGTATTTGTTGAATCCAACATATGTATATATACAATGACAGGACAAAGACCATGGGAAGTGAATATAAAAACAGTGTTCCAGTGTATACAAAGAAGATAAAAGCAGTTGTGTTGCTGGATTGTAAGAGATGTCACCTGCATGCAAGAATTCCATTGTGTATTTAGTTCACACTTTTGAGTCTTTCTATGTGATTTTGAAGGTAAGCTATGCTTTTCACCTAAAAATCCAGTTAGCATATTTGTATTTGTTCAACAGTTTATCTGTATGTTTGCTAATAGCATTGTATTCAGGAAACCTTCAGTGAACTTTCAGCTTAATGCCAAGATGATGCCAGCTCTGAGACAGAATATAATGGAGAGGCTGGAGTCTTTAATGAATCTACAATGTCAGGCTAACAGAAGTTCCATTCTAAAAGTTTTCCAAAACAGGTGGGGTTTAAAGATACAATGGTGAATGAAGACGGAATTGAATTCTGAAATATCCAGTGTTCACTAATTTTTCATGTACATTCTCAAGTAAACAGATGCTAAGTACAATAATGGTGATTTGTCATTCACTGAACACTTGTGAGTATCTAGACTAGATTCCGCCATGCTTTGTGAAATTCACATGGTAGATTTCATCCTTTAGAGAACTACCATCAGTGTCTGCTTAACAAAGTCAAGCAGGTGGATAATTACAGGGTTATTATCAGAAAACCATGACTGAGTCCTAAGAGCACACAAGAGGATATCTTATCAAAAGTTGTTAGGAAAGAGTTCTCAGATATCATGGTATTCAATGATGAAGCAGATCTGATTATCCCCATTTTACAGATGAGGAATCTGAGGACGAGAAGTTGTTGGCCAAGTTCACACACTTGGTAAATCTATGGAGCCAGTTTTGACTCTTGGTCTGTTGAGCTCTAAACCACTATGTGCTTTAAATGGCAGCCACCAAGTAGAAGTCCTATGAATCTTTTGCCTTAGGAATTACTAAAGTAAATCTACAGCAGTTTTGGATCAGGAGGCGTCTTCCAGGGAGAGATTACTGTAAATTTTTCTGTATTTTCCTGGTGTCTTCCCCAAGAGGGAATTGGGTTGGCTAAGCTGTGAATATTGCAGGACTCTAAAGCAAGCCTTTCACTTTGCCTTTTCTAGTTAACAGCAGTTTCTGTGTAACTGTTCCTCTTAGGATTGAACATGACTTCTTTTTTTTAATTGCAGTATTGTTGAATTACAGTATTATATTAGTTTTAGGTGTATAGCATAGTTATTCAATATTTTTACAGATTATATGCCATTAAAAGTTATTAGAAAATAATGGTTATAATTCCCTATGCTATACAATATATCCTTGTAGCTCATCTATTTTATACATAGTAGTTTGTAACTCTTAATCCCTTACCTATATCTTGCCCTTCCCCCCATCCCTTTCCCCGCTGGTAACAATAAGTTTGTTTCCTGTATCTGTGAGTCTGTTTCTTTTTTGTTATATTAACTAGTTTGTTGTATTTTTTAGATTTCACATACTAAGTGAGATCATATAGTATTTGTCTTCGTCTGACTTATTTCACTTAGCATAATACCTTCCAAGTCCATCCATGTTGCTCCAAATGGCAAAATTTCCTTTTTTATGGCTGAGTAGTATTCCATTGTATATATATATTCCACATCTTCTTTATCCATTCATCTGTTGAAAGACATTTAGGTTGCTTCCATATGTTAGCAATTGTAAATAATGCTGCTATGAACATTAAGGTGCATGTATCCTTTTGAATTAGTGTTTTTGTTTTTTTTTTCAACATATACTCAGGAGTGGAATTTCTGAGTCATACGGTAGTTGTAATTTTAGTTTTTTGACAAGTCTTCATACTGTTTTCCACAGTGGCTGTACCAATTTACATTCCCACAAACAGTGTATGAGGGTTCCCCTTTCTCTACATCCTCACCAACATTTGTTATTTGTATTTCTTTATTAAAGTCAAAAATAAACTCAAAATGGCTTAAAGACTTAAACATAAGACAAGACACTATAAACCTCTTAGAAGAAAACATAGGCATAATATTATCCGATATAAATCTCAGCAGTATTCTCCTAGGACAATCTACCCAAGCAATAGACATAATAGCAAAAATAAACAAACGGGACATAATTAAGCTTATAACCTTTTGCACAGCAAAGGAAACCATACTCAAAACAAAAAGACAACCTACAGAATAGGAGAAAATATTTGCAAAAGTTGAGACTGACAAGGGCTTAATCTCCAGAATATATAAACAGCTCATACAACATAATAACAAAAAAACAAACAACCCAATCCAAAAATAAGCAGAAGACCTAAACAAGCAATTCTCCAATGAAGACATACAAATGGCCAGTAGGCACATGAAAAAATGCTCAATATTGCTAATTATCAGAGAAATGCAAATCAAAACTACGATGAGGTATCATCTCACACCAGTCAGAATGGCCATCATTCAAAAGTCCACAAATGATAAATGCTTGAGAGGGTGTCGAGAAAAGGGAACCCTCCTCCTACACTGTTGGTGGGAAGGTAGTTTGGTGCAGCCACTGTGGAAAACAGTATGGAGATTCCTCAAAAGACTAGGAATAGACTTACCATATGACCCAGGAATCCCGCTCCTGGGGGTATAGCCAGAAGGAACCCTGCTTGAAAAAGACACCCGCACCACAATGTTCATAGCAGCACTATTTACAATAGACAAGACATGTATTCTTTTTAATGATAGCAATTCTGACAGGTTTAAGATGATACCTCATTGTGGTTTTAATTTGCATTTCGCTGATTATTAACGATGTTGAGCATCTTTTCACGTGCCTATTGGCCATCTTTATGTCTTCTTTGGAAAAATGTCTATTCATGTTTTCTGCCCATTTTTTAATTGGGTTGTTTGGTTTTTTGTTTTTGTTTTTGTTTTTGTTTTTGCTGTTGAGTTGTAGGAGCTGTTCATGTATTTTGGATATTAACTCCCTATTGATCATATCATTTGCAAATATTTTCTCCCATTCGATAGGTTGTTTTTTCATTTTGTTGATGGTTTCCTTGCTGTGCAAAAGCTTTCAAGTTCAATTAGGTCCCATGTGTTTATTTTTGCTTTTATTTCCTTTGCTTTAGGGGACAGATCCAAAAAAAGTAATGATAGTGCTATGATTTATGTTAAAGAGTGTTCCACCTGTGTTTTACTCTAGTTTTATGCTTTCTGGTCTTACATTTAGGTTTTTATTCTATTTTGAATTTATTTTTGCATATGGTGTTAGAGAATGTTCTAATTTCATTCTTTTATATGTAGCTATGCAGTTTTCCTAGCACCACCTATTGATGAGACTTTCTTTTCTTCATTGTATATTATTGAAGGGCATCCTTGTCCGGTTTCTGATCTCAGAGGAAATGGTTTCAGTCTTTCACCACTAAGTATGATGTTAGCTGTGAATTTTTAATATATGGCTTTTATTATGCTGAGATAGTTTTCTTCTAGTATATATTTGTCGGGTGTTTTTAATCAGGAAAGATTGTTGAATCTTCTTAAATGCTTCCCTGAATCAGTTGATATGATCATGTGGTTTTCCTTTTCTTTATTCTATTAAATTGTGTATTTTATTGATTAATTTCTGTATGTTGAACCTTCCAGGAATCAATCCCACTTATGCATAGTGTATAGTTCCTTTAATATTTTGTTGAATTTGATTTGCTAGTATTTGGTGGAGGATTTTTGCATCAATATTCATCAGGGACATTGGTCTGTAGTTTTCTTTACCTTGTACTATCTTTTTCTGACTTTGGTATCAGAGTTTTGCTAGCCTGATAGATGCGTTAGGAAGTATTCCTTCTGCAATTGTTTGAGAAGGAATGGCTTTAATTATTCCTTAATTATTTTATAAAAGTCACCAGTGAAGCCATCTTGGGCTTTTCTATGTTGGGAGATTTTTGATTACTACTTCGTTGAATAAAAAATATTTATACATTGTGAAATGGTTACCACAATAAGTTTAGTTAACATCCATTGCCTCACACAGTTACAAAATTTTTTCCTTGTGATCAAGACTTTCAGTGTCTCCTCTCTTAGGAACATTAAAAAATACCATAAATTATTGTTAACTATAGTCACCATGCTATAATTTCATCCCCAGGACTTATTTATCCAATAACTAGAAGTTTGTACATTTTGATCACCTTCACTGAGTTCCCCTAATCCTCACTCCCCACCTCTGGCAACCACCAATCTATTCTCTGTTTACAGGGAGTTTTTAATTTTTTTTAGATTCCATATATGAATAAGATCATACATTATTTGTCTATCTCTGTCTAAATTATTTCACTTAGCATAATGAACTCAAGTTCCATCTATGTTATTGCATATGGCAGGAATACCTTTTGTTTCGTGGCTGTATAATATTCTGTTGTAAATATATACCACATTTTCTTTACCCACTTACTCACTGATGGGCACTCAGGTTGTTTCCATGTCTTTGCTATGTTTAAATAATGCTCTAATGAACATGGAATGCAGATATCTCTTCAAGATAGCTATTTCATGTCCTCAGGTATATATCCATAAGTGAGATTGCTGGATTATATGGTAGTTTTATTTTTAATTTTTTAAAGAAACATCTCCAGTGGCTTCCAGTTTTCCCAGCACCATTTTTTGAAGAAACTATCTTTTCCTTTCCTCGTTGTATATTCCTGGCTCCTTTGCTATAAATTAATTGACCATCTAGGCGTGGGTTTATTTCTGGGCTCTTTATTCTGTTCCATTGATCTATGTATCTGTTTTTATGTGATACTATACTATTTTGAATACTATACCTTTGTAATATAGTTTCAAATCAGGAAGTGTGATGTCTCCAGCTTTGTTCTTCTTCCTCAAGATTGCTTTGGCTAAATGGGGTCTTTTGTGATTTCATACAAATTTTAGAAATTTTTTTCTATTTTTATTCAGAATGTCATTGGAAGGTTAATAGGGATTCTGCTGAATCTGTGGATTGCTTTGGGATTTATGGACATTTAAATGACCTTAATTCGTCCAATCCATGAGCAGGGAATATCTTGAACCTTATTTGTATCTTCATTTTTTTCCATGAGTCTTGTAGTTTTCAGTGGACAGATCATTCACCTTGGTTAAATTTATTCACAAGTATTTTATTCCTTTTGAAGCCATTGTAAATTGGATTGCTTTCTTAATTTCCCTTTCTGATAGTTTATTATTGTGCATAGAAATGCAAGTGATGTTTGTATACTGATTTTATATCCTGTAACTTTACTGAAATCATTTGTTAGTTCTGTCAGGTTTTTTTTTTTTTGTAGATTCTTTACAGTTTTCTGGATATAATATGTCATCTGCAAATAGTGACAGTTTTACTTCTTCTTTTCCAATTTGGATGACTTTTCTTTTTATTGCCTAGTTACTCTGGCTAGGACTTCCAGTACTGTGTTGAATAAAAGTGGCAAGAGTGCAATCCTTGTCTTGTTCCTGATCTTAAAGGAAAGCTTTCAGCTTTTCACCATTGAGTATGATGTACCTGTGGGCTTGTCATGTGTGGCCTTTATTATGTTATAATTATTTTTATTTCTGTAAAATTGGTAGTATTATCTTTACTTTCATTTCAGGTTTACTTATTTCAATCTTTTCTCTTTTTTCTTAGTAAATATAGCTAAAAGTTCATCAATTTTGTTGATGTTTTAACAAATCAACTAATGGTTTCATTAATTCTCTCTGTTCTATTTCTAGCTTATTTATCTATGCTCTAATCTTTGTTATTTTCATCCTCTGCTAGTTTTGGATTTAATGTGTTCTTTTTAAATTCCTTACATGTAAAGTTGAGTTGTTGATTAGAAATCTTTCTCCTTTTTAATGTAAGCATTTACAGCTATAAATTTCCCGATTAATACTGCTTTCACTACATGCCGTAAGTTTTGGGACTGTGTTTTAATTTTCATTTGTCTTAAAATATTTTCTAATTTCACTTGTGTTTCGTCCTTGACCCATGGTTGTTAAATAATGTGGTGTTTAATTTCCACATATTCGTGAACTTTCCAATTTTTCTTTTGTTTCTCATTTCTACTTTCATTATATTATGATCAGAAAAGTTCATTTGTATGATTTTAAATTTATTAAGACTTTTGTCCTAATGTATGCTTTGTCATGGAGAATATTCCAGTGCACTTGAGGAAAATGTTTATTCACACTGGAAAAAGACTGTCATCTTGAAGACCACCACTGATCGGTGGGGAGTTGGCAAAGGGCAAGTAAAAACAACACACAGATTTTCTACTTCTTTTAAGTTGCCTTTTTCTTGATATAATATTCACTTGGTTACTGTAAACTTTGTTTTCTGGCATTCTGACAAGGTTGATTTTAAAAGTTTCTTTTTTTTTTTTTTAATGTTTCTTTGGAGAACCTGGAGTTTGAAGCTGCCTGTTCCACTGTTTTACTGATGTCTCTCTCCCATATTATCATTTTTATATTACTGCTGGATTCAGTTTAAAAAACTATATTGAGTACTTTTGTGTCTATGTTTATGAGAAATATTCATCTTGTGTTTTTTTTTTCCTATTGTCTTTCTGCTTTTGGTATC